>NW_028324225.1:6234923-6547384 GCF_054372755.1 Phalangium opilio | reverse complement strand
TTAGGGCTCTGGGTTTTCTGATCGATTTTTTTGGAAAAGTAAAATTAACTACAAATAATCAAGTGCTTCTATTCAGTAGTTTTTTCGTTTAAACAAAACAGCAATTTTAGATGATATTTTTTAGATTCAATGATCTTAGTAAGATTTTAACCCACAAATGTGTTCAATCGACCAAATTTCCGAAAAATTTATGTAGAAAGAACTGTTGTACATACTCTATGTTCGGTAAATTTACTTTACATCAAGTATCATGTTACTAATAGCAAATTTACGCTGGTTTCAGTGTGTATGAACTTAATGCCTTTGATTACCGGGCTTGAAAACTATTTCTATTTGTGGAATTATTCGCGTAGTAAATTGTCAATAAACGGATACATGAGAAAGCTTAAATCATCTTTATTTTACAATCGTATATTTTAATAATTTTTACCAACTATTCATTCCACAAGTTTCCATGCAATCAGAGAGTAGTACGCCAGTATACCGATCCAAGATGGCGGCCACTGTTAAGGCGGAGGGCCGGGTTTTTAGTTTTTTACGTTCTCTCCCCTCTTTTTGGAGATTTTATCAACCTGCCAATGTTTAATTAATTGATTGTTTAGGTTTTTGTAAGCTTATAAAGGAAGACCATAATATAAAGTAGAAAATTATTATTGACAAATTTATTCTAATAGTCATAAAACTAATTACAATTAACATTCACAAAAAATGTCTGCAGACAAAACCCCAATTAATGAAAATACAAAAATTAAAAACTATACAAAAACATTTCTGGTATAAAATTATACAGTTTTACAAATTAATAATTATTTATGATATCCGTATGGTATGGGGCTGTGGTATCGGCGGGGAAAACACGAACTTCATTTACGACGACCTGATACCCATGAACGTATTCTATTAGGTGTCTCACAGTGCGGGTATTAAATGATTTCGAAAGAGGTATTTGGAAATATATGGTATATAATGAAACCTTTTAGAGTTTCAGCGCTTCTGGTGGTATGTTATCGTACCCTGCAAGTAGAAAAGGACTAAACAGATTCCATTAGAGAGATTTTTAGCTCCGGCGTGCTGATTATAACTAACACTACTGAAGTAAAATACATGTTATAATACTTCTAGCCCAAATTCTCTAAAACTGACTGTTTACTTCACCATTAGCACTAGTAATGGCAGCGTAAAAGAAATCTCTATTGGAATATTATAGATAAACATAATTAATAGGTTCAGTAGGTTAGAATAAGGTAGTGGTTTTCTACCCGAGATTCAAATTTCAATCTCAAGTTTCCTAGCTAGTGGTTTTTCTTAAATATTTAATTCCATATAATTAATATTAATTATTTTCTTTTACAGTTATGTACACTAGCTTACGTTACAACATTTAAAGGCAATACAATTATCTTATAAGGCATACATAATTAATGTAAAGGTTTGAATCCGAGCTTACGCCTTCAGTCGCCATTCAGAAAATAACCATGTATATGTGACCCTGACTTACCTTTACACTATAACAGTATCACACCTTCTTTAACAAGGTGAAGCAAAATTTAGTATCGGGAAATCTAGAGTGGTTGACCCCTTGCTTACTATGTGAACTCTCACGATCCCGCAAGCCTACGGCGCAGACACTAAAAGGCGAGATGGAAGGCAAAATTTTACCCTCGTCCCGTAAGCCAACAACACAGACACAAAAGTTGAGATGGAAGGAAAATTTTACTCTCGTGTCTTTCTGTCTCTTTTACGTCGAAGTGGTGAAGTGCTTTCCTTGTCTGAAAATGATTCAAGCCCGGGGTAATTAAGGAAAAGTTTACTAGTTTCAAATGTGCCGCAAATATTTTTGAAGGGCGCGAAAGTATAATTTAGACCTGTTTGTGGGTTTTATTTGACACCTAATTCAGTAGCACAAAATACCTTTAATAGTAAGTTTTCGAACCTTTTTGATTGTTAACAGGTACCCCTTTCGGTAATAAGGAGTACCTTTCTAATTTTTATAGTTTTATTCTGACCTTTGTTGAGGTTTAAATGATACCCATTACGGGATCACAAATACCTTGTAGTCCTCAAAAGTACCTTCTTCAAGAGGTATTTCAGAGTACCATTACACAACGGTATTTTGTAGGACCTTTATAGGTACGTCTGGGGATGCATTGAAAAATACTTTTAAAGGTACTAGACAGTACGGTTATTTTTTACACAACTTAGTTTATAAATAATCGGTTATCCACCAATTTGTAGATAATGGATAGAAAATGCTGAGCTCTAATTGCGGTTAGAAAAGATTGGAATTATAGACGGTATTTTTATTTTTGAATTTTTTAACATGATATTATTATTATTATTTTTTTAATGAGTATATTGAGCGCCTGCGTTGCTTTTGACATTAAATTTCGCTAAAGAGTCAGTAAGAATTCGTGATCATTAGGTTGAGAATCGCTATTAAAAATCTATAAATATATACTATCGGCATGAATCTATATAACTATGAATATGCAGCTCTATCATATGCCCCTTCTATCATGTCGATTTGGTTTGGGTGTTACCCTTCCAGCTTTGAAGCGTTTTGCGTAGCTCTAATAGCCAATCACAAGACAAGAGGAAGTGACGTTTCGAATTTACACACCCCTGGACTACCCCTCCCTTCTCCCGCTCCTAACAATAGCAGACACGTGACTGATGTCTCCTTTCTCTAAGACCCGCCCAAATCTTATCGAGAGGTTAGGCAGCGTAACGCAGCTGTATATTCATAGTTATATAGATTCATGCTATCGGCGTGTATTTATTTAAAGGAGTGTATTACATGTGCAGAAACTATCTTTGTTGTGCTAATATTACAACAGTTAATGCTGTAATTGTTTGATCATATAGTGTTTTTTGTAATGTAAATTTGAGTTGTGTTCATATAGTGTTTAAATCAAACAAAAATCAAACTGACATCAAGAGATATCAAATGGAGTTTGATCAAGTAATGTTGGATCCATGTAAAGACAAATTGAGTTTGATCAAATTATGTTTCAACTGAGTGATATCAAATTGGGTAAATAAAATTATAGTTGATTATTATAAAATGTTTACTCTTAATCATTTCCAGCCCAAATTTCAAGAATCAGTACAGCCAACGATATGGCAAATCCAATTGGCATCAAGTAGAATGGCATACTGATAGCGAATAGGTTGATGCTGGTTTCAACATTTATTGGTTTTGCCCATTCTAAGTAGTCCCTGAAATATCGACTGGTGAACTCCAAATATTCCAAGGGTTTAGTCTCGAAAATGTAAAGCATTCTGCAATGAAAAATTCAACCTAAATAATTTGATTGTCTAATAATGATAATGATTAGGATGCATGTTTTAAACTGTAAAGGAGGCATAAATTGACCATATTTTTAACTTAATCCCAAAATCAGACTTAGGTCCCAAGGTTTTTGCCACCATTTAACAAGATAGATTTTATTGAGATTTTCGTGAATTTTTTTTGGAATTACTAGTTAGTAAATCACCAACCTGAAAACATTTGAGTCAAAATGAACCAAAGGCAAATAATTAGGGGTATTCGAATAGCGCTTTTTGGGTATCGAATCGGTTACCGAATATCAAATAGTTTCCTTATCAAATACCGAATCGAATAGTTTATTCCAAATCGAATACCGAATACTTAGGCCTTCGTAAATTTTTTACTTCCAGATTAATCGTGAGTAGTTAAGCCTAGTATTCGCGAATAGTTAAGCCTAGTATTCGCGAATAGTTAAGCCTAGTATTCGCGAATAGTTAAGCCTAGTATTCGCGAATAGTTAAGCCTAGTATTCGCGAATAGTTAAGCCTAGTATTCGCGAATAGTTAAGCCTAGTATTCGCGAATAGTTAAGCCTAGTATTCGCGAATAGTTAAGCCTAGTATTCGCGAATAGTTAACCCTAATACTCGTGAATACTAGGCCAACTATTCGCAATTAACTGGGTGTAACCCCAATACTCGCAAATAGTTAATACCAGAAGTGAGATGAGACTAGAAGTGAAGGGCTCTAGCATTGATAATAGATCCTGGCATTAGTGAACAGATTTGAGGATTTTACGCCGCTTCAATCGCGCCTACGCTAGAGAGAAAAAATTGGTCGAGTTCCAAAAGAATTTCTTACCCCCTTCCCCTCAACCTAAAGCGGCGAAACACGGACGCGGGTGCTTGAATCTAGTTCGGCCGTCTACCACCGCGAGCGTCTCACGTTTAGGAGGGGAAATTCTGAAACCGCCACTAGAGGGCCAACCGTTGGTGTGTCATCATGAATATTCACTTTCGCCGAGTGAAGAATTTGGTTAACTCAGTACTTCTAGTCTCATCTCACTTCTGTTAATACCAAGCAAGGAGAAAAACATTTAGAAGCTCCTATATTTCAAAATACCTCTACCTGTTTGTCCCCAAGTATTTTTTAAAATTTTCCTAGGCACTTGCTGTTAGTTTTTGATGAAAGGCAAATAAAATTGGGATAATTTTTTAAAATAAGGTGGGTCTTTCTAGTGCTAAGGACCAAAATTTTTGGTAGTCGAACTTTAACCAAATAGTCATTTCGGTTTTCGATATTCGTATCGAATAGTGAAAATGGGCTTATCGAATACCAAATCGAATTATTCGGTTCGGTATATATTCGATCGATTTATTCGATTGAAACGGTTAACCGCACACCTCTACAAATAATGATCATTACATTTTTGGAGCTATTAGATATTTTCTACAAGTAATGCTAATAGTTACTATTGTATTCAAATTCTTGGACAAGAAAACTAGCTTTTCTGCTTTTTTATTTCTTAACCTATTTGGACGCTTACTCTGTACCTTTCCGAAATAGAGCTCGGGATCATCTATCTTTTATCCACGTCATTTTATCTTTATCCGTATCGAAAATTATCCACAGAGCTTCCATGTTAACTTGTTTAGTCGTATTATATCCACAACGTTTGTTATAAATAATCGTTTATCCACCAATTTCTGGATAATGGATAGACAATTCCAAGCTCAAACCGTCAGTACTGAAAATCCTCTGGGTACCAGCTGATTAGGCCTTGGGCAGTTAGTAGTAGCGTTGTAGTTTCTAAAATGTTCTCGGTAAGATCATTTTCTCGCAAAACCCAAAAATCTACAGCTTTAATAGTCTTCACTATATGTTCCTTAAACAAATACTGCTTAAATGGATCCAAATTTTGTTAGTTAAGCAAAATCCATGGCCGACTGTCTCTATCATTAACATCGTATCTTAGGTCAATAATGTAGTATTAAGAGGCATTTTCTAGACCCATCGTTAAATTATGCCTCTTGCCGTTTGACACCGAAGATAGTTAAGCTCTCATGTTAAGTCAGTTAATACGGTCGTATTAAGGCCGGGAGAATGTTCAGTTAATAATTCTAATTTGTTAATCCTCAGTCAGAAGCCTAAAAACGATATTGTAAAAAATATGTTTTTTTATCATAGCGATTTACTTTTTGGTAGATTGACTGTATTTTTTAGCATTAATATATAACCAAGTAATAAAAACAATTTTAGTTAGTGCTCATAAAATTCCCGAGTGGTTCATTTCGTTAGGGGGTTCCGCGCGTCCGCGCATTCAGTCGGGTGATAGCTCAACTACGGGACTTGGCGACTAGACGCGAACAGACAGTCCCATTGCACCGAAAAACCCGCACTTCGGGATTTTCCCGATGAAATTTAAATAAAATTAAAACAATTTAAGGCCTACGTAAAATGAACACAAGATCCAAAAATTTTCTAAATTATTATTTGAAAACTAAGGATTATAAGAACAAAATACTAATAAAGCAACAAAATATGACATAATAGGACCAATTGCTAATATTGATATTATTATATATTATATTTATCACGAAAATACTTTAAGCCAGCCGTTTTACTGTACTTGAAGTGTATAACCGCTCCTAAGAGGAAGAGACGTCCTCCTAAACAAACCAAACCTAACCCTATCCTAACAGTAATTTTTTGGAAAAGGCATATTATTTGAGAATTCAATGAAGATAAACATCAATATTTTGGAAAAGGCGTAACTTTGTAAAATGATTTACAAATAGTACTAACATAACTTAACCAAACCCAACCTAACTCTTACCTAACAGTAATTTTTTGGAAAAGGCATATTATTTGGGAAGTCAATGAAGATAAACATCAATATTTTGGAAAAGGCGTAAAATTGTTAAATGCTTTACAGATATTACTAACCTATCTTAACCAAACCTAACCTAACTGTAATTTTTTGGAAAAGGCATGTTATTTGAGAAAGGCATATTATTTGAGTAGTCAATGAAGATAAACATCAATATTTTGGAAAAGGCGTAACATTGTTAAATGATTTAGAAATTATTACTAACTCTAACCTAACAGTAATGTTTTGGAAAAGGCATATTATTTGAGAAGTCAATGAAGATAAACATCAATATTTTGGAAAAGGCGTAAAATTGTTAAATGATTTATAAAATATTACTAACCTAACAGTAATTTTATGGAAAAGGCATATTATTTGCTAACCTAACCTAAACTAACCTGGTTTTGAACAAGAACGTTTTATTGGATGAAAGCGTTTTTGATTAATCCTTAACCCATGCCCCGTAATGAAAACTTCCAAAGGACGTTTTTAATTATCATCTTGTTGTATAGTCGTCAAATAGTGGCGTTTCCAAGGCAATAAAAATGTATTTAAAACGCTTTCATTAATAAACGACATAAATAGAAATTAACTACATAGCATTTTTGGTGTCGCTTAATTCGTCAAATAGCGTCGTTTGAATTATAAATACCAAATCCGCGGTTGGGCTTAAATCATTAAAAACATTGGCGGGATTCGGTCAAATGGGAATTCGGTCTAATGGAATTCTGCGCATAGAGAAGATACCAAGGGGACCGCGTTCACTGTTTGCGAATCGAAGCAAACGTGTTTGCATTTTCCGGAACGCATTCATACTTAGGGGAAATTCGAAAAATGGATTTCATTACCTTAGCTATTCCGCTTGGAATAACGGCTTTAACGTATAAGGACTTGGAGCTCGGCATTATCTACCCACGGTCAACGTCGTTTTATCCTTATCCATACTAGAAAATTATCCACAGAACTTGCTTGTTAAATCGTATTATATCTACAACAGTAGATGGAACCACACAGATAGACATGGATCCAAGATGGCCGCCACCCCAAGATGGCCGCCAGACCCTCATCCACCAAACTCAAACCAAACTTCCAACCAAAGATTATGTTATTTTATGGGAAAATCTTACCTGATATACCCGGCCTTTCACCATGCTATGCCTATTAAGCGGGGTTTAACCCACTTTTAAGAGCCCCCAGACTACCACTAGCTCCGGCGTGTTATTTCCAACGCCCATGACGTTATCTTTTTAACTCAAACCAAAACAAAAAACTATATCCAACCTTGACGTCAACCCCTAATCTTACCCGGCCTTCTAGGGCGCTTGTAATGGGCGGTACTTCTTTAATGAACCCGAACCAGCCCGGACTTTAAAAAGCTTACCTTAAGGGGAAATGACCTATTTAATAACCCCCAAACAAACCCGAACTACCAGCCCTATTGGTAAAGCGTGCTTTCAACCTGGGCATCCATGACGTCATCCTCCCAACTCAAACTAATATGAAGTTATTTAAAAAAAAAACTTCTCTCGAGCCCCGCCTTCTAGCGGACTATTTTAGTAACCATTAATAGCCGTAACCCGTTCAATGGACATGAACAAGTTTGGACCATCCCTACTAGTAAAGGATGCTTTTACCCTGACCAACTATGACGTCATCCTCTCAACTAATATTAAATTATTGGTACCATATTTAAAAAAAACTTACCACCAGCCCCGGCTTCTAGCGGGCTATTTTAGTAATTATTAAGGTAATTTACCCATAGAATCAATTAAAACAAGTCCGGACCAGACCTAGTCATAGAGGGTGCTTTCAACCTGGGTGACTATGACGTCATCCTCCAGACTCAGACTCAAACCAAAACTAAATTATACATGACCTCGAGCCCTGCCTTCTAGCGGGCTATTGTAGTAACTTTTAAGGGAATTTACCCATTGAACAAATCAAAACTAGCCCGGATCAGTCTAGGTTTATCGATGTAGAGGTTGTAGCCCACGAAAAAAAAAATAAGTTCAATCCCTGCCTTCCAGCGTGCTATTTTATGCCTTTGACTGTACTTTTAAAAGGCGTCCTCCATTGAAGGGCTGCCGAACAAGTCAAAACAAGCCTAAACTTGTCTGGGCCAACCAAGTTTCGTCCGAACAAGTCAAAACTAGCCTAAACTTGTCTGGGCCAACGAGGTTTCGTCCAAGTATAGATTTCCCCCCTTTGATTGGACAAATAATGGGTGGATTACTATTGTACCTGCTACCGTTTGATTACTTACCCATGTAGATGTTCCAAGGATGATGTTTTAACTAGGGTGCCCCCGTTGGCTTAGCGAAAATAAACGTTGTCAGTGGTTAGTTGATGAACAGTAAAGTTTTCTCATGCGGTAAACGAAGAGGTAGCGGGTTCGAAAACCGGTGTACAAATAAACAAGCTCGGATTAACCTGGATTCGTATACAGGGTGTTATTGTTTCATTATTTGTACGTAGATTAGACTATTTACCCTGTCTACGCCATGGGTAACCAATTTAACCAATCCAAACTAACATGGTCTGCCTTGACTCGAACACGTACAGACCGTCGCTGTTTAAATCTTCCCGCCACCAATTTAGGGTCTTTTATTATTTACCGCCAAAAAAACCTGATTTCGAGACAAATTAAACTTTCTTTCGTTCTAAGCCAAAAGTTAATAAAAACAAGACGGCCCAAGGGCTCGTAATAGTAGCCATATCGTACGAGTGAATAGCCCCTCAATACCCTACCCTAATGAGTGGATAACCCCTCTATACCTTACCCTAATGAGTGAATAGCGCTATCTTTTTCTATGCTTAATTGATTTACCGTGCATAAAATCAGAGTTAATAGCCCCTAGATTCCGGCGAATCGAAGAACAGATAGTTTTTATTGATAATCCCCTCGATGAGTTTAAAACATAGACTTATGCCGATGTACACTTATCGCATCTTATAAATTTCTAACAAGGACTTATGCCCAGAAACTTTTGAAAGAGAAAGTTTAGTTATAGTAATTACGCATTTTAGTGATTATCCCCTCGAATTACCTTTAGCAATGCTAAAATGATCAAACGCATAACGCTCATTTAACACTATGTTAGCTCTATCTAAACCCACATTTGAATTAACCGCCAAAACGTTCCAGTCAAACATAACATAGATGACGATACCTACCGAACGAGAACGAAAAACGGGGAAAATCGTTATCTATTTAATTAGCACATACATAAAAAGAAAATAAATATAAAAACCCCAAACATACAAATTCATAAGTATCCGACCCCACAGATAAAAATTCAAAAGTATCCGACCCCACAGATTAAGAGGTACCCCACCCCACATCACCCCGACATTTTAGAGATAAAAATAAATAATAAAAAACTCGGAGTTTCTATCAAGTCTCTATGGTTTAGTGGTTAGAATGACTGTCTACTGCGCCAGCGTCCCGGGTTCGATTCCCGGGTCTGACTTGAAAAAATTTTAATTAAAATTAAATCTCTAACCGAGCCCAGTTACCCCAATGGGTGGGTTGTGGTAATATAAAGTTCCTTTTAAGCTAAAATCTGACGATAACGAAAGCGAAAACTCCGGCCACGACTACTAGTACTACTAAGGCTCGGGTCAAACTAAGAGCCTATCGTATACTACGATATGGCTAAAAAACAGACACACATTTTGAAAAACAAAAGATATTTTACTCTTATGTCTTGTACAAAAATTAAATACAAAATAAACAAATGAGTAGCCAAACAAGGGCGTTATTTGTGTTCTTAAAGTGTCCATATATTTATACAAAAAATAATTCATTTCTAATTACCTAAATTTTCCATTTAGCCGTTAAGAGAGAGAAATTTGGATAGGCGCGAGTTCTATTCACCTCATTATAGCCAGGGGCAAAAAAAAATAGAAATTTAAAAAAAAGGAGGTCATTCTTCGCGCCTTCAGTGAGAGATATTTCCGGAAGCGTTTCACCATTTTTAACGAGACTAGAGTTTTAAACTAGTTACAAAATAAATCTTTATACATTTTTTAGCTTTAACAACGACAAATAAGACGGGGAAACTAATATTTTCATCCTTTTGTAAGGAGAAAAAAAACTCAAATATTAGCCAATTAGTACGATCTTTAAGGGAAAATCCTGGTCCACATTCCGAAAACTCAAAACATTTAATCTGCATCAAGAACGCGTAAGGCAGAGCAGGATTCCCCCTTATTTCAGCATTCCCTAATTATTATACGAGAGCCACCAAAGAACCCTCTTCAGGTCCCTGGTTCATGAATCTCGACAAGTAAAGAGGCGGGTTTTTTGTCGCATATAAAAAACTTTCCTGTAAAGCTTTTACAGAAAAATCCCATTATGTGGCAAGAAACTCGCTTGCTCGCCTATTGAAACTCATAGATTAAAGGTAAATGAAAACCCTTTAGGGGGCCCGTGTAATCCCCGGAGAAAATATCCGAGCCACATCTCGACAAAATATTAATAATCCTCAAAAAGCGGGCTGCAACAAAAAGTAGAAATTCGCTAAAGTCTGGTACGTACCAAGTGGCTGTACATACCGATTCACGCTTCGGAACTTAGCCATCAAATGATCCCTGTTTTTTTTTTGAAAACTTTAAATAGAGAAAAAATTTGGCTGCGAATCCATAATTTTAGAAGTGACGAGCCCATCTTTATCGCTTTTTACGGGTTAACGATGGCGTTAAGGTACCGCAAACAAGATCGTAATGCTCGGCCGTCGAATTCAACTTAAATATTCAAGAAAATGATCTCACAAATATTTATTTCTAAGCCTATCAAATATATTTCTTTGACTTTCGCGCCAAAATAAGAGATTTTACCCCGTTACTCACCGATTGTAAAGAGAGACGCATTCAGGGTTTCAAAGAGTTTAAATTGTTAACATTTAAAAAACCAGAATATATACCGGCAGAAACTTAAGTCGCCCCACCCTTCTTTACGTCTCGTCTTTTACTCGCCTTGATTCTCCTTTTCTTTTCCGCTACAGAAAACTAGTTTTTTTTTAAGAGAATTTTACTTTTTCTCTCTCTTTTGGCGGCGAAAGACTCACAAATAACCTTGAGAGGGAGGAGTGAAATATTTTCGTACACGTTTACCTTGTTACAAAAAACCTAGGAATGGTTTAAAGTTACACGCTGGGAGGGTCAAAGAAAGGAATGAAGTACCTACACTGATAAGAGGAAGGATGTGTCTCGATTTAAAAAAAATCACCCATAGATTGCTTACCTGTCCGATTTTTTTCTATTGCAAGGAATCCCAGCTGGATATTATGCTAGAGACAAACGTCCGAAATTGATGCCAATGATAATTACGTCAATCATAGAGCTGATTAAATTGAATATGCTTTAGAGAGTGAAGGGTGTCTAAAAAAACCGTTACTTAGTGGCTCATTTTTTAAGCTGTAAAATTAACGTGTTGAATAAATTCGTTTCCTTTTCTATTTTTTATACTAGAGCTATTTTTGAAGTCTGTAATAAATATACATGCCTCTAATTAATTAAATATTATAGGATAATTCATTAACTCTTTTGTGGCTTAATTATAACCCTTCTAGAGATAATTTAGAAATTTACGGAAATAAGCAACCGCTACTCTTCCAAACGAAGAAGAAACATGACTAGAAGCGTAGATAAATATTAAAATAAGCTAGCCAATCATTTTTGACAAGTTATGTACTTTGAAATATTAGTCTCAGGTAACGCAAATGAAAAAAATCCTAACGTATTTGGAACTGAAAGGTGAATAAAACAAGGCGACTATAATAGAGAAATTTCTTGACATGTCCTATATGACGAATTAATAGTAACACTGTTTCGTGTGTTTCTCAGGTTTTCGAGTAAGAAGAACTCAAACATTTTGATTTATGGAGGCGAAAACACCCTGTATAATGGGGAGAGAAAATGTTAAACTTCCCGCTAACAAATTCATAATTGACTTTCACATATATATATTTATAAAATTAGAAATCTCTATTTAGCTCAAGGTCCAAGTTTTTTTTGCGTATGCAAAACTTGTTTAGGCGTGTTTTTGAATAATTCAAATGAGGTCGCATTATATATGAAAAAACCCCTTCAGTGAAGGTTAAAAAAGTGTTATTTTGGGAGAAACTTTTTTTTCAACATGATTTAAATCTAAGTAAATTAATATTAATTCTAGGTTATAGGGGAGGTATTTTTTACACCATTTTTTATGTAGATATATATGCTAATATCTCTCTTAATCTTCAGTATCAACTCCACGATAAATAAAATGTATTTTTGGGCGTATCTAATATCAATTTCTTTGAGTATTTAAAGACCAGAGTCTCGCTACTTTCTTCATTCGAACATTTTCTCAACGCTCTCTTTCGCTTTACAAGCTCTTGAACACTTGTAAGTAATGTCTAATTTAATTCCTTACGGTCGCTCGATGATATGGAGGGTAAATAGAAAACTCTACGAAAATCACGATTTAAAGGACTTTACTTGGGATGATTTATTTAGAGATGTTTGGGATAAAAATACTTATACGGACGCGCAGAAAAGGAACATTTCGCGTAGATTAACAGGAGCTTACAATGCCTCTTCCTTAGTTTTTATGATTCAAGACGTCTATAATCACCATTATCGAGCTAACGCGAATTTACTCCACGCTCTGGTCAAGGGTTGTTCCAATTACACGGACCATATGTTTTTAAAAGTCGAAAACGACGGTATCTATACTAGCTGGTGGTTTAACTCCAACGCGGACAAGTTCTGGTATTCAAACCCATTTTGCGTACAGGAGCGAAAAGAACGCGATAGAATAGAAACCTACGAAATAGAATACGATATACCCGTCGATCATACCGGTAGGATTGCACTTTATCTAACTAACTCAACTAACAGCGGTTTCTGACTATTTAGACCACGGGGAGTTCGGAAAAATAGTAAAAAAATTCTTAACCCGCCGCAAGTTGGTCAAAAAATTTTTGAAAATTTTGAAATTGCATATATTTACCATAACCCCCGAGAATTCCAGAAAAACCTAACTCCGTCGTCTGCAGCCGAGCTCGATCTTACCAAATGGACTCGCGACGAAAATAGTGTAATAGCTTATTCTAGATCTTACTAAGATAAGGTAAATATTCAAAACATTATGAGATTTATGCTAATAATATTTGAAAAGGTGGATTTTAATTGAGAAAAAAATTAGGAAAAGGTCTCATTTTATTTGAGTTGTAAATGAAGTAAGCATAAAAATTTTGGAATAGGCGGATTATAGTTGAGAAATATTTCAGAAAAGGTTGCATTCTATTTGGGTTGCAAATAAAGTAATCATCTAGTTTTTGCAAGAGGTTTCAAATAATTTGGGAAGCAAATGAACGTAAAGGCAAAATTATGAAAAATTACGCCAATTATTTGGAAATTAATGGTAATAATTGGAAAAGGCGTTATATTTTAGAAAAGACGTCATATTTTACGGCAATATTTGGGAAAAGGCGTCATATTTTACGGCAATATTTTGAAAAGGCGTCAAATTTTACAGCAATATTTTGGAAAAGGTGTCTTATTCTTTTTGAGATATCTAAACACAATCAGCGATATTTTGGAAAGGGTTTCAAATTACCAGGGAAGAACTAAATTCAATTAGAAATTCCAAATATATTTATGGTTATGCAGTAATGTGTGACACTTAGCGTTACCCGAAAAACACCACTTGGAGGTGGCCACACTTCGTTTCTCATGGAGAGTTTTTTATGGCAGGTCTCCTAACCTACTGCCGGCTTCAATATCCTTGGAATTTTCATTAGTCAGGCCCCCCCTACCTATATAATGTCGACCTCATTGCCCTGCCAAATGAAAACTCCCCAGGATATTGAATCCCCTTGCCTACAGCCTTAAACGAAGAAAACCGACCTCAATCATCGCTGAATTCAACCGTGTTTTCTTCGTTTTGACCACCAATAAGGAACGCCGGCTGCGTCTCTGAATTCAGAGCGTTCAACTCTTCCTCCGACACGCCAATTTAAATTAGTTCAAGGCCTTTTTTCCCTGGACCAGGATAGCATGCCTTGACGTCTTCCAGGAACCGACGGAAGTTGGTTCCAGAAGGAAGCCAATTGCCATCTTGGTCGTTGAAAAAAAGGCACCTGTACCAATATGTGGCCATATAACTATTCAACGCCCGGTCAGTTCTGTAGGACTTTATGCTAGCCTTCAAATGTCGGTTTCTGTTTTCGACGTTATTCGTATGAGCACGTGAATCTTCCGAATTCACGAACTCATACTTATGCAAAACAGTCAGATGCTCCCGAAATCCCATCAAAGTACAATTCATGTACATCGGGGCGCCATCTGACACTATCACTGACCCCGGAGCTATGTATTTCGCCATTTGGGTCCACAAAACGGCCCTGGACTTATTCCTGACCTTCAAAAAAAGACCATCTTTCGTATCTCTGCAAAAGATACAAATGGTCTCTCCGGCCAATTGAGCCCCGCGGTGGTACTTTCTAGAGTGCAAGTATGTTTCGTCCACCTCTACGAACAATCCTGGTCCTCCAATCTGCACCTTGTCGGCCCTGTTCGAAATGACAATCCCAGCCACCTCGCGACACATGGAAAAGTAAAACACGACGGTATGGCTGGCACATTCACTGTGGATTATAGCGTCAGATACGCTCATTTTGGAAACCCACAGGAACACGAGGAAGAGATTGCCGGTAACCGACAGGTTTTGATTGTAAAACCAGGTGTTTTTCGAGGGGACGAAAGCCTTCGTGCACTCGACCGCCAAATACACTGGTACCTTCTTTTTGGATGCTTTTAAGGCCTTGCGCTTATTAGCGCGAGACTGGGCTGCGGAACATATTATCGAATAGCCAAATCGGCTTTGGGCATTGCCAACTCCAACAATATATCCATTTAATTCCCCATCATCGTTTTTATTCCCACATCCGCAAGGTGTATTTCCTTCATTGAAGGATTCAAGACGCGGGACAAGCTCCAAAGAAAGTACTAGGGCAATGGCATCCCTCTCTGACCTCGCCTTTAGGCCATCATCCATCCCGGGAAAAAACTCTCCCCAATTCTTCAAGGAAACCATTTTAAAAAAATGTTCCTCATTCCCAAAATTTGGGTTTTCATACGCCTCGTTTTCCAAATTAGCATGAGCCATTTAGAAATTAAACCTAATAAACCCCCAGAAAATATAATTTGACAGCAGTAATAATTATTTCTCAAGAAAGCCTCTTCAAAAAACACGTCTAATCACGTTGAAAATCAACGAGTCTCTGCTCAGTAAGTTCTCGTTTCCATGGCAACCCGCGAGGCGGGAAGAGGCGCGAATTGAGGGGAGGCGTTAAGGGGCGGCCAGCGGATTTAGTGACAGTTTTAGCGGGGAAGGAATACCATATATTTCAAAGGTATTAAAGGTAAGGTTAGTTAGGTTACTTATTAGCTAATTTACCACCTTTTCCAAAATTTCTGTTTGCGATTAGGCCTAGTTAACTTTTAAATACTTCACAAAAGTTTAATGCTGTTTTTAGAAACTACAATATCGCTAATGTAATTTTCGCCATTTCTCGCTTATATTCTCCTTTTCCTTATTTTTGGCATTTCTAATTTTTCTTTACGCAATATTTTGAAAATTTCTCAAATTACTTTACGATCACAGTACCAAAAATGAATGGTTTTGCTAAGTTCAGTAGGTCTTAAAAATTCCATAGCTATACTTCCGTTGCGAGTCGTCAAAGTTCTTATAGTTGCCCTCCCCCCCGGCATATTTTGAAAGACTGAGTGCATAATGCGTTTAGTCTATAGCGGTAAGTACATGCAATTTTAAAATTTTCAAAGTTTTTTTTTTGACCAACTTGCGGCGGGTTTAGAATTTTTTTACTATTTTTTCCGAACTCCCCGTGGTCTAATTAGTCAGTAACTGCTGTTAGTTGAGTTAGTTAGATAAAGTGCAATCCTACCGGTATGTCCATGAAATATAAGGAATGAGAAAGTACCTTTACAAGTATTTTTCCCTGCTCATGGCAGTTTCCGGCGAGGGTTTCCGGTGCTAAGAATGGTATTTTTGGGTGCTAAGAATGGTATTTTGGGTGCTAAGAATGGTATTTTTGGGTGCTAAGAATGGTATTTTTGGGTGCTAAGAATGGTATTTTTGGGTGCTAAGAATGGTATTTTTGGGTCTTAAGAATGGTATTATTGGGTGCTACGAACGGCATTTTTCGCAGCTAAGAACGGCATTTTTCGGAGCTAAGAACGGAATTTTTCGGAGCTAAGAACGGAATTTTTCGGAGCTAAGAACGGCATTTTTCGGTACTAAGAACGGCATTTTTTCGGTACTAAGAACGGCATTTTTCGGTACTAAGAACGGCATTTTTTCGGTACTAAGAACGGCATTTTTTCGGTACTAAGAACGGCATTTTTCGGTACTAAGAATGGCATTTTACGGTACTAAAAATGGTATTTGTCGGTACTAAAAATGGCATTTTTGGGTACTAAAAATAGTTTTATTTGGTACAAAAAATTGTTTCATTTGGTACGACAAATGGTTTTATTTGCTAATCAAAATGGTACAATATTCATGTAAACTAACCAATGAAATGCGATTTTTGACTGTATTGTTCAGGCACTTAATCGATTGATGGCATTTTTAATAGGCACTGATATATTTTTCAAATTAGGCCCCACTTGTAGAATAGCCTTTTGGACGAATTCTAATGTCTTCGTAAGATTTTTCGGGTACTCTATGCCAAAAACGTAGTATGATATAAATAAGGAAACAAATCCTTTTGTTATATTCGAAGACGAAAATATGGCGTTTTAAAAAAGCATTTTCGTTGGTTTTTCTAAAAAATCCTCAGTTTCCAGAATTAAAACGGCATTTTTGTGTTCAGCACCCGGGTCCTAAAATTGAGTAGAATAGGGGTTATAATGGCGGTTTTCGGGAAAACAGAAAACCATGATGTCTAAACCCACTTCAAACTTTATCAGCATTTCAAAACTTTCCTTAAATACCAATGGCAATAGAATAATCGAAGCGTTGATTTGAAGCTCTAAATTAAATCCAAATATTATAAAGTTTGGAAAACATACTTCACCGTTCTATTCAAACCATTATACTTTTCTTCAGTTAAAAAATCCTTTTTGGCCAGTAACTGTTCGGTTATCTTTTATTTCGGACATAGACGTCCGCTTCGTGATGCTTAAGATTTTTGTAGCTAGAGGCATGATATACGATTTAATTTTCTTCTCGGGGGTCTATATCACTGGCTGTCACTCTTCGAAACTCCCTGATAAGCTAATATACATTTACAGAATGAAACAATTAGATTCTTAGAATTTAAATACGATTCACATAATAAATTTTAATTATTCGTAATTCACCTCGTCACCGTTAATTAGATTGGGGAAAATTTCCAAAATTTCGGAGACATACTTGTCTTTCACTAAACTTTGTCTATGATGAAGGGTTCTCTTCATTTTTTCATCAAGCAAAACTTGGTTTGGCTTGGTTTTTTTAAACTCATCTTGGATAATTTTTATATGGGCTTGAATACTCAACTCATCTTCAAGGAAAGACTCCTGGAAAATTTCATCGTCAAACATGTAGAACAAATTACTTCTATTGTTTTAATATTTTCCCTTTAATATTAAGAAAAATGCCATCCTCAAAACGGGGTCTTTGAACTTACAGTCACTTTAATCCTCTGTACTTTCGTTATTGTGTCTTTTTTAGATTCAGGGCTGAGCTCCCTTTTTTTGTTCTTTGAATGACGATGTTTCTTTTTCTTTTCTTGTACGCAATCCAAATGAGTCAAAGGTTTTCGCTCTCTTTTAAATTATGAAATTAAACTTCCAAGCCAAGTGTCCTTGAGAAAAGAGAGAAAATTAATGAAGACAACCCCCATCCAAGAGACTGATACCACATTAAATGGTATCTTTTCAAATCCTCATTAATTTAGATTACTGGTGAGCTTTGCCAGTTCATTTCAAGGCACATGCGAAGCATATGAGACCATAAAAGTTGACAATTGATTAATATATCATTCGAACTTACATATTCAGTCCCAACTTTGGTTCTATCTACTAGAAATCGGTTGTCTCTAACTAAAGCAGACACAACTCTTACGTATTCGTCATGTTGAGGATACCTAGGTTAAAAATGGAACAAATAGTATAGATTCGAAAGTTTCAGCTGAAAATAAAAGAGCTTTTAAAATATGCACCATGTCAATTTTGATAAAAATGTGCATATTTTGAATAAGCGTAAAGTGTAGTTGAATATAGCGTACATTGTATATCGACTCAAATCTTCATATAACAAATCTATTATTTTCGACTTGAATTGTGTTGCGAAAACCAAACTGTTTTTTGAATCAATCAATTGCTGAACAACAGCTGGTAAAGGTGGAACCCTATATCCTAGCGGCAGAGTGGCTATTGGTTTCAAATTCGAATCATCTGCTGTAGAAGAAATCCGACTTTCTAAATCATAACCACTTGATTCAGAATTCCCACTATGGTAGAGAAATTCGTCGAAATTAGGAATAATGAGTGTAATTATTTTCAAACCTTAAGTGCATGAACTTTAATTCATTACCTTATTAATGGCAAATCACCAACTTCTAGAGAAGCGGTTTTCTCAACAGTACCAATAATATTTAATTCTGTACCATCTGGCGGGCTTTCTTCCTCATCGCTATCAATATCAACGTATTTGTTCCATTTGGCAGATAATACTTGTATAGCGGTAAAATCTTTTTTGAAAGCTTTCTTGATATTCACAGAGAGGTTTTCTATTGTGAAGGGGCTTTGAAGATTTACTTCTTTTGTCCTTTGATGGTATGTGACACAGTAGCTACGTGACGCCTACTCGGGTGGTTTTATGATAATGTTTAGATTTCATACTTGTCAAATATAATAACTATTTATAGTTTAAAATTATTCTTTGAAAATATTCGTAACTATTCTTAGACAATATTGGTAATTATTCTCTAACAATATTGGTAATTATTCTTTAACAATATTCGTATAAAATATGTTTCAATTTAACACATAAAAAGGTTTTAAATTTGTATTTTATATATTCCTGAGCTCCAAAATGCTATTTGCAGAGACTATATCTTAAACTTACATATAGTTTTGAATCTATGCTGTAAGCATTGTAAGCTGAGTAATCTATTTCCTGCCCAGGATGAATAACACCCCACTTTTTAGAATCACTGACATTAAAGGAGTGCAAATGAGATGAGAATTCTCTGGCCAAAAATATTTTGCCACAAATAAACCATTCATTGGATATTTTTAAAAGGTGCGAAACTTTAAGAAATACAGGAATATTTTCGCCATGCACTAAATCTATTGTTATAAACGTACCAGGCTTATAACATACCGATTTAATTTTTATTTCCTTGGCTTTCCAAACCGTTTATGTCCCGTCGTTTAAAGTAATATAGTTTAAATCTTTAATTTTAACTTTCAACTCATACGGGAGATTCTTAAACAAAATAACTTGGAGGTTTTTCTCTTGATTATCGTTATCTAAGCCTATCCCTAAACTAAAATCATAACATTGAGCGTACTGATGACGAACAGCTAGTGTTTTAGAAATGTTCGTAAAATTGCGTCCTCTCTCCGCCATCGTTTTTATGTTCTGGTGTTTTGCTTCAAATCTTGTGCACGAAAGTCTGCGAATGGGTCCGAACAAGTAAATTAACCTAGGATAGTGAATCATATAATGAACTTTGGGAGTAAATTTTTCTGGGGCCAGCTGTTTAAGTTTTTGGTAAAAATTCTCTATTAAATCGGCAGCATAGGATAACCAGGATTTATGTATAACTGGGGCAACAACGATGTCAACAATTTCTCTCAAGTTTAAATATAGCTTCCAGTGCGCATTGTTTTCTGGTACTAATGCCCCAAACATCAACGGAAACATGTAAAATAAGCAACATTTCTGAGATGCCGAACCGATTAAATGGCCATCTTTTAATATCATGTTTTTTGAAAAAGTACCAGATTTGCTGGTTGAATCTAAAGAACCGTAGTTAAAATTTTCCAAAATATGATTGGTTTTATCCAAGCTAAGAACGTCTGCCGTGATTAAGCCAGCCAATACAACTTTTATCACCAGAGGTATGACTCCTTCATAAAGGTCGTGCATGACATCGGGAGGGAAGCTTTCTGTAACGCGAAAACCAGGAATTTTGAGAAAGGGAGATTTTCCCTTGACACCATAAATCGTAGAATTGTCACTATTTGCTAAAACTGCCTCAATATGGTACAAATGACCTTCTTCATTTCTAATTGAATATTCAGATTCACAAAATTGTTCCGCTATATTGTTTTTAGTGGCCATGCAATGACGACATATTCTTCCACGTGAAAAACTTTGATTAAATCCTGCCAATAAATGCGATGACAAATTATCACCTGAAACAGACGCTAAAGCTCCTTTAACGATCGAATTTTGTTCTTTTACATATATACCCTCAGTTTGATGAGTAATTAAATCACGTATTAGAGGTTCCAAAATGGCTTCATACCCGTAAAGCTCCACTAGCTTATACCTACTATAATTGCCAGATAAATATTGCTAATTTTACTTCGATGTCTTGGGGAAAGGTTTCCAATAAAAAAATAGAAAACACTAATTTTATGTTTTCCCCGCTTAGATCCTAGGGGATTTGCCAATTCCACCTCGTCAGTGTACAAATGAATTCTCAAAGCTGTGTTGTCTATCGCAAAAAGATGATGATTGTTAAAAATATCTGCATCATGGTAATCAGAAAGCTTCTCTGTCCCAAAATACGTTTCCCGGTATGATTTTATCTCATCCCACACGTCATTAAATGACAGCATTCTGCTAAGCAATGTCAAAATACTAACATACTGAAAGCTATCTTTATATACTTTTCCAAATCGTTCTCTTACACCTAGATTATACTCAGTGGGAGGGATTAATTTGAGTTCTTGCATGCAAAAAGTATTGAGCCTGTAATCACTTCTAATTACATCAGTTAATGTTTCAATCGGAATACTGTTTGGCTCATAATTTGAAAACAGGTCTTTAACGTTTTCTAAAATCATCCCAACACCATTGGCGATATCTACGGCTACTGAACGAAGAAGCATATGCTTTTCTCGAAGTTTTAAAACCATGAGGGCCAAGTTTTTCCTCGTGTTAAATAAATAGTTTTCCCTATTAAATTCTGGAGCTCCTAAGTTTAGCGTCTCATCACTTTCCGCTAAACATTCATTTAAATTATTGTTTTCAGCTAAATGCTCAACATTAGCGCTTTCCCTAATTGGATTTTCTCTGACCTCGTTTTTATGTTTACGGTGGGCATGGCTTCTAAATTTATTATAGTTGATAAATGTCCTTGCACAGCCTCCTAAACTGCAGGTAATTTTAAGATTAGGTTCATGTAAGTGCAAATGTCTGTAATGAGCTAGAAGTTTGATGAACGAAGCTCTCTTGGCGTGGCACACAGAGCATTCATACATTTTCAGTTCTGAACAATAACAGAACATTCTTTTAGAAATATTTGTATAGACTTTAAAGAGTCAAAATAATAGTGTAGGCCTATTGAATAATAACCGAGTTTATTATTACCATATCAAAATATAGTGGCTGAATATTAGTTCTCTTTTAAACCACAAAACTGCAAAATATCGTCAAGTGAGAGATCTCGTTGATAATTTCAAAAGCAGGAGAACCCCAATGCTCTCTTCTGCAAGGTAAATTATATTAGACGTTACTTAAGACAGCTTAACTGATTAGTATAAATTTTATATATAATTATGTAACCATTTATTTGTATTTTCACACAAAACACAAAAACTTCCCTAAGCTAACTGCCTTTACTATAGTGTTTCTGTCGAGTAGACTAGGGGGAGGGGAAGGATATGCGCTTCGTACCCCTCTCGCCTCTATAGTAGAATAACCCGGGGGAGGAGGAATTTCCGTTAAAAAAGGTGGGGTAAAAATTTGCCACATTTTATTCTTTGAAACCAAAGAACATGAAAGCAAGGAATGTAAAGAACAAAAGTCCTCAACTTGGCCATTCCGGAGTTTTTCTTATACAGTAGAACGCAGGGGGAAGAAAGTTTTTATTCCTTCCTTTATATTCTTTTTTGAAACGGTTTTGAAGCGTTTTAACCCTTAACCCTTTTGAATATAATAGGCCTTAAAAAATGGTTAACAGAAAAAAATAGTTTTTTAAAGATATAGCTGTGGCCTAAGAGTTTCGAAATATATCTCGTAAACATGTTTACACAAGACACTTTAACCCGTTTTTAAACGAGAAAATGCAATTATTTTTTCAGAAAAGGTTTAGGGCATAAACCATATCTGAACGCTTCAAAACCGTTTCAAAGTGTTTGGCTTATGAGACATACTTCGAACCTGTTTGGCCACAATTACATCTTTAAAAAAGTAGGCCTACTTAAACAGATATAAACTTTATTTGAGTTCAATATTGTAATCTTAGTGTTAATATTGAAATAATTTCAACAATAGTATCTCTAATTATCCAACCCAGATGTTAAAATAAAAACAACAATATTGCTTACCTTTCTAAACTAGGCGATCAGGTTTGAAACACTTCCGCAACTTCGATAAAATAACGCCGTACTAGGCTTAGCTCTGGCACGAGGAGCGTCACGCTAGGCTCGTCTCCTATTCTACCGCAATGAAAAACACGTGAACCGGTCAAACTCTTGTGCCCCTCGTCAAAGCGATAAATAAAAAGTCCGAAAAGAGAACGTAAATGGCGACTTTAACCCTCTTAACAACGTGTGAGACTCGTTTTACTGCTAACGGACCGATCCAAGCCACTTCGGCAACGAGGGAGGTCCCCTTTAGCTCAAGCCCCCCGGCGGGGCGGGAGAGCGTGAACTTTATACAGGGTTACTAAAGTTAAAAAAATATAACAAGGGGGCGGGAATTTTTTTTCTGTTCAAGCCATGGTCCTTAAAATTTTCCGTGGGTTTAAATAAATATTATAGAGTAATATTGGTGGAGAGGGGTATAGGACTTAATTCCCGGCTTTTGGGGAGCAATTTTTTTAAAAGAGATACTGTTGGGGGGATGAGACTGATGTAGGCGATAGATAGGAGTAACGTTCCAATGTATAGGAATGAAATCGCTATTCTTTACTAGTTATGCTTTAAAACCTTTAAAGCAATAATTATTTAAGTGAATTTAAGATAATGTAAATTATTATTTTGAAAGAATAAGAGCCTTCGGAATGACGGGCTTATCCTAACTTCCTTGTACTCTATCATATTATGGATTATTATTCACTATATAGCTTTGACCTGCCACAGGACCAAAATGATTACGAATAATCCGTAATCGGTGTATAAGAGATATCTGAGTGATTAACTAATCTCAAATATACCATTTTAAAAAGGAGTAACCCTCTAATAACCCTCATTTCAAACATTCCCGACATTTCTGTATACCTTGCATTGTTAGAATGATTACTTACCTCTCTTATAAGGTACTACTCAGAAAAGTATTTAATTATACTAATGTTTCTGAAGAACCTTTTTCGTGATTTTTTAGATATTTCTACCAGCAAAACTTCCCGAAAAGGTATTACTTTATACCAAAGTTTCCGAAAAACCTCTTTGAGATGTTTTCAGTACCAAGGTCATAAGGGAACATCAGTTATACCTTAATGGGTACTAAGAAATACGAAAGGGTATTGCGGAATACCTTTGCAGTACCTTTATTTTTAACAGTATAGTTGTTCATCTTCAGGTAATTCTGAAGAATTTCTATATTTACAAATCTTTTGCCACTGATCTAGACTGACAAAAGAGGCGTCGGCCCCACTATCTAATTTAGCGTGAACTGTCGCGTGTTCAAAAGTAACGGGAATAGTGACCCTTTTATAAACTGAACCCTTCCTGACGGATTCAATCCTCAGGGTGAACGCGACACGCTTCTTCTTAGGGGAATTTATTGGGCACCGGGAGAGGGACCACGAGGGACCTCTCCCGTCTGGGCTTCCCCCGACTTGCTAATCCTTTTTTCTTTACAGTTGGGTGCTAGATGACCAGGTTTCTGGCAATTGAAACAAATAATTGTACTTGTAGAAGGGTAGGATAAGGCTAATTGACGACCAGGAGATTTTGATCTCTGATTATTATATCTAGTATAGGATCTTTGACCTCTATTGGAGTTATTGGTCTTAGCTTTGGCTCTACCGTCTAAAAGTTGTAAGGGATATTCCCATTTAGGATGTGATGGAAAAGTAGGAGGATTACAAGGGCTTTGACAATGCCCGGGGGAACAATTACTATGGGCGGAGCCACTGTTTGCTGGGCAAGAGGACTCAGCCGTAACTTTAGGTTTAGGGGGTGATCTCTTCTTTTCCCTTTTCTCGGCATTCGTTTTCCTAACTTCAATATCTTTTTCAACCGGTTTACAGGAATTCCTTAACTGTTCCATTGTAGTAAATTGCAAGAAAAGGAGGGGAGTTCTTAGTTCATCTTTCAAATTACTTTTAATAATAGGAACTAAATCCTTTTCGGAAAGAGGATGGGTCATCCCTAAATTTAGCTTCATAACTTCCCCGAAAAAATCCTCTACCGACTCCTTATCTTTCTGACTCCTATGGGAAATCTCTATTTTGAGTTTAGAATCAGCTTCGGAGTCTCTAAACTGAGCTTTAAAATGCCTTTTAAAGGTCTTCCAAGCTAAATGAGGATGGGCAGGGTTTGCATTACAAATATCATCATATTGACGGATTAAATCCCTGTACCAATACAAGGCATGCCCTCGTAAAAGGAGAGGCAATGCCGCTAACCTATCTTCATTTGATAGGTTGTGGAATTTAGCATATTCCTTAAAAGCTGCTAAAAACTCTGAGGCGTTATCGCTAGAAGATCCCATGAAAGCTAACCTTTCCGGTGGTTCAATAGGGATTTTTCCCGTCTGAGCAATTGTACTCCTATTTATTAATATGGGTAGATCCCTAACTATCTTATCCAAACTAGTAGCTATAGCTTTATTTATTGCTACATTCTGAGCTATGGCATTAGCCTGTGTGGTTGAATTATCAGCCAAGGTTTGGAGTAAGGGTAACATAAAGGCTTTTAATTCCTTGTCAGTCATGTTTGGTCCAAATTGAGGGACTTCTTGAGACGGAGATATTTGGGTTCCGATGGTTCTAACCCTTGGATTAGGTAATGTGTCTGAAAAACTAACTTTAGACTTATCTCTTTTGGACGTTGATTTAGGAGGAACAAGGGAATCAATCCCAGTTTGAGGAGGGAAATGCGAGGGAGTTGAACTTCCCTTAGGGGCAGGAATACTCTTATGAGGGAATAATTGATAGTGAGAGAATTCCAATTCGGAAGAGGCGGCCGTCCTCTTTCTCGAATCAGAATCTTCCTCGTCTTTCTCTTCCTCAATACGAAGAATCCGGTAAAATTCCTTCAAAGGATCATCAGTTTCTGGCGGTGCTAGCGTGTCGCCATCGTCTTCCGTAGAAGCAAACAGATCTTCTCTTGATTGGTATTCCCTTTAACGTAATGTTAAATCATCCTCCTCATCCTCAGATGTTCGAGGCTACCTCCATTTATTATTGTCCGAGTAAGCCATAATTTAATTTAAATTTTACAATAATAATAGTTTAACAACTTCAGTTTATACAAAATACACAAGTAAGTTATCTAAATTCAATACATCAAATACAAAGATATTTTTAATTTCATTTAATTTTTTAAAATTTGGTATGATTAAGTTAGATTTAATTTAATTTATTATCTTTAATGATTTACCACGTGGGGGGCGGATATACTGACAATGATAAACAGTTTGTATACGGGACTGACCAAGGCTTAAGGCCTAGTCTTATCTATTCGAGTCCCTGTTCGGGCGCCAATTATGTAACCCTCGGTAGTGATTAATTAAACTAAGGGGGAATTTTCCCGAGGGCCATAAAAATGAAAAAAAAACGACTTACGTTTGAATCCAAAAAACAGAAGAGAACAAGCCTTCTGTATCTTTATTAATTACAAAAAGGGATTAACCCTACTGTTCCTTACACTCGACAGATCTAACGTAAAACTTATACAACTGCTCTCTTTGAGAGATGACTAACGAGTGAGTAAATTAAAGAGAAAAATAACAGACGATCAGAGAGGAGGAGGGGCATGTAGCATGGAGGCATAATACCCTGCCAGATCCAAGGAGTAGAAACTCCCTGAATCTGGCAGCCATGCTACAATAGAATTAAGTGGAAATAGATGTGGTGTTTTTAACTCCGTGAAATAGATAAGTTTAAGAAGAATTCAAGCCCAAAGTAAGTGATCTAAGGTTTCTTTATTGCAGTCCCTTGGCTTGATTGCAGTCTCAGGTACGACAGTTTCGCGTAACTTGGTTAAGTATCGCTTACACTCATGCTGGTTGGTGGTAGTGGTTGACTTGAGCGTAAGTTACGCGTAACCTGGTTAAGTGTGGCTTACGTGCATGCTTGTTGAGGGTAGCGTTCTACTTTAGTGTAAGTTTCGCGTAACTTGGTTAAGTATCGCTTACATTCATGCTGGTTGGTGGTAGTGGTTGACTTGAGCGTAAGTTACGCGTAACCTGGTTAAATGTGGCTTAAGTGCATGCTTGTTGAGGGTAGCATTCTACTTTAGTGTAAGTTTCGCGTAACTTGGTTAAGTGTCACTTTCTCGCTTGCTTGTTAGTGGTATTGTTTGACTTGAGCGTAAGTTACGCGTAACTTGGTTAGTGTGGCTTACGTGCATGCTTGTTGAGGGTAGCGTTCTACTTTAGTGTAGGTTACGCGTAACTTGGTTAAGTGTCGCTTTCGTGTATGGTTGTTTGGGGTAGCGTTCTACTAAAGGGTAAGTTTAGCGTAACTTAGTTAAGTCTCGCAATTCGCGGCCGTTTGTTGGTGGTAGTGTTTGAGTTTAGCGCTACTTTCGCATAACCTAGTAAAGAATCGCATTTCGCGCCTGAATGTTGAGGGTAGCGTTCTACTTAAGGCTAAGTTTAGCGTAACTTAGTTAAGTCTCGCAATTCACAACCGTTTGTTGGTGGTAGTGTTTGAGTTTAGCGTTAGTTTCGCATAACCTAGTAAAGTCTCGCATTTCGCGCCTGAATGTTGAGGGTAGCGTACTACTTAAATAAAAGCGTTTGAGACGAATGTAAGTTAACTGCGGCTTTCATGCATGTCTGTCGATGAGTATAGTTTAATTTCCGAGTAGTTTTGTGTTGCGGTTAAAAGCGCTTCTTATGAAACATACGAAAAAATTAACCATTCTTTATTTATAGGATTTAGAGGTTTGAAGTTTATAAGTCATTAAACACTGGACCAAAAAACAACTGTGCTTAAGAATGGGTAATATATATTTATTATTCTAATTATATCTCTGTGTTTAATTTTTTTAGAATTTTATCACGCTATTGCCATTTTATTTTATTTTATTAGCAGAATCGAGATATCTGACCTTATGCTACGTTCGAAATAAATTATTGGAAATGCAAACTACAGATAAAAATGTTCCTAAATCCAAAAAATATGACTTTGAAGATTTGATCACGCAAATTATACACCACTACGGAAATGTTCCCGCCCAGGATATAAACAGGCTCTTCTCTTCTTGGCTTCTCATGAAGTCGAGAAAATGTGCTCGAGCAATGAGCTAAAAAAAACACGTGGTATCGTGCTATATATAGAGTTTTTCAAGACGCAAAGTAACTATAAATTTTTATTATAAGATTTGTTACTTATTAAATTTTTGACTTTGGTTAATTTTTATAAACAGCAACAGTAGCACATCCATCAATCAAAGTGCGAAACGTTTTGCTCGATTTATGGGAAGAAGAATAGACCAAAAAGAGCCAAGTCCCCACGCTGATATGTTAACATCGTTTATAGTCAAGCTAGTGTGTACGTGTAATATGGAATATTATTTTTATGTTAGGTTTGGTTAATTTGATTTCTTCGTGAAACAGACGCCAAGAATGGGCGGAATTCGAATACAAAGAAAGCTTTGAGGAAGGAGATACTCGAAGCGTACGAATCAATCATTAACGAATCCAATTTGGAGAAATGACCTTTGCCTGCCGTCAGACCTGTTGAGTGTCTTTGTACACGCTGGAGATGAAAGCAATTTAGACCCAAGATTCGCTGTTGCTGGTAACTTTCTTATTATATTTATTATTTTATTTCCAAATATTTCTGTGCTGTATGATAGAAGCCACGGTTGTGGGTCATAACGGCGAAGCTTGCAAATTTTCTGCATGATACCTTTTTGGATTTCCTTTAAATAACTTATTTTATTTTGAAGAATATATAAGTGAGGATATTGTTTTGTTGTAACTAGAGGGTGTTGTTTACTGGCCAATGAATTTCTCAATTGAATTCGTAATAACATTTGAGTAATACAATATTTATAATTTTAAGCTTATAGAAATATAGAGCTAGTTGCATATTCATAGTCACGGCTTGGAGAGGTTTATTTATATTTCCAAACTTGTTAAATTTAACTTTGGTATTTTGGTTCCACCTTAGGAAACACAGACGCGGAAGAAGAAATTTTCCAAGCCCCTCAAACGACAAGAAGTTTGTCATAAAATGTCTTAGCAGAGGCTCTTTCCTCTTTGGAGGAACAATTAGCTTTAAAAGAAAAAAATTAAAGGTATCAAATTTAATGCATGTGAAGATGATGTAGAAAGTTGCAGTTTGAGTGACCTAATGGGCGGTCATATTATGTATACAGTAAATTATTTTCTAAATTTTAGTTAAATTCTAGTCCATTTAAATTATTCTAAAATATTCTTACTAATTTGATTTATTTAATTATAATTGAATCCCGAAGTTGATTATTTTTTTGTATCTAGAAACTCCGTTTGCATCGAGACTCTTTACAAAAAGATTTAGAGATCACCGAAGACGAAATTTTAAAAACCAAAAATTCAATAAAAGATCTCAAAAATAACATTAAGATAAAAATTGCTAATGAAAACGCCGCCGAAAAACTACGGAAAAAAATTCCGAAACATTTTTCTGAAAAAAATTGACCAGTTGTGCAACGTGGTGCCATTTTTAGATACTCTACAAGAACAACTGAAAGTCGGCACGTACGAAGACGCTTTAAAATTTGTGATGCAAATGAGCCAAAGAGGTAATCTTTATGACATATTGTATTTCAGTTTGCAAATCTAAATTAATTTTCCTTTAAATTTCCCAGTAGGTTTAGCAGTTGAGCATAAGGTCGGTGGTAAGTAAGCAGACTTTTTTGCATTTCTTTACTCTATATTTAGAGTATAATTTAAAGGTAGAATGTAATTATTAGTGTACCCTTTTTAAATCTAATTAGATTGGGAAGATTATATTAAAACCGTAAAATTTATAGAATTTTTCAATTTCTAATAGTTGACTTAAAATGCCCTAATAATAATAATTTGATAATCGAAAAATTTATATTTATGAAGAGCGTCGAATATACTGAAGCCAAGTGAATTATTAATGCACGCCACTATTTAACCCTTAAAGTGCGCTCGCTTTTAAAATAGTGATTAGTTTGGGTTTGCTAATTGGCATTTCGCCGTTTTTTACAAATATAATTTCTTCTACAATAAAAATATAGTGTTAGGTTTAGCGTGATAAGTTTAGTAACATGAAAAATCAATAGATTTTACCGAAAGCATTTTAATGTTACTTTATCGATCTAATTTGTTTAAAAAATTAAAGTTTTATCATTTCATTCTAAATTAAATGGTAACACTTGCATGTGACTATATCGTTCTGTTTCGTTACTTGTTCAATTTATCGACAGAAAGTTCTAATGCACCATTATCAAATAATGATGAAAATTCCAAAGATATAACGGATGGTAAGTACTATGCTGAATTTAGCTAATTAGTGGTAACACTGGATTTCAACTGTATCGTTCTTTTTCGTTAATTTTTCAATTTATTGCCAGAAAGTCCAAATGGAGAAATTCCAAAAAATGTTGAAACGTCCAAAAAGCTCACGGATGGTAAGTAAAAAGTGAAATTTATCATTTCTTGACCCATTTCCTAGGGCGTACTTAAATGTTTCGACTAGGAAAATATTTGAATATATTTACAATATACAGATGAACAATGTTCTATGGACAGTTCTGGAAATAACGAGGATTGTAAGAATAAATATAAATAAGCGTCTCTTGACCCATTTTTTCGATAGTTTTTATGTTTTCAAATTTCAACACCTTTCAGTTTTACTAAATAATCTGTATTCCTTAGCAAATAACGAAGGGGAAAATACAAGCGTAGAAAAGTCGGAAAACATCACAGATGGTAAGTTCAAATGCTAAATTAGCACTTATTGACCCGTTTGGAAGAATCTTATTAAACGTAAAAACTTTATTATCAAAGTTCGTTTCATTTTATATAAAATTTACTTTAGAAATAAACCCTGCTCAAGACGAAAATGTGAATATCAATGATGGTTAGTATAAATTTTAATACTAATGGTGGAAAAATTAAGGGCCGACTTTTTAAAAGTAGCAAGTGTTTTGTTAATCCAACAAGGGTTATAATAATATGTGTTTTTTCGATAATTTTGAATTAGTTTTCAAAGTTTTAATATTAAGTCTATGCAGCAACGAAATTTGAAAATGTCAAAGAAAAATAACTTTCTGAAAACTGATATCGCAACTTTGTTTATTACAGCCTTTAATGATATCAATCTGGAAAATGATATTGGAGTAGTATATAACCGTAAGTGTGCCTGATTTTAATATTAATCTCAACTCTTTCTTCTAATGGATTTTAATGGCAATATATAATAGAAAATATTTATACTAATAACTAGAAATCTCAAATGAAACTGCTTTTGTTGCAAATGTCAACGCCAATGTTGTGGGTTCAAGTTTAAATATTTTGAATGTTGCTATGAATGATTTAATTGGCGAGTGCTTTATCACAATTTGATAAAATATAACAGCTTACATATAAATATTTTTTTTTGGGATATTCCACCGAAAACACAAATCCTTGTGAGACAAGTAAGTTTCCTAATTTCATGCAACTGAGTCGTTATTTTATGTAACTTAGAAAATATTTGTTAAGGTCAACTTTTGAAAGAGACTTTCAAAGAACCACCGTCCGCCAAAAGAGTACAAAAAAAATATAAAAAACAACTTCTTCAGACGTTATCACTCATCAAATAGCTGTAAAAAATGTCGAAATAAATCGAAGTTTTTCACCCATCAAAAAATATCAGGCCTAATTTTTCTCCATGTTTGTCACTTTGCGACAATTTCTAATTCACAGTTGGGATTTAAGCTCGTTAAATATAATTTGATTTTGCAACAAATTATGAATATAAAAACTCCTTGAATTTCCCGCGGCCAATCAGAGGTCGCTAAACACATCGCGGATCAGTCGTTCTTGCGGTCCAACACGCTTCAATGTTCGTTAAACTTAGTATCAGTAGTATTTTTTAGAGATAGCAACATAATTGTGGCACCATGCCGCACCCATGATTTACTCCCATTTAACCCAAACCGTTTCTCCCAATCCCCATATCTCCCAATCCCATTTGACTCAACACTATGTCTTTTCCCCCAATTTCTTTTCTCCCAATTCAGCATAAAACATATGTTAATAAATTCAAAGAGAATTTTTTGTTTTATTAACAATGATATGTTTTATATATTCAGTTTAGTTTGAATTTCCATTTTAGGATTTCTAGATATTCAAATGGAGTTTTTCTCCCCGCATCCAGTTCCCTTTGTAGTTGTTTTATTCTTTCCTCCTGAATCTTGTATTTTCTGTTTCGTGGTCGAACAGGTTACCCCCCCCCACCATTTCACCTAATTTAAAACACCCAATTCCCATATACCCAAACATCATTCAACCCAATTCCCAGTTCACCTATTCCATTAACCCAATATTTCATACCCAAAAAGACTCAAATAGAGTAGAATTTGATGGTTTTATTTATTTATTTTTTCATTTCATAAAGGATACACTTACTTGAAGTGTATAACCGCTCCAAAGAGGAAGAGACGTCCTCCTAACCAAACCAAACCTAACCTATCATAACAGTAATGTTTTGAAAAGGCATATTATTTGAGAAGTCAATGAAGCTAAACATCAATATTTTGGAAAAGGCGAACCATAGTTAAATGATTTATAAAATATTACTAACCTAACCAACCCTAACCTAACCCTAACCTAACATAACAGTAATGTTTTGGAAAAGGCATATTATTTGAGAAGTCAATGAAGTTAAACATTAATATTTTGGAAAAGGCGTACGATAGTTAAATGATTTATAAAACACGAACTTTCTCGTGGATCTAGCAGAACAATATAATACATTTAGAATAAGACTTCACATTAATTGGTAGGAAAATTATTTATCCTAACCTAACCTAACCAAACCAAACCAAACCAAACTTAACCTAACCTAACCTAACCTAACATAACCGTAATGTTTTGGAAAAGGCATATTATTTGAGAACTCAATGAAGTTAAACATTAATATTTTGGAAAAGGCGTACCATAGTTAAATGATTTATAAAACACGAACTTTCTCGTGGATCTAGCAGAAAAATATAATACATTTAGAATAACACTTCACATTAATTGGTAGGAAAATTATTTAACCTAACCAAACCAAACCTGAACCAAACCTGAACCAAACCTAACCTAACCTAACCTAACCTATTCGCATTAAAAATAATCAAAGTCGTTTTGAAAGCAACCCTTTGCAGCATAAAATATTAGACGAAACCATTCGATTGGGAGAAATGAGAATTGAATAGTTTGGGATAAAAATTCCGATTGGGAAATATAAGATTGGGAGAACTGGGAATTGGAAAGTTTGGGATAAAAATGTATTTTGGGAAAAACAGAATTGGGAGAAATGGGACCATACCGCACCCATATCAGGCCAAGTCCCGCCATATCACGCCAAATCCCGAGATAAGATAACCACATTGACGTCTGACACCCAGTTGACGCCTGACACCGAATTGGCGCCTTGCACCAACATGGCGTCCTCACGCCAGATTTTTCGGCAGGGAAAAACCCGACACCCCTTGACACCGTGTTGACTTTGTGAATGACGTGGATATTTATAGGGTAAATACCATGGCGTGGCTTGGGAAATTAGAATTACGAAATGCAGGCGTGATGTTATCTTTTGGCGTTGTGGTCGGTGAGGAAATATAGATGATAGGATGGTATAAAAGACGGGGTAGGTTTAAATATAATTTACAACTCTCCAAGCCTTTCTCCAAGACGACGTATATTGACAACTTTGCGACTTTCCAGGACATTTGAAAAATGTAAGTACAATTTATTTTTTACTTTAAATCTTAGTGTTATAGTTAAACCCATTACCCTCTTAATATATTCAATGTATCTCTTCAGGTATAACACCCACATGTTCGAGCTTTCCCACACCAAATCATGCAGCATTACACCGGACTGCAAGGTTAGACTGCGAATGACCGACGAGTCAACTGGGATTTCGCTGAGTGAAGCCAAATACCTTCAACTTTACAATATGCGCTATGTCGTCAACAATTTCTTCGAGAGGGAGGATGTCGAACCCCGCACCCACTTCTTCGAGGGATCGGAGGAGAGACGCATTCAACTCTTTACCTATCAGGAGAGGAAACTGCTGAACATCAGACAGATGGTACGGTGTAAGGGCACGGACTACGCTAACCTCTACCCGACCAAGATAGGATTCGCCATTGGCCCATATTTATGGGGAAAATTGCTGGGCGCACACGTCCAAATAATTACGTTCATCGCCGAGGCAAAAACGGTGGATGCACTCATCAGGGAAACAGTCACCAAGCAGCTGACCGACCTCATCGCTGGCAGCTGTAATGGATGTCTTATCGACCCCCCCTCGCAACTGGAACATGACTGCATCATGGAGGAATGGAAGGACCGAGTGGACATGCATAATTGTAATTCCGTGTCCAAATTTAATTTAGAGTTAATTGTTAACTCATTTAATAATAAAACATTTTTCAGTCCTACATCTTGTAGGCAAATGCTTTCTTCAAATGTTTTGAATACTTATCAATATTTATAAAATAAGGATAAAATATTTGCGGGTGCAAGTGCGCACAGAATAAGGATCTTTTAAGACATAAGTGGGAAAAGCATTTGGGGGTAAAATTTCCTTGTACTATTTGTCCGTCTACATTCACAAGACGTAATAAATTAGCACAGCATTTAACCGCCCATAATGAGCCTAAGCCTAAAAAGCAGAAAACTAGACATTCTGTATCAGTTCCCGGTCCCTCGACCCATAACAACCAATCAGTTACCTACCCCGCTCCTATGATCGACGCCGAAAGAGTGTCGCCATCTCTCACTCTAGACGATCTGACAAGGCAGGAAATGGGGGCTCGACACATGCTGATGGATCAAGGGAAAGTTCATGATCCTGACGAACTGGACGATCTAACCAGTCAGGAAAATCAGGACTTACAAGCCCTGATGGACCACGAGGAATTCCACGATCTCGACAAACTGAACGTCTAATCAGTGACGAAAACCAGACATTACAGGCCCTGATGGACAAGGAGGAGACCAAGCGAGCCAAAGACGAACCTAACCCCATGGTTACCACACCCGTCTTATTATTTTAACCCCCGACGTTATTCCGGGACAAATATATCAGGGGATAGTAACATTAAAACGGTTAATGGAAGAGTTTGAAGCGCAAGGTAGTGATGGTCATTAGGTAGAATTATGTTTCTACAAATTAACATAATTGCATATATGCCTTAACATGGGGTACGTATTTCGAAACTACCAAAAAACTCGTGTCTAAGAAAACTATTTTTAATGTTAAAAACCATGATAATAAGTGTTTTCTATGGTCAATTTTGGCTCATTTATATCCTGTTAATTTTTGAAATAACCCGAATTGCGTAGAAAATTATCTTCTTTTTTCAAAACGAGTTAGACTTGACAGGAATCACACTCCCTGTACAAGTTAATTTAGCTGTTTTAGTAAGGTTTGAACAGGTTTATAACTTATTAGTTTACATTTATGGTTCTGAGGATGAGGTTTTCCCCCTTTATGTGTACTCGAACAGGGTCGACGATGCGCGTCAAATAGATCTGTTGCTACTATCCCAGGGGACAGGGAAGCATTTTTGTTTGATTCGGAGCTTGAGTCGGCTTCTATCGTCATTCACCGCACATAACGGTAGAGCCTTCTACTGTCGTTATTGTCTAAATCGTTTCTTCGGCTTCGGGTCAGAACAAAGACATGAAGAGCACGTCAAAGAGTGTAGCTTACACGGTTCCCAGAAAATAAAATTCCTGGCAATGAGCCCATCCTTGAGTTCAAAACCATCGCCTGGGAGCAAAAAGTAAGTTTTTCCATCCAGTTTTGGTTTTACTAATACACATGAAGCGCGCGATAATGTGTGCCATGAAAAAACTTGCAGAGGTTAACGGTAATAGTTAGTATAGGGCGCTGTCGGTTAGCTGTGGCATAGGGGCTAGCCACCACCCCTCTATGCATTGTAAAGGCGTTAGATAAGTGGCAATAAGTCGCAAGATGACTTGGTCCAATTAGCTAGCTGAACTTAAAAAAATCAGACGACGTATTACTAATGTTTACTATTTTTATTTTCCTTAGGTTAAATTCGTTATCTATGCGGATATCGAGTCTATCTTAAGCAAGATACAGGGCTGTGATCCGGACGCAAACCTTTCCCCGACCACGAAAATTGCGCAACACATTGCGTGCAGGTTTAGTTACGTGATTGTATCCCAGGACGGAACTGTATCGAGACCTGTAACGTACTGAGGGATGGATGCTGCCGAAAGGTTTTTACAAAGTTTTCTTGATGAGGACATGATTATTCAGGAGAAAATCAAAGCCAACACCCCGATGAGACTATCTAACTTGGAGTTGGTAGAATTTGCCTCCGCCCAAAACTGCTATATTTGCCGTACTGACTTCAAAGTACGGGACCACGATCACACGGACGGAACTTAAAGAGGTGCTGCTCACAACTCGTGCAACCTGAAGTTGAAGACACCTAAATTCGTTCCGGTCTTCATGCACAATCTCTCCCGTTACGACGCCCATCTCATAATGGCCAAATTGGACTCGTTAAAACCCATGAAATCAAAGTCACCCCTTCCAATTCAGAAACGTATATTTCTTTCTCTCTCGGTAATCTTCGCTTATTAGACTCTATCAGGTACATGCCAGCTTCCCTCGAGACACTTGTTTCCAACTTGGCCAAGGGTAATGCGGACAAGTTCAAATGTTTGAACTCTGTCTTCAAACCCGAAGATGATGCGCATTTCCTGAGAAAACAATCTTCCCGTATGATTGCATTGACAGCGAGAGGAGATTTGACGAGACTGAGCTGCCGTCCGGAGGGTCATTCTACATTTCCTTGACAGATGAAGAGGTCAGTGAGCTGGATTATTCTCATGCTCGAAAGGTGTGGGAACATTTTCAACTCACAAACCTTGGTGAGTATCATGATTTATATGTAAAAACAGACGTATTACTCCTAGCTGACGTATTTGAAAATTTCCGAGCCATGTGTTTAGAATATTACAAGTTAGACTGTGAACATGCATATACGGGTCCCAGCTTTGCGTGGCAAAGCGCTCTACGCATGACAGGCGTAAAATTAGAACTGCGTTTAGATCCCAATATGCACCTCTTCATCGAGAAGGGTTTCAGGGGAGTTGTTTCGCTTATTACACATAGGTTAGCGATAGCCAATAATAAAGATCTCCTCGAAACGTATGACCCTACAAAACCTAGCTCTTATATCACATATATTGACTGTAATAATCTATATGGCAAAGTTATGTGTCAACACCTACCCATGAGTGGTTTTTGATGGATTCATCCATGCGAAGCTTACACTCGAGAAACTATTCTTAACCATCCTGACAATAACCCCCAAGACTTCATTCTAGAGGTAGATCTTTTATATCCAGATAGCGTGCAAGAAGAACATAACTGTTATCCCCTTGCACCTGAAAAGCGCCCCGTTAACTTTAATGAACTTTCAGAATTTTCTGTTGATCAGTTGAACAAACTGAAACTTAAGATTAATGACAGTCTCCCAAAACTGATACCTACCGGGAAAATTATGTTGTGCACTATCGGTATCTTAAGATAATGGTATGAAATTAGGGAAAATCCACCGAATTTTGACTTTTGAGCAGGGAGCTTGGCTAAAACCTTTTATCGAGTTTAATACAGAGAAGCGGAAAATGGCCGTCAACGCTTTCGAGAAGGATTTTTTTCAAGCTCTTAAACAATGCCGGGTTTAGAAAAACCATGGAAAACCTACGAAACCGTATCAACTTCGATCTGGTGCAAACCCGGGAATTGACGATCAAAAAAGCGAATTCTCCAACGTTCGAGAGATTTAATGTCTTTAAGAATGATCTGGTTGGAATCCATCGGTTGCAGAAATGCCTGACTTTAGACCGACCGATTTACATCGGGTTTGCCATCCTTGACCTATCGAAGTTGGTTATGTACAATTTTCATTATAACATCATAAGAGCTAAATACGGCGAAGACGCCAAGCTTCTCTTTACAGATGACGATTCATGGACTTACCAAATTTTCACTGACGACCTGCCTCGAGATTTCGCTAAAAACAATGGGACGCTTGACTATCCCAGGGATCATCCACTCTTCAGCGAGGAGAACAAAAAGGTACTTGGGAAGTTCAAGGATGAACTTAACGGAGTTCTAATTCAGGAGTTCTGCGGCCTTCGCCATAAGATGTACTCCATCCTATCATGGAAGGGCGAGAAGAAGAATGCAAAGTGGATCTGTTGCAGAGTTGTGAAGAAGAGAATCCGTCATGCTCAGTACAAGGAGTGTCTTCTTCAACGAGAACTCACCGTCGAAGAGATTACGCGAATTGTTAGTTTTAGGCACGTTTTCGACGGAGTATCAACTTATGCCCTAAGATATTTTATAATTAGAGACATGGTTGCGAGTTAGAGGAGTTTTCGCCGCGGTTTTACCCGGTCTCTCCTTTACCCATATTTTTAAATTTTATAAATAGCCTAATTTTTATATAATTCATTTTTGTTAATACTTTAAATTTATATACAATTGTGTAAATTTATACATAATTGCGTAAATTTATATAAAATTGTGTACATTTATATAAAATTGTGTAAATTTTCATATAATTGGGTAAATTTAAATATAATTGGGTACATTTATATATAATTGTGTAAATTTATATATAATTGTGTAAATTTATATACAATTGCGTAAATTTATATACAATTGCGTAAATTTATATACAATTGCGTAAATTTATATACAATTGCGTAAATTTATATACAATTGCGTAAATTTATATTCAATTGCGTAAATTTATATACAATTGCGCAAATTTATATACAATTGCGTAAATTTATATACAGTTGCGTAAATTTATATACAATTGCGTAAATTTATATACAATTGCGTAAATTTATATACAATTGCGTAAATTTATATACAATTGCGTAAATTTATATACAATTGCGTAAATTTATATACAATTGCGTAAATTTATATACAATTGTGTAAATTTAGATATATATAGTTGTGTAAATTTAGATATATATAGTTGTGTAAATTTATATATAATTGTGTAAATTTATATATAATTGTGTAAATTTATATATAAATGTGTAAATTTATATATAATTGTGTAAATTTATATATAATTGTGTAAGATTATATATAATTGTGTAAATTTATATATAATTGTGTAAATTTACATATAATTGTTTAAATTTATATATAATTGTGTAAATTTATATATATCTAGTTGTGTAAATTTATATATAATTGTGTAAATTTATATATAATTGTGTAAATTTATATATAATTGTGTAAATTAATATAGATATAGTAGTGTAAATTTATATATAATTGTGTAAATTTATATATAATTGTGTAAATTTATATATTATTGTGTAAATTTATATATACTTGTGTAAATTTATATATAATTGTGTAAATTTATATATAATTGTGTAAATTTATATGTAATTGTGTAAATCTATATATAATTGTGTAAATTTATATATAAATGTGTAAATTTATATATAATTGTGTAAATTTATATATAATTGTGTAAATTTATATATAATTGTGTAAATTTATATATAATTGTGTAAATTTATATATAATTGTGTAAATTTTATATAATTGTGTAAATTTTATAAAATTGTGTAAATTTATATATAATTGTGTAAATTTATATATAATTGTGTAAATTTATATATAGTTGTGTAAATTTATATATAGTTGTGTAAATTTATATATAGTTGTGTAAATTTATATATATAGTTGTGTAAATTTATATATATAGTTGTGTAAATTTATATATAACTGTGTAAATTTATATATAATTGTAAATTTATATATAATTGGGTAAATTTATATATAATTGGGTAAATTTATATATAATTGGGTAAATTTATATATAATTGGGTAAATTTATATATAATTGTGTAAATTTATATATAATTGTGTAAATTTATATATAGTTGTGTAAATTTATATATATAGTTGTGTAAATTTATATATAATTGTGTAAATTTATATATAATTGTGTAAATTTATATATAATTGTGTAAATTTATATATAATTGTGTAAATTTATATATAATTGTGTAAATTTATATATAATTGTGTAAATTTATATATAATTGTGTAAATTTATATATAACTGTGTAAATATATATATAATTGTGTAAATTTATATATAATTGTATAAATTTATATATAATTGAGTAAATTTATATATAATTGTGTAAATTTATATATAATTGTGTACATTTATATATAATTGTGTAAATTTATATATAATTGTGTTAATTTATATATAATTGTGTAAATTTATATATAATTGTGTAAATTTATATATAATTGTGTAAATTTATATATAATTGTGTAAATTTATATATAATTGTGTAAATTTATATATATTTGTGTAAATGTATATATAATTGTTTAAATTTATATATAATTGTGTAAATTTATATATAATTGTGTAAATTTGGAGTTGAACATCTTAGATTTTTTTATAATTTTTTAAATATGTGAATTGTAATTTAATTTTTTATAATTTTTGGAAATGTTGTTAAAAATACAAAAGTTATGTTAATATATGTATATAGGTACAGGAGGGAGCCCAACCTCCCGCCGCAAGACGTCACGCGCGGCGCGGGTAACTGCCCGTGGGATTTAAATATTTCCGCGCGCGCGCGACGCGTTATCTGAAATCAAGCATCAGCATTTGTTTTAAAAAAACTTCTTATACATAAATTCCGATATCATTTTATCATTCATATCCTTATCGGTTTTAAACTTTGAACAAATATGATACAATTTAATACCTCTACATCTGAACGAAGAAAAATAAATACAATATCCGCCACAAGTATACACCGGTGGACTGCGGGGTAAACTTCCTACCATGTAACCCTTCTCGGAAATATTCTTATGTTTACTTATCCGAACTACGTCTCCAATATCGCAAGGGTACTTTAATGGTGGAGAGAAGTCTATATCGCCTTAAAGGTTTTCCCATACCCGTCTGGATGTTTCGGGCTTGACCTCAACAGGTTTACATTTTATGGATCGATGATAATTGTTATTATAAGCTTGAACCATGCCTTTAAGTGCGTCAAGTACTTATAGGTATTGTTTTCCGTGAAATACCGGTACATGCAACTTTTAAGGGTTCGATTGAAACTTTCAACTACCGTCGCTTTCTGTTCGGAATCCGGGGCAAAGAACTCGATCCCCCTTCTTTTCAACTCTCTCTGAACATCCCTGCATATGCACTCATTACCGTGGTCACTTTGCACTCGCTTCGGCGATCGACCAGAATGTAGAATAGCCTTAAAAGTCCTAAGGATGGTTGGTCCTTTCTTGTCCTTGGTAGCCACCACAAAAGCGTATTTACTGAAAACGTCAATGCAGCATAGAAGGTATCTGAACCATTTATTGTGACGAGTTTTGCTTTTCAAATCCGCTAAGGCAATCTACCACTGCTCATCGATCCCATAAACTATTGTCTTATTCCTCTTAAAGTTTTTCTAGCGTTTCTGTGCAATTTATACGTATCTTAAGTTTTTTGAAACGTATCCACGTCTTTTACCGTAACTTTTAACCCACCTTCCTTAGCAGCTCGGACTAGCCCGAGAACACTTCCGTATGAACCCGGGTCGGAAACATTAGATAGGAAGGAGCCGTAGAGACGGTTTCAGAACTCCAGTTGGTTTTTCACCGGTTTTGCTTTCTACTTTTACACGGTTGTTACAATGTCACATGACTCGAGACTCTTAACATAATCACATGACCTCCCGAGTCATGTGATCCGAGTTTAGATAGAGGCTCCGGTATATTGAATCTAGGCAGTAACGTCGTAACCTCTTAAAAGACTTGGTCTTTATTTAGACTGTAATAGATTTTAATGTAGCTCAATAAAGTAGATTTAAAACATTACAACAACGGTTTAATCCACAGTGCTTAGTGAGTTTAAACCACATATTTTGCTGTTAGTTTTACAGCAGCCGACATTTTATGCAACTGTGATTTATTGGTAGTAAAACAGCATATAGTGCTGGTTTTTTCATTGACCCCTACAATATAATCAACGGTTAAGACTGTCTTTGAAACAACCTCTGAAGCTGTTATTTTAAAAGCTACAAACGCCCCTGAATACACGAACAATTAATTCTTAAAACTGTTAGTTCCACTGTTTAGAAAAACAGTATTGTTGACGGTATTAAAACCAGGGAGGATGCGCAATTAAATTAACATCATCTTGATGGCATACGCTATTGCCATTGCCATAATGTTTATTTTATAGCATTTTTATTCTGTGTGTACCTCGGAGTCTCTCCCGATGGACTTGTAGGAGATGATGGTCTTCCGGAAGTAAAGTGCCCCTACTAAGCTAGGTTTTTGAATCCCCTCGACGCCCCTAAATCTCTGTCTTCGTTCTGTTCCCAAAATATTGAAGGAACACTGAAACTAAAACGTAACCATAACTACTATTATCAAGTCCAAGCGCAGCTACATATATTGAACAGAAAATATTGCGATTTCATTATCTGGACTACGAAAGGAATGGAAATAAAAATAATTTTCCCAGACCCTTTGGTTTGGAGCAAAATTTTGCAAAAATTGGTATCTTTCTATAAAGAATGTATGCTCCCAGAAATCGAAGACCCTCGTTTTGCGCGTGACACGACTTTCATAAAATTAGCTATACATAAACGTGCATCAAAACAAAGATCTTCCAGTCAAAGTGTAAAAGTAATTAAGAAAAAGAGACGAGCTCTTTCCAACATCACTCAGCCGGGAAGCCCTCACATGAGCAGTTCCCGTATGAGCGAATTTCATAATAGAGGTCCTCATTACACAAGTTTCCCTAAATAGCGGTTCCCTAAATAGCGGTTCCCGAAATGGCAATTACCCATACAGCGGTTCTCGTGAACGTGGCGTACCGTTACAGCAGTTCTCTTAAGAGCGGAAAAAGAGATATGCGAAAAACGATAGTTGTTTATTATGATGTGAGCTGGCCCAGCTGGGTTTTATGAACTCATAAAGAACTAGGTCAGATATAGATAATCTTTGCCAGGTTCTTGTCTTTGTCCGTTTCTTGACTGGGATCGTGTGCGCCTGGCTCCCACCGTAAATGACATGGTTGAGCTCTTCGTGGCTCATGTTCTTGCTGCTCAGGCGGATAGTGTTCCCCTCATTGTTGGTCAGGTGCCCACACGATCTAGCCTTTGTCGTGAGCCTTGGTGGTCCACCGGTACGGAGAAGTTAATTTGGGCGAAGCGCGTTGCCTTCCGGCGCTAACGTTCATCACCGACTACGGCACATCGTCATGTGTTTGCACGCGCGCGTAATGTTCTTACGCGTCATATACGTTCCGCTAAGTTCCGGTATGAATCTCGACTGGTCGCTGAGATTCCCGTCAATCCCAAGGCTCTTTACTCCCACGTCTCGAGTTCGCTGAACCCCAGAGCTAATCTGTCGGTTGTCAACGACCCTGCTGGCGTTACGCTTCGGGACCCCACTGAGATTGTTGAGGCCCTCAACGTTTATTTCCAGTCGGTCTTTAATCCGAAACCCCACGAGGAGACGGTTTATCTTGGGGACTTAATGTCACGCGTCGCTTCTGACGAGACCGCGCTCCAAGTAGAAATGGAGCCCTCAGATTTTGTTTTGTCCTATGTGGAGGTTCGCCGCTACTTGCGACGTTTGTGGCTCGACAAATCTCCTGGCCCGGATGATCTTCATCCGCGGCTCTTGCGAGAGGGTGCCACGATTTTGGCTGCGCCCCTTTTGGCCATATTTCATCGGTCAATTTTGTCGGGTGTCGTTCCTGCTATTTGGAGGAGGGCAAACATTACGGCTATCAAGAAGTCACCCTCTTCCTGCTCGGTCACGAATTTTCGAGGCATTAGCTTGACCTGGTTACCGTGTAAACAATTGGAGCTCTATGTCCGGGATGCTCTTGTTTCCTTCCTAACAGCCAGGAATTTCTTTACGCCTGACCAACACGGTTTTTTGATGAAACGGTCGTGTTTCACAAACTTTTTGAGCACCCTTGAGAACGCCTCCCGTTGCTTCGATTCGGGAGCCTCGGTCGACTTAATCTACCTTGATTTGCGCAAGGCTTTTGATACGGTCCCGCATTCGTTGTTACTTCGGAAACTAGAATGGCTTGGCGTGCCCTTAACGCTTGAGACATGGATTGCGGCGTTTCTCCGAAATCGGCTTCAGCGCGTGGCACTTCGGGGTGTTTACTCCTCGTGGTGTGAAGTGGCCAGTTGTGTGCCTCAGGGTTCGGTACTGGGGCCCACGCTCTTTGTGGTTTACATCAACGACCTTCCGCGTGCTATCCGACACTCGTTTGTGAGCCTGTTTGCGGACGATTCCAAGGTTGGTCGCGGCATTCGCACGCCCTTTGACTCTCTCGAACTGCAGCGGGACGTGGATGCTCTCGAGGTGTGGGCCAGCTCAAACGACATGAGCTTCAACCCCACCAAATCCGTGGTCCTGCATTGCGGAAAAAAAAACCCTCGCTTTCAGTACCGTTTGTCGGGTAGGCCTATTGAGGCTCAGTCTGTTGTGAGGGACCTCGGGATTATGTTGGCTGGTGGTATGCTGGGGGATACCCATAGTAGGGTGGCGGCGGCCCGTGACTCCAGTGCTCTTTACATTTTAAAGCGCTCCTTTTCACATTTTAGCGTCAGATCATTGGGCGTCCTATATAGAACTTACATCCGCCCTCATCTTGACTACGGTTCAAGCATATGGTCTCCCCACCTCGTCAGGGTCATAAAGAATGTTGAACGTGTCCAGCGCAGGGCCACAAAACTTGTTTCTGGCCTACGAACTTTGCCCTATCCGGAGCGCCTAAGACGGCTGGGCCTTATGTCCCTAGCTGATAGGCGGCTGCGTCAAAATTTGGTGGAAACCTTCAAAATGGTCCATGGATACTACGACGTGGATACCACCGCATTCTTTACCGTTCGCTAGACTGGGAGGAGAGCGCCCACTCTTTCCAAGTTCCGCTGTAGGTCCCTGCCTCGGCGTGTCTTTTTCACGCAACGGGTTATTAACTCGTGGAATGGTCTCCCTAGTGAGGTGAAGAGGAACTCGTCCGTCCATGCGTTCAAGGCTCGGTTGGACAAATTCGTCCACAGAGTCGCGTCATTGCTTTTTTTGTGTTTTTTTTAATTTTGTTCTGTTTTTTACTTTAATTTGGAACTCATTTGTTCCGTTCTTATTTAATATTATTATTACTACTTTTTTCCCATTTGTTCGTACCTGAGTCGAGCCACAATAAGCCTCTGTGTTTCTTTTTACCCGTCAATAAACCATATTATTATTATTATTATTATTTCAAAAACAAATTCCAAAGAAGTTTAAACGCCTTCGTCGAACCTAGTCCATTCATGTTAGATACGGTGGTATAAAGTAAGAATAATCCACTTTAAGATGATTTTGAGTTTGTAGTAGGCCAGAATCCTTCTTTATCGAGTAACGTCCACGTGTTTCAACTGATTTTCCCTAATATTAGAATTCTGTAGACGGACTTTATAGCTTAAAATGGTTGCCCCCAAGAAGGTTACGCTATCCGGAGTGTCACCTGTGGTCTCTGATGACCTTCTCCGTTCCATCCTCTCCCATTATGGCACCGTGCAGGGTAAGATCCGCAGCCTTATTGCTGCGGTTACGCTCCCAGACTTTTGGCATATTCGTTGTGCGCGTCGCGAAGCCACCGTTTTGTTAGCTACGAATGACACGTTCCGAAAACTACCCCCATGCATAACAATACTTGTCAATAACGTGTGTCACACGATTGGTGTCAACCAACCTCTGCGATGTAACGTCTGTGGTGTCACTGGCCATATTAACAAAAAATGGCCCTTCGAAAACGACGGCTACTACTACGCCTGATCTTTCTACAACGACTACTTCTTCAGCTTCAGCCACGGCTCCCAGCCCCTCTTGTGTGCCTGTCTCTACCGTTACATCACCCCTGCTGCCATGGACGTTACCGGTTCTAACGGTTCTTCGCCCACATCTGCCATTGACATACCGTTAACCACCAATTCCGAAGTCCTGTTGGAAACAGATTCCGACTATACCACTGACGGTGATGAGGTCGCTGATTTTGAAGCGGACCTCTCCGAAAAGACGGTTACAAGCAAGCGCAATAAGCCTCTTGCCAAAAGTAAATTACACCTTGCGCAAATGCCTGCTCCTTCACGTCCCGCCCCTCGCGTCAAGAAGCAACGTAACTCGTCTCAGTCGCGATACTCTTACGACCAAGCCTCGAACACTTGGTCTGACACGAAAGGGCCTTTCCCAGAAATTTTCCCTTTTGATGCCGTTGCATCATTTATTAACGAATCACTCAATGCCCCTGCCGACATCGTTCACCGAAATTGCTCACGTTACGCCGTCTACGATCCCTCCCTCCGGTCACTGGCTCGTCAAGTTTTAGTGGTATGTTTAACTGGTCCCGCTATAAAAGCAATCGCGTCGTTTACGTAAAAACATTTGTAACGCGTATTATCGGATTTCGGCCTCCTTTAAGCGTCTCTTGTCCACGCCCACGGTTCCGGATGGAGCCGTTTCGAATTAGTTCCCAGTTTTTATGACCTCATCGATCCTCAGTTTTAACTTGCGCGGTGTTAGCACGGACATCACTGCCATTCGAACCCGTAATTTTATCAATCGTTTTCCCCCATCAACCGTCTGTTTACAGGAAACTAACGTCTCTGACACCTTCTCCCGGTCGTACATTTGGACTACGTGGAACTGTGCTTACCTTCACGCTACCGGTTCTTCTCCCCGAGGCTCTTTGTTTTCTGTTGCCTTGACCTCTGCCCTCAAAAACAAAGTTTTTATTACGAAATCTCTAAATGGCCATGCCTTTCATCTACAACTACCCGCTCATACATTTTTCGTCACCGACTCCCGTTCATTTATTTAATATCTACCTCTCCGCCAGTAGTGATGCCTCCGTGCTTGACACTACCGCTTTTGTGAGTGATGTTTTACAGTCGTTAGATCCTGCGGACACTATCGCGTTTGTGCGTGATGTTTTACAGTCGTTAGACCCTGCGGACACGGTTGTCTTAGCAGGTTATTTTAACTGTTGCCTTCACCCGGATTTTGACCGTAAGAATTGTAAAGAACATCGCTTTGCTTCAAGCGGAGCCCTACATGCTCTAGTGACGGACTTTAATTTACTTGATGAATATAATACGCTTCACCCGTCGACGCCAAGTTACACGAGGCGCGCGTGTAATCATGGCGAACTTCAGCGTACTACACATAAGCGCGTTTTGAAGCGTTGCGTAGCGTATGCGTTTTCCCGCGTGAACGTTGTCGTCCGCCACGGGTGGCGCGACGAACCGCAGCAAAAAAATTTTGTTTTAGGTCGTCTGCTATTTTTCCAACTTTTCTGAAAAAACTTCGGGAGGTTGACAATGTCGAGTAGTGATACCGCTTCCGATTTGAATACAGATCTTCTTGTAGCATTATTAATATTACACAGGCGCCGTAAAAGGAACAAGTTGGGAAACCAAAATAAACCTCTCCGAGCCGAGACGAATTTACTGTCTAAACACAGGTCCGCCAGCAGAGAGAATTTATAAAAGGGAGTGGAAACTGGGGAATATTATGTAGCTCAAAAATCACGTGATCAACAAAACTGGCCAGGTCTATTTCCGGTATGATTTTTTTCCGGTATTTGAAAATTTGGCGCACAACAGTTCTTTGCAGGCAGCAGAGCAGACAGCCACTAGAGACGTCCGCAACTGTAGACGTTTATAATGTCTTTAGCATTGAAAGGTAAGTTAAGTTTGATGTTCAATGTAATGATATACTTTCCAACCTTAAATTTTAAATCTACCTTGTTTAATGCGTTTTTTAGGAGCTGTAAACCAATGTTTAAAAGCTTCTTTGAAGAGAATTTCGGTGGAGGAATTTGTCTTTCGCTTTAACAGCGATAAAATGAAACCTTTTTTCACTGTCATTCAAAATGGGCAAACTACATGCGTAAATCAACTCTCGGAGTTAGTATTTGAGAAATTTAAATTTGTCCAACATCAAAATACTACGAGAGAAAGTTTCTTGGCAGGAACACACAGAATCTGTGTAGCTGAGAGGCATTCAAATGAAATGCAACAAGTTTTGGCACTATTGTGCCCTGAATTTAAAAACGTGTCAGAACTGAGCCAACGGACCTTAGTGGCAAGAGTGTTACAAATCTTTGCCAAAATGTTAATGGCCAAACTTGAAGTGGGAGTGGATACAGCTGTAGCCAAGCAAAACACAAAGGCTAAGAAGGAATCAATGCAGCTACAACAATTAGAATCAACGTCTAGTCATCGCACTCCCTTGGGTCAAATTACGAATGAGCAAGATACACAGCCAAACCACGCAGTCACTAGGTATGTTGCGGGGTTTTCAGCCTTTTCGTTAGTCAAGAATAAATGCCCAGCAGAACTGACGAAAGCTATTATTAAAAAAGAAATGGATCACGTTCTTACTGATTCCACGGAAGCTTGGACCGTAAAACTGTCACGGGGAGGATTGGTTTTTGTCACAGACCCGTTTTTCGACTTAATCAAGGTGCTGAAACAAATATCAGATAAAATTTATGTAACTGATGCTACAAGAATGCGAAAGCAGAATCTCAAGACCATTGCACTAAAACAAATCCTAGTCAATGCTTAAGTTAATCGTAGGTGGCAACTACTTTACTCAAAGCCAGACAATAAAAGGTGGTTGTCAAAAGTCGTAAATGTATTTTTAAACACCAGGGGGAAATGTTTGGTCAAATATTTGTTAGAACTTTATCAATATAACTGTAAAGAAGCTATCAAAGCGAAAAAGGCTCTACGTAAAAGCCTTAAAGACAAGAGCGAGGAATCTCAGAACACATGCTCTCCAAAGAAAGTGAAATCCTCTCCAAAGAAAGTGAAGCGTTCACCCAAGAAAGTAACGATTAGGAAAAATGTTAAAAAAACCACTTTAGTCAAAGATGTGTCAATGGAAATCCCTACTCTACACATTTCTGATATACCCTGTTCATCTCAAACATTGATTTCTGTAGATGAATGTTCAGAATATAGCTTTTTAAACGGCGATCCCAATATAAATTTTTTTAAAGAGTTTTTACCCCCGAACATTATTTGTGAAAGTGAGTCAGTGATGACTATCCATATTCCAGACAACAGTGTTCCTATTTCAAAAGGGTCTAAGATTAAGGACTCTCAATATCTTTTTTTAAATGACGACGAAGATCTCGATATCTTTATGGAATTTTTACCACCAGAAATCAAAGACACCTGTATGTACAAATAGATAATTGTGATAGCCTTATTTATTGTTTTTGTTTCTTAAATATTTATGAAAGGTTTGACAGGTTGTTGATATTAAAGAGAATAAATTGTATTTATTAAACATGGATTTCCGATATTGTGCTAATCAAATGTTTACATTCTATTCATGAATAGATGTGTTGCCATTTACAGCTTCTACAACCAGGCCTTGTAAAGATTTCAATCTATCAATATTGGCCTCAAAAAGTGCGACAGAGGGATTACAATTTCGACCACCTGAACACCGTTGCCTCCCAAAATATTGTTCTAGAGGGTCCTGGTTTAGATTTCCGGTCAGTACAAACTGAGCACCTTTTTGTAAGAGAAACTTTACAATCTGTACTGTTGAAAGAGCTATAATAAGAACATTTAATATCAGTTTCTGTAATGCATCATCTATTCTTAAGGAGAAATGTTACCAGTAATTCTTAAGCCTTCATGTGTTTCCCGACTTAAAAGCATCCTGTCTCTGTCTGCTTTAGAAAAATCACCAGGTCGACTCGCAACATCTGCTTCCCATTCATTCAAGTACTTCACAAAATCCCCTTCTAGCCACTATAAAAAACAATTAAAATTTACTGTTACAGCAAAGTTTGAAAAATTTTAAATGATTTGCTTACTTTTAAACGCTCGTCATTAAAGCACTTATACGGACTCTTGTTTGGTTTTCGTTTCTGTGAGGCTTCAAATTTTTTACATTACATAAATCGAAGAACTTATTAAATGTTCGAATAAATTTAACAGTTTCTAAATATTTTCTCTGTCCAAAAAGAGTTTCTATAGCAAAGGCGACAGTTTCACTTAAAACTTGTGTGGCATAATTCACCTTCATCTTAGAATAGGAATTTAGAAATACGTGACCATAAGATAGTTTAGAAGCGTGCTTAAATTCCCCTCTCATTCTTAGTTGAGCATAATAAAGCCGCAAAATCACATTCCACGAGATATCTGAACCATTTTTCCACATGTTTCGAGAACTTGAATTTCCACCACTGTTATTAAGACAATTGCGTACAGTTTTTATTAGATGAGGTGGGTCAGAAATGAAAAAATGTTTCTCTCTTCATCTGTGGCGTGTATGTTTGGTGTAAAAAATGGAACTAAACTATCTTCTTTAGAACTGGCACACATGCGAAAGAACTTCCTATTTGTTGAGGCCCCGATAGCTAAAATTCTGAAACCATTATTCTCCAACACGCTGATGGTCTCCCAAATGACAGAATACAGTTCTGCACTAGTGGCACCCTTGGTCGGAAAATGGGCAAAAGGAATCTTGACGTTGCTTGTTATACCCCTAAGCATCAGTTGCAAAATACTAGAAGCAAGAGGGGGTGTAGTATTTCCCAATATTTTACGTTCAATATCATTTAGCGTAGCGTGATGTTCATCCACATCAATAAAGCCTGTCAAACAACCAGTGTCTTTGTCGCAAATTAAATCAGGTTTGATTGACATTTCATCCAGCAGAAGTGCAAAATACTTCTTGTGCTCTGGTAGGGCGTGTATGTTCGTCAATTCTACCATTTCTTTAATTGCATCTGCATTGAGGCCACTTTTATTAGTTGCTGTGTGACTATGATTATACAACGTTCTCATTGAGGGTAGAATTGTAAGTCCTGATTTCTTCAAGGCATCATATGTCGACTTGGATTTATTCTTAATGTAGGAGCACCATTTTAGAAAGTGGCTATCCCATCTCATGCCATATTTGCTCCGTTCCAAAGCTCTCAATTGTTGTCTCACGAAAAGAGATATGAAAGATGAACTTTTCTCCTTTTTCATTTGCTCTTTGAAAAGTTGTTTCAAGGATGAAATAGTTCTCTGGTCTTTGTCAGAGAGAATGAGTTTGCGTTTGACTACCTTCTTTGCCTTTGGAGCATTAGTCTTAGCTTTGTTACGCAAACCTAAAGTTCGTAAACTGGATCGGTACAAGCGACAAGCAATACATCTTTTCCTGGTAATGTTTATGAGAGTTTCACAGCGGTTACTATATATGGTGTTTAAACTATGCGAATAATTGCTTGCTTTACGGTGCTTATTTAATGCTGTCGCTTTGTAAAGGGTTATGAAATCTTTATCAGGGTTGCCAGGGGAAATTTTAAAATTATCAACTTTAACTAAAAATTCATAAATGTCACTATTGCTCTTTATATTTAAGTTTCTGTCAACCTTTTCAGGTGGTATGCCTTTACCAAAGCAGTAAGTTCCGTAGTAATAATTTCAGTGATAATAAACTTGCAAGATAAAACTATTTGTTCATAGTGATGCTTAGTAAAGACTGCACTCTCGTCTACCATTTCCAATGACCATCCACGTGGGGCAGATAATCGATTCAAATCTAAATTCTCATCTTCACATAACTTTAATAAAACAGTAATGGTTTTTTAGTTGCAAATAGTGTTATTATTAAGCTTATGTACTTACATGGAGGTTGTTATTTCTATTGACTGTTTTCTCTTCACTTGAACGAACCTCATTGTTCGTGCCCTCTTCATCACATATCTTCATTAAAATAGTATGGACATTTTTAGTTGCATCAGAAGCAAATGAACTTCTGTTTACATTAAATGCTATTATTTATTTACTTACATGAACCTTGTTAATCCCTTCACCTTCTGTATTGTTGTCACTTGGATGAACCTAAAAGATTTGTTTGTGTTACAGATATGATTTTGTAACGAAAAAATATATGAACTATATTATTACCAGTGATAATGGTGGGAAAATAAACTCTGGATCTGAGAGGCTGGCAAAAGGAATTGGATCTGGAGCATCTTCAGATTTACCACTTAAATTATGAAAATGCCTCGAACAAATATATGTTCCTCGAGAGACATCTGATATCTTGAAATCAGGTCGACCACAGGCGTCAACCCACCTTTGAGCCTTAGCAAATTCCTTTTTCACTGATGGGAACTTTATAAAGTATACTCCGGGAGCTCCATTCACCTGCTTATTTGTTGAGTTTTCTTTGGACGTACAGACAACGTATTTGCATGATTTTCGATGAGGCATGGTTCGTAAGCCTTGGCTATTTTCTTTATATCTGTATATCATTAAACATTACTAACTTTAATTATCCTTCAAAACAACAGAAAATATTTACCATTTATTAAGGTACATCCACGTTATTAAGTTTTTACATAAAGGTAAATCACGTTTAAATTAACGGAATAATAATTAAACCACCGAGTAGCACAGGCTAGACACTACCTTTTAAGCGGAAACGTATGACTTAAAGTGTCTCCAGATGGCACCAGTCGCGTTAGAAATCGCGAACCCTTATTGGATAATTGTTCAACCAAAAGTGTTTGAGGGCAAACTTCAAAATTAAAGGAGTGTCATGTGACCGGAAATTGACCAGGCCAGTTTTAGCGACGCAGCCTACTTGTGTGAGCTACATTATTTTTAGCACTGTCAAGGGCAAGAGCTTCCACTCCCTATTATAAATTTTCTCTGCTTTCAGTTGGTAATTTCACTACCAGTCCTTAAAAGTAATTATGCAGAAGAGAAGCTTGGAGGATAGCTTTTCACTTTAAAGAGTCTTGTCAACATAGAAAGACACCTGGAGAATTTTCGCTGGTTTCACACTGAGTTTAGTCCACGCATCACGGATTATGTAACGTAAGATTGTAAGAGTTTTGGAACATAACGAGGAATATCATTTTCTCGTCGTTGATATTCCCTCTTTTTCAAATCAATTATTTGATCCCATCCAAAATTAATACCATGATTTTTAAAGCTTCTGGCACCACCTTCTTTTGACGCAAATGCTGCATTTATAAGGCTTATCAACTCGTGTGACGGGCAGATAATCCAGTAAATGAAATGGTCTGGCCGCAAGAAAGGATTTTTGAACCAAGGTTTAATCTCCACATCCACCTCTTCAGTTCTTGGGTTTACTTTTACGCCATAAGCTCGATTGAACTTTTGCGTAAGTTTTATTAAATTGAGATTAGAACTAGCTCCGTCGCACATAACAACGGGCACTTTAAATCTAACTGCATGAAGAGCACCCAAAACATCCAGTAAGCAAGCGGAAATAAAATGGCTATTAGTGGTGTTTTCGAAAGAAAAGTATGGGCACACTATATCATAATCTGACGTCAGATCTGGCCACAAAAATTGCAGCTTTTGGAATAGTTTGTTCATCACTTAATTGATCATAAATGTCATCAAGTGTTCCCAAGTCTCTAGGAGACAATGCCAAGCCAATCAACTTGTGATTCTTACTAATCCAGGCTAAGTTCGGAGCAACATTGACCTCGTCGAATATTAATATGCCATCTCCTCTGGGCTGTTTCAGTCCTCTTGCTACTTGTTCTTTTACAAAAGCATCATAACAAGCTCTTTTCCTTCTTTAGTGATTCCATATTTACTCCTGGCTCGTCGATGTGCTTCGACATTTTTTTCTCGACGCTCTTCCAACTTGGAAGCTTCAAAATTTTGAAGCTTTGAAGAGCCATGTAAGCGGATTTGCTAAGGCTTGGGCTAGTCGATAAGTAATGGCACTAAAACGGTTTCCTTTGCTTCCAAATGCTAACAAAAACAAGATTATCAGTGGTCATAGAAGGCATCAGTAGTCATATTTTTTAAACTCACAATTTCGTTCTTGATCTTTTTGAAGCTCTGCTAAATCTTTTTTTTTCTTGTTTCCTTGTTTCATTGATCCATGCGGTTTTCGTCATATTTTTTTATTTCCTCATCATTTTCAGCTGACAAAGTTGAAAACACGTTTTCCAGCTCCTCTTCGAAATCTTTGTTAATTATTCCTGCCACTTGGCTCATTTCTTCATTCTTTTTTTCGCTCCAATTTAATTTTAGTTTTTCATATTTTTCATTTAAATTTACATTTGTCTGATACAATCTGTGCTTTCTCAATGCTTAAAGTTTTAGAGTAACGCGCTACATAACGGCAATTAGTGCAGGTGTAAGTTCCTGTTTCAACATCAGATAATTTAGCAGTGACAGTAGGTTTAAATCACACAAAAAAATCTTGAGCCATGACATGTTCCGGCACTGAGGATTTATAAACTTTTGTTGGTGTAAATGGAAGTGTTTTCAAGTAGGAGACAGTGTCTTCAGGAACACCAGGACAAAATACATAATACTTTTGTATTAGACCCTGGCAAATCTCACTGGCAACGTCATCTAGAATTTTCCCATTTTCAAAAAGGTTTTTTTTTTGTAACTAGGCCACGGAAGAGAAGAAATAACGAGGCTTCCCTATTTTTGTTGACAATGACTTGAATAGGTTCAGTTCCATGATTATGAAGGAAAATACCATTCCTCGTTACTTGGAAATAAACCTAGTTTAAAAATATTCAAATTTGAAATTAATGCATTTATACAAAATGTCTATTAAATACCTGTTAATTTTGCCAACCACTCTTCTTTGTACAACAGATGGTATCGCTTTTATTTCAATGAGAGTTGAGCCATGACTCAATCAATCTAAATCTTTCAGCGAAAGTTTGAGTATCTGTTATACTGGCCTTTTCCCTTTGATCCACAGGATGCTTAAAATTAAAATTGAGATTATTTAAGAGGGATTAACGACTAAAATAGGCACTGGATTAGCAAACGTTACTATTTTGTATCAAATTAAAAGCTTCTCTACCAACTAGTAATAGCACCAAGACTGCCTGTTTTACAAATCAAAACCATTCAACGGCCAAGGCTTACCTTTTCAATATTTATTTCACCAGATTATTTTTTTCATTCGTAGCTGGAGGACATCCATTAGATTCAACTAATGATTGATGACTTCTTTTTCCCAATTTTTGTAGTTTAACCGTTGTTTGCACATATTTAGTGCTTGTTTGTTTCAAATCAAGATATAGTTGACATTGAAAATTTCTCGTCTGTCGTATGTGCACCGCCATTTTATTTTTTCTTTTTTTTTTGGGCAAGGTCGAACTATTTTCTTTCTTAGTTGTCAGTCCTCAACCACTTTAGTGTTCTCCTTAGTGAAGCGCGAAACCAAGACGTTTCAGATTTTTAACGTGGCTTCTGTGGCTTGATAGAGGCTTCCCTCCGAAGGAGGTTTAATTATAGGCTTCTGATATATGCAAAAAGTGCCATAACATCTATCAAGCATTATTACGACAAAGATTCGATAATCGATTATGAATTATCGCCACTCTAACCGAAGTTGCCATATTTTGAATAAAGGCTGATTACTCGTGACCTATTCATCCGAATTGAATTTGGTGAAAAACATGAATCGACCGCAAGGAATCTGAAAATCCAATATTTTCAAAGTTGAGAACTTTGACAATTCCGATTTCCGGTATAAGTATGCAAAGGACAACTCTGAAACGGGTAAAATATGAAAGATGAATAGAAAACTATTATAACGCGCTTTATTTTAGAGCGCTAGATTGAATAGTTCTTGAAATATAGTAAAATATGTGCGAAAACTGCAACGTGCAAAGACTATTTAACAGTCTGTACTGTTGGTCCATGAGAGGTATACCTGCAGAATTAAGTGAGTTCGTAACAAATGAAATTCTAGTAATAAACTTATAATCTACTTGCCATTTCCAAGAGAGACAAAGATTATAAATGTACTTTGCATTTCATACGCTTCAAATATATTGATAATATAGTTTTTTCCCAAAAGTTCTATTTGCCTTTTGAATATACTAAATGACTTTCGTTTCGAGAAAACTTAACCCGAATTGGAAAATGGATCACTTACCGAAATGAAAAGCAGTTACCTAAAGCCGGCATAAATTTATAACACGCGAAACTGTTTTTGTCCTAAACTTAATTAAATATTTATCTTGATTAAAATCGCTTAAAATATGAAATGCTTTCGTTTAACACAATGCTTATGACCAATAGGCGTAAGAAATCGATGCTTAATGCATTAGTACAAATGCTTAAAGTTTTGCCTTTTAGCGAAATTAAAGCGTTAGGTGAAGGTCTTTCGCAAATTTTAAACAGACGCTCTCGAGAAAAGTAGCAGATTATCACGTATCCCGAACCCGTCGGAGAAAGCTAGAAAGATTTGCTCGAGCTCTCGGATCAATTCTGCGGGTTAAGTTAGGTAACGTCAAATAAAATCAAACGGTAAGTTTATAAAATGCCTACATTCTATAACAAATCCTCTTCACTTCATAAATCGCTTCAAATTCCCCCAGTGTTTCCTAATGTGGCCAGTTAACAATAATTGATAAGAGAAAGCGCAATTACGTAAACCTATGGTGGAAGCCTCGCCATTGTGTGGCCAGATTTTTCTCGTAACCCTATCCGATCACGGAGTGCATGTTAACCCTATCGATGATAATGGATTAAAAGCCGACGATACGTTCGGGCGCAATTGATTAACGTTACCATAAGATTTTTCAAAGAGTTTTAAATCAATTCGCAGCTTTAACTTTGTAATGTGCTTTATTGATCTTCAAAGGGAATGAGTAAGAATATCTTAACGTAATGCCTGGTAGATTTAATGATTTTTAAGCGACCATAACTCAGGTACTACCAAGAAGGAATTTACTATAAGAAGGCCCAAAAAGGCGTCCGGTGCGCGCGTGATTGTAGACAATCCCCCCTCATGGGTGAGGGAGGCTGGAAACCAAGGCGGGACTTAATATTTTATCTTACTCTATGTTTTCCACCATCTATCTCTTTTACCTTTTTGTTAAGCCTTGGTTTGGTTTTTGGAAATCACGAAATCATAAGTATAATACACTTGATTCGATTTATAAATAATTATAGAACGAACGGTTTTCACGCAGAGACACGTTTTCAAAATCCATTAAGATAGGTTCAAAACCTTTAACTATCTTCTTAATCCACCTTATTCCCTTTCGCCGGAAATTAGGCTTAGCTCGGTATTCATGGGGATGAGTAAAGGGAAGAAATTAGTCTGTCGTCTGCTACATAAGCCAAAAATATGTGCTGTAGCGGACGACAGATCAATTTTTCCTCTTACTCACCCCCATGAATCCCGAGCTAAGCCTAACTTCCGGCGAAAGGGAATAAGGTGGATTGCAATTAAAAACCATTCCCTATCCGCTTCAGCACCGCTGGCAGCCTCCATTTTCTGTTTACTTTGCTCGAGGTGGGGCTTACTTATCAACTAACAACAGCGTACGAGTAGAAGCGTAAAATCTAGTGACTTAGGCATTCTTACAGTAAATTAATTCTTGGTACTACACACCGTATCTTCATCTCGTTTTGTTGTTCTTAATTTAGAATGACTTCGCTAGGGTATCATGGAGTTCCAGTTGTATTAGCTATTTTATTTAATTTTAAATATAATGCCAAAACGAAAACATGCAAAGGCAAACATTCGCCAACGTAATTTTTCTGAGTGTTGGCTCTAAATCAAACAGCCCAAACGTTTTGATGTACATTTTCCAATTTTCAGCTAGGTGAACCTAGTGCTCGCGATTGGGTTTTATCTGTCTCTGTGTGTGAAACCGATTAATGAAAGTTCGGCCATCACAAAAAACCACATGTTAGATATAAGCAAACTACTAATTTCGCTCTTTTTGGACGTAAATTTTAAAACGAAGCACCTTTTTCTTAGTGACATGGCTAAATATATGAGGCTTCACCTTAAATGAACGCTCTAATGTAATGATCAATATTCTGTCCGCAAAATTGAGCTATTTTCCCAGTTTTCGTTGCTCTTAACAGCCGAATATGAAACATTGTTACCCATTCATACCCAATAGTTTCGGCCTCAAAGCTGCACATACAAATTAGTGCAAAAATTGAAAGACGAAAATGAATTTCATTCTCAATACAATGGAATATAATTTAATATTAAAAAAAATCGGTTATTCACTTAAGTCAAATTGCGAATTTAGAATATAGTTCGAAAACAACAAGCGAGTGAGCACTTAACGTAATTGATTTGGCTATGGCTTACTCAGTTTCAAACGTCCGGAGAAACATTGGCCTTTAAAATTTTTAAATATTATATAATAACCAACTATGTATATTTCTTATGATGTTATTTTTATGTTATGTTGATTACATAGACGTGAAAGAGTATCAGATCGGTTAGCGTAACAAATGGAATTAAGGGGAACAGACTTAGCTAATGGGGACAACTGCTACAAACGAAATACCGTATTAGTCAACGCAGATAGAAGATTTTTCGCCATTATTAGTGGAAAGGGGGGGGGCTTTATGCTACGGGTCTTCATTGTCTACTTTGGCTCCATTTTGATTGAAATAAGTTACCAAGCGCCTAGCAATGGTGAATTTAGTTACCAAGCACCTACCAATGGCGAATTAAGTTACCAAGCGCCTAGCAATGGTGAATTTAGTTACCAAGCACCTACCAATGGCGAATTAAGTTACCAAGCGCCTAACAATGGTGAATTTAGTTACCAAGAACCTACCAATGGCGAATTAAGTTACCAAGCGCCTAGCAATGGTGAATTTATTTACCTACCAATGGTGAATTAAGCTACCAAGTGCCTACCAATGGTTAATTAAGTTACCAAGCGCCTACCAATGGCGAATTAAGTTACCAAGCGCCTACCAATGGCGAATAAAGTTACCAAGCCCCTACCAATGGCGAATTAAGTTACCAAGCGCCTACCAATGGCGAATTAAGTTACCAAGCGCCTACCAATGGCGAATTAAGTTACCAAGCCCCTGCTTTTGGCGAATTAAGTTACCAAGCGCCTACCAATGGCGAATTAAGTTACCAAGCGCCTACCAATGGCGAATTAAGTTACCAAGCGCCTACCAATGGCGAATTAAGTTACCAAGCGCCTACCAATGGCGAATTAAGTTACCAAGCCCCTGCTTTTGGCGAATTAAGTTACCAAGCGCCTACCAATGGCGAATTAAGTTACCAAGCGCCTACCAATGGCGAATTAAGTTACCAAGCGCCTACCAATGGCGAATTAAGTTACCAAGCGCCTACCAATGGCGAATTAAGTTACCAAGCGCCTACCAATGGCGAATTAAGTTACCAAGCGCCTACCAATGGCGAATTTAGTTACCAAGCGCCTATAAATGGTGAATTAATTTACGGTTGAACAAATATGAAATGACTTAAATTTTAATTAAATTATGACTGAAGTACAGATATTATAAAAAATGTTTTGGTTTAAACCAAGTCTAAACAAGACGGCCCAAGGGCTCGTAATAGTACCCACATCGTACGAGTGAATAGCCTCCTCTATAGCCTACCCTAATGAGTTGATAACCCCTCTCTACCTTACCCTAATGAGTGAATGGAGTTCCTTTTAAGCTAAAAACTAACGATAACGAAAGCGCAGGCGAAACCACCGGTCACAACTACTACTATTACGGCTCGGGCCAAACTAAGAGGCTATCGTATACTACGATGTGGCTAAAAAGAGAAAAAAATTAAAAACCCTTAAGGGGGAGGACAACTGACCTAAAGTTCGAATCTTTTTCAAACGATGGCGCTCAGATCTGCGGGGAATAACACAATTCTATCCCCCGTGTAGTAGGTATTATAGTGGAAATTTAGAAGTTTTCCTCCTAAAAGCCATCCCTGTACCGGCATTCAGTTAACTGTTTATTATTATTCAACGCTTTACTAACGCCGATAGAAATAACTGTCATGAAGGCTTTAATGTATTGAACATAAGGTGAGACGAACCTGATCTCGCATCTTTGAAAATGGGGAATTGTTTTTTCAAGCGCGGTTAAGATTACCAGTGAAAGGGAAAGGGCGTGCGTTACTGATCAGGGATAGATAGCGACCTGAACAAGAGGGGATGTTCACCTCGACATTTTTCATTAAGGGGGAAGACCACTGAAGACAACCCAAAATAGTTCGAGTCCAGTGTTCAAAATAATAGCCCCATACGGATAAAATTTTACTCACTTATAGTTTAAACCCTCTCCTAGCGATTAAAATAGTTTTCATTATTTTTAACTCAAAATTTAAGTCAGAATATTTTTTCCCGCTGGTGAAGTTTTGGCTGTAGTTATTCAAGACCAGCTCTTACAATTCAATACCTAATTTTTTGCCTAATATGTCATTCGAAAGACAATTTTGAGCTGTATCGATTAAAAAAAATTTCAATTAAATCCGTCCACCTGACCTGTGAACACCTGAGAATGTTACGGGAATTTTATCTTTGGATAGCACAATTTCTTTCATTGACCACCATTACGCGAGTGGTTTGCCCCTCGCGTGACACCGTTACCCCCTTTTCAATAGAAACGCTTGTAATATCTGTAAAGTTTCTTTTCTTGAAACTACAATACCTATAAAACTAGAGCTGTACTTCTCTTCCCTATTGAAAGTACATTTAGTATAGCTTTGAAGGCACTGAAGTATTCATCTGAAACATGGTGACATTTAAGAGGGTCTGAACTAGGCCTAATGCACAATAAATGTAGCGCTATTCGAAAGAAGGGATAATTTGAGCGTCAGATAAGGTGTGAGTCTTGCTCCTAAAATGTACACGTAGTTTACGGTTAGTGAACCTTTGGATCATTTTAATAAAGTAATGGCAGTGCTGCGTATGCAAACGTCATACTTTTTTCCCTTAGCTCAGTGTCATCCCCCTACTGGGCGCGTACAGTATTACTAAACACGTGAGTCCCCTTAAAAAATGTATTCAACCCGCTGGGCTTTTGTTTTCGAATTTAATTAAGTCATCCGTGAATGATCCTTATCATAACTTTTAAACCGTGGCCTGGATGACAAAAAGCCATAGAACATTTTCGACTTAAAATCGCTCATAGAACCCGCAGTAGTTCGGTTATACCACCATTTTAGAATCACCCTGTATTTGCGATTGAGGTCTAAATACAAGTTTTGTAATGAATTATTAGATATAATTATTCCTTTTTGGAATATCTGAAGACTATTTAATGGGCTGCCTTTCTTGTTGTAACATTTCATAGATTCTACCATTTTAGTCATTTTCTGCAGTGTTTCAAATTGCTCAGTTATTTTTACACCGTAACCACTTTTTCTCCCGTCCACTTTAGAGGAACGGTTCATAATGTCGAACCACTCATCTACAGTGTGAATAAAGTTTGCCGTGGCTCTATAAGACTCCTTGTCATTAGACGAGTTAGCCAATCGGTCAACAGCTGTAGCGAGAGTATTAGACATTAATTCCGCAGCGTTCTGTCGCTGCGTTTTAGCACATTCTAAATGTTGTTTTGTAATTTTGTGGCATGATTTAAGTTCACCTTGGTCTTCTTTAAAACACGCCACAACAGGCTCTTTTGTAATCTTTGTGTCGTTAATTTAAAATCCCGAGTCTAGAAACCAGTTTCGAACAAACTTAAGTGCGTGAGGCGCATCCGCAAAACAATAGACTATATCATCTGGCATTGCTGGATTTGAAAACCAGGTTCAGTTGATGTTGACACCTAGTTCTCGCCAGAGCCCCATATTTCCTCCCCCATATCGTTCACACAGGCCATTACTTGGAATCCGGCATCATGGAGTTCTATTATTGCATTAGACAAGATGTTCTTCGTCATTTTTTGGTCAAATTCAAGATAGATAGTTTGTTTCCAATTAGAAAATAACCCTCTAACCATGATCACTTGGAGACTTTTATATCTACCAACAACTGGGTCTTCCTTGACATCGTATTCGTACAATGATTTTATGTTTACTTCATCAAACGCTATCACAGCTAATTTTTAAATCTCACTTATCTGTGTTCCTGCTGCCTTCATGACTCTAAGAACGTCACGGATGAGACTATGTCTAAGATCAATTTTAGAAGCGTAATTCTTTAATGTTGATATACCAGGTAATGGGATGTGCCTTTACTCTTAAATAAACGTAAGCTCTTTTACTAAGATAGCGCAGAGAGAAAGCACTGGCAATGTCATCTTTTCCCCAGTTAACTCGGTTTTTCCCAAGTAGCCTTTTGATTTGGCACGGAGAAAATACTTTCTTTAAAGCATTCATATAACTTTCTTTCATCTTGTCACGTTTAGGTTTTGATGATTCTAATCGTTTTATCTTCTTCTTTAAACTTTGAATTAAACATTTTGACTGTCATATTTCAATCCCTTTTTCACGAAGCTTGTTGTTTTTTTCTTAAAAGCAGAAGTTTAATCGTGCTTAAATGTTTGCTAATAATACTGTTTTGCTTTTCAGACTTCTTCAATTTTTCCTTTAATAAAAAGCTGTCTATCAGCGCAGTTCGACATTTTTCCTTGGCAGTGCAGTCATTGCAATCTTTATTTTCATTTGTAACTGTTTGCTTATTATTCTGCAAAATGTTATATTAATCCTAGGGTTTCATACCAGTTTCAGTTTGAAATTAAAGTTAAGACTATTTTCCTGACTTGAAGAATTTTCTATATTCTGTATATTAGACTCAATTCTAGCATCGATTAGATAATCTAATGATATCACTGGAGGATCTGATGATATCACAGGAGGATCTGATGATATCACAGGAGGATCTGATGATATCACAGGAGGATCTGATGATATCACTGGAGGAATTGATGATATCACTGAAGGATCTGATGATATTGTTGAACTATCTGATGATATTGTTGAACTATCTGATGATATTGTTTAACCCTCTGATAAATGAACAGCAGAATCCTTGTCATTGTAGCTGGCCTTTAGAACTTCGTTGCGTTCCCTTGTTTGCAAACGAGTAAGTCTCTCATCAGACGTTTTGAATCATTAGGGTGTGGAAAAAGGTAGTTTTATTGTTGGACTGGCATGTTTAAGCAAAATTTTCTTGGGTTTAGTATTTAATAGTTCTGCTTGCATATCCCTAACGAAGTCTTCAGTCTTGAAGTGATCAGAGCATATTCTATAATAATTCGGATTTACAGAAGTGCTACACCTTTGAAGCCATATCCTTCTCAATTTACTGTCTTTCGGGAACGTGAAAAATGAGACAGAGTTACTTGAACACTTTGAGGTGTTTCGGTACTTATTTAGGCACCCCAAAACTGCACATTTCATTCCTCTAGGCATAATGAATTACATAAATAAACAATCCATCATAAACCCCTCGCTTTTATTTATAATACACCATAACCCGAGGCTTAGTTTCAAACTGTCAACCCCATAATCCCCAATAACTGAAAAACACCACCAAAATTAATAAAACAGTCCAGGCTCCAGCTAACGTTATAATACACTATTAAACGAACAATATTAATTAAAAATAGTAAAAATTAACCAAACTTTTATCTTTTAATCTCTATTTTTTAGAGAAGTAAACACGGCCGCCGCAACGACAGCATGAGTCCAAAACGGAAAAGTTCATCTCGTGACGTCACGAGAGAACAGCGAGCGCGCGGTTTTATTTCCCCGAAAAAAACGATTGAAAAAACAGCCGATCGAGGCAACCTGTTATAGCGCTTTTCTTTACGAACCTTGACCTAACCTAACATAACAGTAATGTTTTGGAAAAGGCATATTATTTGAGAAGTCAATGAAGCTAAACATAAATATTTTGGAAAAGGCGTACCTTAGTTAAATAATTTTTTTAAATATTATTAACCTAACTTCACCAAACCAAACCTAACCTAACCTAACATAACATAACATAACAGTAATGTTTTAGAGGAGGCATATTATTTGAGAAGTCAATGAAGCTAAACATCAATATTTTGGATAAGGCGTACCATAGTTAAATGATTTATAAAATATTACTAACCTTACTCAACCAAACCTAACCTACCTAACCCTAACTCAAAGAAAGGTATTGATACGTACTTTGTTAACAGAATCTAGTGGCTTTGAAATAACTCTATCCTTCATAATCTCAACTGCCCTTTTCTTAGTGATAGGCAAATGGGATGATTTTGCTAATTTTTGGCATAGAAAACGGTTTTATTAGCGGTCGCCGCTGTCACCTTGCATTTCATTATCGGGCATCGCCATTATTTGCGATCTTGAACTGTGCTTTTTATCATCATCATCTGGCCACGAATTACGGGGGCATATTTTCCTTTCGAAGTTTTCAGCCATTCGACTTCCATATTTAATAAATTACACTGATCCACAGTCTCTTATAAACTAATTTTAAAATATTGCTTTTTTATTGGAAAATACGAATTAATAAAAAGGGTATGTTATTTGTGCCAAATTCCTGTGTTATCGCCTTTTGTCGCAAACGGGAATTGGAAGAAATACATTTGGGTGAATCAGGAATATATGATTTGGGTTAAATTCTTCTGATTGGGACAAATGAGATTGAGTGATATGGTGGATACCCGAGGGGTCGGACGTTTAGGAAAAAGTGTACGGGATTTCGAAATCCAATTTGATTTCATCGGATTTCATTTGATTTCATTGGATTTCGTGGGAATTTGTTTGATTTCAGAATTCGATAAAATCCAATGGATTTCATCAAATTTTGAGATTTTTTCCGTGATTCCGTCGGATTTTGCTATTTTTACCGTGATTTCGACTGATATTGCGATATTTCCCTTGATTTCGTTGGATTTTGAGGTTTTTCGCGTGATTTCCTCGGATTTCCTCAATTTTGCAATGGATTTTACGATTTCTTTACTGATTTTGCTTCTGATTTTGTGATTTCGCTTCTGATTTCGTGATTTCTATGCTGATTTCGTGATTTCTTTGTTGATTTTGTGATTTTTCTTTACTGATTTTATGATTTCTTTACTGATTTTGTGATTTCGTTGCTGATTTCGGATTTTTTCATTTGATTTCGAAATCAGCATTGATTTCGAATTTCTTAAATGGGATTTCACGGGTAGCGTACGGGATTTCATAAATGACCGACCCCTCGGGGATACCATTCTTAATTATAATTGTTCTTAATATCTTGGGCGACGTAACATTTAATTTACCAAATTCTGAAAACGACCTTATATATGCAGGGTGTTTCAAATACGTCTGCCTTAAATATAAGGGTATGTTATTGGATCAAACTAATTGGGAAATATCAAAGAATATGTATCTTGTCTAGATCATGTAGTTGGGCTTCTGAACGTGACCCGAAAAACAAGAAAGTATTCTGAGAAAAAGATTACGCAACGTTCTTACTTTTGAATCTGTTTAATACTTCTAAAAGAGATGGGCAAGCTGTTATGTTGTTCAATAATTTGCGCAAAAAACGTGGGGCCTTTGTTTTAGTTACAAAGTATAAAAAACCTTTCTATACTATCATTTGTGCAAATTTCAAATATAAAACGGATAATTTGTAAGAATTTCTTAATTAATAAAAATGTATTATCACCTCATCACTAGATTACTAAAATACCTAAAAATGTCACGAAGCGCCATATAACGCATTTTAAACGAGTATCGGTTTAGTATCATATTAAACCAACCGATCCGATACTATCGGGAAACCCCGAGTATCGGTGCCAATACCGTTATGGTATCGGTACCGGTTCATCCCTAGTTTAGACCAAAACGGCTCAGGAAATTTTGACTCTACAAGGAATCTACGGTTTTAAGGTACGCATAGATCTCAGAAACACCATGTATTTTTATAGCAGCTCAAACTCCCTAAAAACATTAGTGAAACGGTCAAGGTTTTATCTTCAGGCTTCTAATTACAAGGGACAGTTATGAAAATGAACCCAATCAACGATTTAATCTCCTCTGGAAAACAGAGAGATATTTTTATTTCAGTCAGTGATATCAAACTAGTTTATATCGATAGTATATGAGCTCTTTGAAAGCCACTGCAAGATTCACATTGAAACCCTACATTTTGGGTAGTTTCGATATTGTTTTATAGCAGCTCAAACTCTATAAAAACATTAGTGAAACGGTCAACTTAATATATTCAGTCTTCTAATTATAAAGGAAAGTAATGGGAATTTATTGCATGGGCCCAATCAACGATTTAATCTCCTCTGGAAGTGAGATGTTTTTGTTTAACTGATAAAAGCAAATAGAGGGACTATGAGGCAAGAGAAATTCCTTTAGGCTGCAGCATATATCTTGAGCCTTAAAATTACTCCGCGTCTAACCATGCACATTCTACCGCTTATAACTTGATTTTTCTACACTCGACCATTATTTTTTGCAAGATTAGAATAATATTTAATCTTCGGATAAAAAAGTTAGTAAACATTTTCCTCAAAAGCGGGAGTGCGCTCTTATTTTCCGAAGCATTTGACCAACGTCACCAATGATCGGTAATATTTTAGAGAAAATTCTTGAATGTTTACAAGGTATTTAAGAAAGGTTCACGGGTAGTTGAATGGTTTTCAAAATAGCGTTTTGGAATAAAGCGGTTCCCAAAACAGCGGTTTGCAAAACCGCGTGGAAGCTAAACCGCGGTTGCTATTTCCGCGTATCTCAATACAGCGCTATTTCCCAAAACAGCGGTTTAGCACTACAGCGTTTCATAGCCGTTTGTGATCCTCAGGTTATGGACTGCTTCGCGGAATATATTTTGGAAAAGGTGGCAGCAAATTAATAAGAGTATATTTTCGAAAAGGTGCCAGCTAATTAATAGGAAAATATTTTTGAAAAGGTGGCAGCTAATTAATGGGAGAATATTTTGGAAAAAGTGGCAGCTAATTTATTGGAAAATATTTTGGAAAAGGTGGTAGGGAATTAATAGGAGAATATTTTGGAAAAGGTGGCAGCTAATTAATAGGAGAATATTTTGGAAAAGGTGACAGTTAATTAATGGGAGAATATTTTGGAAAAGGTGGCAGCTAATTAATAGGAGAATAGTTTTGAAAAGGTGGCAGCTAATAGGAGAATATTTTGGAAAAGGTGGCAGCTAATAGGAGAATATTTTCGAAAAGGTGGCAGCTAATAGGAGAATATTTTGGAAAAGGTGGCAGCTAATAGGAGAATATTTTCGAAAAGGTGGCAGCTAATAGGAGAATATTTTGGAAAAGGTGGCAGCTAATAGGAGAATATTTTGGAAAAGGTGGCAGCTAATAGGAGAATATTTTCGAAAAGGTGGCAGCTAATCAATATCAGAATATTTTGGAAAAGGTGGCAGCTAATCAATATCAGAATATTTTGGAAAAGGTGGCAGCTAATCAATATCAGAATATTTTGGAAAAGGTGGCAGCTGATTAATAGGAGGATATTTTGGATAAGGTGGAAGGTAATTTATAGGAGTTCAAATAACCCATCCCAACCAAACATTAAAACGCATTAACACACTAGACCACGAAACTGTTTGTTTGACAACCATTAAAATTCAAACCTAAAGCTGAAATCAATACTAATTAGAGCTCGGCATTATCCATCCGTTATCCGTAAATTTGTGAATAATCGATTATTTATAGATAAATGATATAAACGCTGTAATCAAAATTCGCTGAAACGAGAAATGGCTATAATGGCAAACGCGTTTATGAAAAAGCCGTTTTGGACAATGCTGTTTTGATAACACGCCCAATCGATAACATACCTTTAAGGAAGTCTTTCGGTAGGGCGTCAAAATACCCTTATGCAAATATTGTACAATAACCACGTAGCAGACTGAATCGTAGGTGATCATAAAAGCGATCGTTGTAGCCATTACCTAAAAACATAACTCTAAATATATAGTTTAGTAGAGAAGAATATCACCTATTTAACTGAATATGCAGCTATTGGTATTTATTGATAAGCAACTCTAGGCGTTTAAATTAAAATACTAAACTATTCCAACGTTATCCAAAGTTTCATTCATAGCTAGGTTACCGTGTTATCACTATTTCTGGTTATACCATAGAGGATTATAAAATACGTCTTGGGTTGGACAAAGAACGATGAAATAAACAACATGAGTGGAGTTGATAAATTGACTGAAAATTCAGATATTTAAACTTATCTGTAATTATTTTTTAATTGCATCCTTAATCACTATTTAAATCCATCAACTGATTAATGTTGATTAGTTTACTCCATCTAAATTATTATAAAAAAAATTACATGTTTTCGCTTTTTCAAAAACAATTCGATTTTCCAAAACATTTTGTTCTGAAATTAGTTGTTTTGTAGGGAGTGTGTTGAGGGATCAATATTGAATATAATATATTAAATATTCTACTGACTTTCTTAAAAGAGCAAGCGATCTCTGACATAATTCGTAACCAAAATTTAATTAATTTTTATGGCGGATGCATAATCACAGCAACATATAACCGATGTAAACTTCTTCTAAAGCAGAGTTGGAAATTTCACAAGCCAGAAACAATTAAAACTATGTTTGTCAAGGTGCTTACAAGTTATTGAACATCGACACGAAAACCCTTCATAGTAAGGAATTTAATTGTGAAATGTTTTCACAAAATGAAATTGTCATTGAAACCTTTTTCAAGTAATTTAAACGAAATAAAAAGATTAACTTTAAAATCGGTTAATTAGATTAAATTGTGACTAATAAAAATAAAGAAAAAGTGCAATATCTGTCAATTGATAAACCTCACTCATACCATTAGGTTTTTCGGCCTTGGTCCAGACCAAGAACTCTTTTTATAATCTATGCCTATCAGTCTTAATTTCAATTGTGTTGGGAATGTGACTTGTGTTATAGCCCTTACCAAAATGAAATGTGCTATAATCTATTTAGCAAGCTCTCAGTAAAATTATACTTCCAATCAGCTTATGTAAATTCCCTCTAGGAGGATCCGGCGTGCATTGATTAAGATTAAAGGAAAGGCAACCTAGCCTAATATAAAATTATCCCTAACCGTATCCAAATCTAACCTTACCTGATCTATCAAATCATAAATCAAATAGGTGTTAGGTTGCCAATTTATACTATTCATGATCAATACATATTCTTGATTATTATATACAATTTCTCCTAAAATATTGAACTTACAGTTTTGAAAACCTGTGGGACACCACAGAAAATCCGAGAGAGTATTCTTTCAGTACGGTATAAACGCTCACTAAAAGTGGCCGTATGTAAATGTGGTATAGCTAATTTTCCACAGCTACTCTTTGATATTCTATGAGAGCGGTAGCTCTCTTAGTTAGGACTTCATACCGACTTTAAAGGGATAGAATCAAGGTTTCCCGACTAGTACAAGATGAGGGCAGTTTTAGGTAAAAAAATTTGCCTAAAATTATGTGTGCTAAAAAAATCGAATTAAAACGTTTAAAATTAAGAAAAGTACGTTAGATATTTTGAAATTCAAACTAGCCGCGAAATGCCGCCCAACTTGTTTTTCACACAGTGACGTTGCTAATGTCTCTTGATTCATTGGTTGTTTGGATATAGGAGAATGTAGTGAGCTCTAGACAACTGTATAGTAGCTTTTCACCTTCACTGGGGAAGCGGCGCATTATTGAGAAGACCCTTGTAAACATAATTCTGATTTTTCATGTTTATTATCCTTTGTTCTCTTAACTCTCGGTTACGTTGTAGAGTTAGGATGATAGAGATTTATCAAAATTGTTACAGGTAATGTCCAAAACACCACATTTTTGCGGTATTTTGGCAAAAACGTAGCTTCCATGTATAATAATGGCATGCTTTTATTTTAGCCTAATGGCCCTAATCTAGGCTCTAACATATTTTTAATTGTAATTAAACATAGTAAAACTAGTGAAACTATTTACCTTACTTTATAACTTTCAAAGCATCCGTATCGAAATGAGTTATATTAATTTGGCGAAAATGCAGAATAGTATGAAAACTACTTTTAGGAGTAAATCTACTGTACCTCCGAGGGAGAAGAGGGTCGCTGGAGTAATTTAGATTTTTCGCTCGTGTTTTTGCAAACGACTGTAGAGGGGGCAGTGATCGGAGCGGCGCCGAAAACTAATACATTTAAAAATTAATTAAAAATAGTTAAGTTATTAAAACTATCAATATCTATTGATTTTTGAAAACGTAATCTGATTTAAAAAATGAAAGCTTTTCATTAGTAGTCAAAAGATTGATCTATCCCTTTAAGTTGAAATTAACGTAGGATTCTGTTTCGGCAGTGTCCATTTAGGTTATGAAATGAGTTTTAATAAATAATTAACCATAATTGCATTTTTTGTGGAGTTTTTGATTCTTATTTTACCCTAAAATTAAGAATTTTGCGCCTTAATGTACTGTAAAGATAATTTAAATTAATTTAAGAGTGAAATAGAAAACATTTGGCTTTACCAACGGCTTGGGTAGTTTCAATCTTATTTAATTAGTTTATTTTAAAGTTATTTCAGTTTTTATCCAGAAAAATGTATATTTTTGGTTTAATTTCACTTTAATTATACTAAATTAAGTTTAAATTAAAGCTGGATTGTGTTTCGACCGTGTTCATTTAGGTTATAAAAAGAGTTTAAATAAATAACTGACCTTTATTGTAATGTTTAGAGGAGTTTTTGATTATTCCAACACATTGCTTTCAATTTTTATCATACCCTTGCTAAATTTGCGGTAACGGAAAGAACATCTATGAAATAAGTTAATGAATGATGCTATTCTATAGTTTGGCTTTTATGTCAGTAATGCAATGTGGACTGTGGAAATAGCGTGTAACCGATTGGCGAACAGCGTAACCCTTTGACTCCCACGTGGTTACGTTGGAAAAATCTCCGCTGATGTAAACATGAAAATTATTTCACTAATAAAATTACATAACGACACTGTCTTCCTGGATTAACCAGCACCACTGTTACTTCTATTTATGGATTAAACAATCCACTGTTGGTAACAAATAGTTTAAAAAATGATTACGTAACATCATTAGGATTAAAAATAGTTTTAACGAATGATGATGCGTTGGTTGAGTTTCAGGAATTATATCACACACCTTCAAATTAGTAGAATTTTAGTGAGATTTACAAATAATGAAACCCTGTATACCTCATATGGGAATGTTGAATTAACTGAGCTAACGTAAACACCACTCGTTTAACTTCCCTAGTGAAAACACATTAAACTTTTTGTCATCATTCCAGTAGTATTTTGAAGTTTTCTAACTTTTCACAAGGTGAAAACACTCTATTTCAAGTATCAACACGTTAAGAAATTGAATAGATATAACATTTTTACTTCAAATTGGAAGGGCCCCGTAAATCCGGTAAAATCTAGGATATGTTTCTAGCAGGAAACGAAGCAGACTACAGACAACAGAATTCCGAAAAAGAGCTGGAAATTAGCTTTTTTAATAATCTTTAAAGAGGAATGACACTATAAAGACTATATTACAGTCTTTACAGAAACTTACTAAGCCTTGGCCGTAAAGAACGTCGAAAAACGTATTTCAAACGATATTAAAACCTCTATTAACTGTAATTGTTTACCTGAATTACTTTTTTAGACGACCTGATAACAAAGTATTTGTTTCTAAGGGTGTTGTAGTTAGTTAGAAAATCCAAATAAAGTTGTTCAAGCTCGGAAATACTAAACAAGCGTCGACTGCTCAAAAACAAGTTCTTAAGATCATAGCCTCCTGGATCACGCGACTTGCGGACGCAGGCTGCTTGCGCTTTAGGTTGAACTTCCACAGAATGAAGCAAACTGAAAATGTCAACTTAACTTGTTATCAGGCACAAAGCTAGGCCCTTCCTTGTTCTCAATCTGGTTGAAAATTGAAGAAATGGGTACAGCGCGCTAAAAGGTTAACCTGACGTTTAACTCAAGAGCCGTACTTCCGTAATTAACTAAAATTAACATACTTAGACTGATTAGACTACCCGATCGCACACCTTGAATACTTAATTGTTAAATTAAGAGTATTCCGAAAAGTAACTTCACTCTAGTTTTTCAGTTAGAGGTGGTTAAATATCTCGAAAAACCCCATGTTAATCTTCATAGGAAAATTGGTAAAAGCATGTGAATTTTGCTTTAACGTTACAAAAGAGTATCAAGTCATATCTACAAGGGCCTACCGGCCCTGTAGAATAGCACATTAACTTCAAAGTATGAATCTCGAATCTTTATTTTCAACGAAAATCTTTCCTATTGTTACTTTTTTGTATTAAAAATGTCTGTTTTATTTTCCTTACGTAATTTGTCAACGGTCACTTACCGTATATAAGTCAAATCTTTTATTAAAAGCCATACTAAATAATGAGTCTTTTTATGTTTGAGTATTTATAGACTTATTAGAAAACAATCACGATTTACAATTTTACTCTTTCCGCTGTTAATGTTACTTAATAACAATTGAAAATTTACCAGCAACTCTTTACAGCCTTTGAGAGTTTAGGATTTGGACTTCAAAATGACGCAGCCTGAATTTGAATTTATGGGAAATGATCGATATTTTAAATACAAGTACCTAGAATTTGAATTTTCAAATCTTAATTGTTGTTTTCGATTTTAACATTAATTAATTAATATAGGTACGCCGAAGAGACTCCAATAAATGTATCAACAATTAGGGTGAGTTTATCAACATTCGGCCCCAAGCCTCAGATGGATTTCTTTTTCCTGATGGCAATTAAACTTAAATATTTCTTATCAGGAAGCTTGGGAGATTAAAAGCCACGAGTAATTATTCACAATCATGGCGGATTACTTAAAACGTTCTCTCAACATAAAGTAGTTTTCATATTACCTTGAATTGACTTATGAAAAATTATGAACTTATGGTTTCAGGTCAATTTACGAAGAGCATAAAGTGGCCATTAATGAGCTTTCTAAAATATCCACCACGCCTGATTTTTTCAACGTAAGTGAAAGAGAAATTAGGGTAAACAGATATAGAAATTTTAATCACTCTTGTTTGTTTAGAAAGCAAATGTTATCATGATTGAAAAATCACGCTCATCTTTCGAGGGCCGACAGGAATATTTCAGTCCAGCTCCGGTTTTCGAAACAGTCCGGACGGTCATCGTGTCCGTGGCTCCGAAGAAAGTCACGTCCACTTCTTTGCCCTTCTTAAATATGGACACTCCAGTAAACTTTGCAATTACAATCCATTCAATATCCATTTCATTGAATTACATTCTTGGTTCAATTAGGTGGTGATTTTATTGGGATTTACCTTGGTCCTTATGTCACTTTTGCTCGTCATTCACTCTATCGTAACCAACGAATACAAGTCGTTGCCCATCAAGGAAGTTGTCAAAAAATTGGCAAAAGAAACTCTGAAAATTTTTTGGGAGAACGCCTGGCTCTTGTGCGCCGAACGTAAGCAATTATTACCAGAGATTGTGTTGCCATAACGACAGACATGATTATTTTCGCTATAGCGATTCCCTCCATTTTTCCCCACATTACTTGTCGTCTGCTCGCTTCGTCGTGGCTGATCGGAGTGACTTTCATTCTGTTTTTCTTGGGTTCTTTCTTGAGGTCGGAGTTCACGACGGAAAGGTACAATAGCATCGACACTCTCTCGGACTTGATCAAAGCGGGAATTCCACCTATAGTTCGCAAAGGTAGCCAAACTTTCGGCTATCTGAAATGTTTGGTAAATATAGCCGTTGTCGTGTTAAGTCCTTCATTCTTTTAACGTCATTGATGCGAATCTATAGGCAACCAGGATAAAGTTGTCAAAGAATGGCTAGACGCGCAGGATCAAGAGAAACTCTTCGGTTCTCGAATGGATTATGGGAACCTTGATGGATACATTCCGATTATTTCTAAGGAAAAATGTCCAATCGCGGTGGACCCATATTTTTCTTGGTTCTTGGGGGAATACCTTTCATCTGATTCCGAAAGTACAAAGTTCTTGGCAGAAAACGGAGGTCTTTACTTTTCGCTGCACGACCTTGGGTTCGACTACTCGCACCTCATTTTCAACACCTCTTGGTTGAGAAGCTCACCGCAAGAGCATGAAAACCTCCAACTGATGTCGGTACTAATTTCTTATTGTAAACCGATTAAAGCGCTTGATCAATGTTTTTATTACAGCATGGAACCAGTTTTCGAAACGCAAGTTTTCAAGTATCTGTATCTTGAAAAGGGTTACGTGATTGAACAAGTCAAGTGGAAGAGACCGTTAAAAAGCACGACTGATTTGGACCTGAGTAGCGTCGGCGTTCTTTTCTACTTGCTCTTCATGTTGTTGTCAGGAACAGTAGGCGTGGCCATAACCGAAATAATCTACAACCGATTTGCTTAAACGTTGAAAATTTAGTATGTGACGACACGAAATCGAAAACACAATACACATTTTCTGCTTCTAAAAATATTACACACGTTACGTAATTTTAAATCTACCCTAACTCTTAATGGGTTATTATGTACTTGTAATATTAATGCGAATAAAAATTGGCACTCGAGTGCGAAATTAATTAGCAATCGAATCACAACTAAATTTGTCTTATTTCTTATCTACCTGGAGCAATTTTATCGACAAAGCGTACACTTTTCCCCACCCCATCAGTGTTTAATAGATCCACGGTTTCATATCTTCTCCCTGGATTGGAAACCACAGAACTGACTAAATAGCTAGTGCAACAATACATCAAAGATGGGTCAAAAAGTTGAGTCAGCAAAAATTGGTCAACGATAAATTTTTAATATGGTGATTTAACTTGTCCAACTTATATTTGCACGACCCAACCAGTTTACTCAACTCAAGTGGACTCATCTAAATGAGTAGAAAAGTTGTATCGTTTGAAAATGCCTTTAGTAATTTTGAAAATACTATTCATAGGGTAAAAAGAGAGATTATACTACCAAGCCTATATAGACAGTCACTTGATCGTAAGATGATTTTAGTCGAGTCTGAAAGGGCCTTTAAACCTGACCTACATTATTTTCCTGTAAACAGTCGAACGACAATAGTCATTTAATCGGAAAACCTACCAACCATAATGTCATAATGTATTTTCCACGATAAACAACAGTAGAAATGATTCCCCTACAAAATTTGATTAGCTTTCTTCCAATTCAAACACACCACTCTTCTACTAAAGGTTTTATTAAATAAAAAAATTACCAGACTCTCTGATAAGTCGAAAAAAGTAATCATCGATATTAAATTCACTTTTAAATCGCGTGAAGCTTCAAGATACTTCTAAATATACACTGTGTTTATTTCTGTTACCATACGAACAGTTAAAAGAGCAGCTGCGAGCGTGTGGTTAAGGCTGGTCTTATTGACCCAACCTGAAAGGCGAGCACAATTTAAATATTACAAGTCTTTAATGCTATCGTTGACTTTTAAAAATCACTAATTAAAGGTACGCTCAAGGAACACCAACTAATGTACCGACAATATTGGTGAGTTTCTCAACATTCGGTCTCGCGTCTCTGCCAATTCATTTTCATGATCAAATTTGAAGCTTCAATATTTCTTATCAGGAAAACGTTACTTCATAACAATTAAAAATTTATCAGCAACTCTTTACAGCTTTTGAGGGTTTCGGATTTGGACTTCAAAATGGCAATGAATCAATTTGAATTTATGGGAAATGATCGATATTTTAAATACAAGTACCTAGAATTTGAATTTTCAAATCTTAAATGTTATCGTTGATTTGAAAAAGAGCTTATTTTGGTAGGTACGCCCAAGAGACTCCAATAAATGTATCGACAATTAGGGTGAGTTTATCAACATTCGGTCCCAAGCCTCAGATGGATTTCTTTTTTCTAATGGCAATTAAACTTAAATATTTCTCGTCAGGAATCGTGGGAGATTAAAAGCCACGAGTCATTTTACAAAATCATGGAAGATTATTTGAAACGATCCCTCAACATAAAGTATTTTCATACTACCTTAAAATAGATTGAGTAATTGGGCCGAACGAGAAATAATCGTGTTAACACACTATTTCTCACAAGTTCGGTCAAATGGGTGTAGCGAATATTCGATAATTTTATTATTATTGACCTATTTTGACTCTAATAATTTTAAACGTATGAAACTGACGATTATTCAACATTTTTAATGATTAAAAACAAAATTTGTTGATTCCTTAAATATAAGCTTGTGGTTTTAGGTCAATTTACGAAGGACATAAAGTGGCCATTAATGACCTCTATAAGATATCCCATGCACCTGATTTTTCCAACGTAAGTGAAATGAAATAAGACCAAACTTTTAGTCTATACAGGGGTACTAATTTTTAATAACATTTATTCTTATTTAAGAATGCAAATGTTATCCTGGTAGAAAAGTCAAGCTTATTTTTCGATGGCCGACAGGAATATTTCAGCCCAGCTCCAGTTTACGAAACCGTCCGGATGATCATCGTGTCCGCGGCTCCGAAGAAAGTCACGTTAACATCCTTGTCATTTTTAAATATGGACACTCCAGTAAACCTAACAATTACAATCTATTCCATATCCATTTCATTGGACTACAATCTTGGTTCAATTAGGTGGTGATTTTAATGGGATTTACCTTGGTCCTTCTGTCACTTTTGCTTGTCATTTACTCCATCGTAACCAAGAAATACAAGTCGTTGCCCACCAAGCAAGTTGTCAAGAAATTGGCCCGAGAAACCCTGGGAAATGTTTGGGACAACGCCTCGCTCTTGTGCGCCGAACGTAAGTAATTATTACCAGAGATTGTGAGGTCCCAAAACGACAGGCATAATTATGTTCCCTATAGCGATTCCCTCCATTCTGCCGCACATTACATGTCGTCTGCTCGCTGCGTCATGGCTGATCGGAGTGACTTTCATTCTGTTTTTCTTGGGTTGTTACTTGAAGACGGAGTTCATGAAGGAAAGCTACATTTACATCGACACCCTCTCGGACTTGATAAAATCGGGAATTCCACCAAAAGTGCTCAAAGGAAGCCAAGTTTTCGGCTATCTGAAATTATTGGTAAATATAGTCGTTGTCGTGTTCAGTCCTCCATTCTGTTGATGACATTGGTGCGTATCTATAGGCAACCAAGGATAACGTTGTTAAAAAATGGCTAGACGCGCAGGATCAGGAGAAACTCTTCAGTTCCCAAATGGATTATAGGAAGCTTGATGGATACATTCCGATTATTTCTGGGGAAAAATCTCTAATCGCTATGGAGCCCTATTTGTCTTGGTTCTTTGGGGAATACCTGTTATCCGATTCCGAAAGTACAATGTTCTTGGCAGAAAACGCGGGTCTTTACTTTTCGAAGCACAACGTTGGCTTTGACTACTCACACTTCATTTACAACACCTCTTGGTTGAGAAGCTCACCGCAAGTGCACGAAAACCTCCAACTGATGTCGGTCCTAATTTTTATAGTAAACCGATTAAAACGGTGACCAATCTTTTTATTACAGCGTGGAACCACTTTTTGAAACGCAAGTTTCTAAATATCTGCATCTTGAAAAGGATTACTTAATTGAACAGATCACTTAGAAGAGACCGTTGAAAAGCACGACTGATTTGGACCTGAGTAGCGTCAGCGCTCCTTTCTACTTTCTTTTCACTTTGTTGTCAGGAACAGTAGCCGTGGCCATCACCGAAATAATCATCGACCGATTTGCTTAAACGCTGAAACTTTTATATGTGACGGAGCGAAAAAACAATATTTTCTGTTTCAAAACTAATACTCCCGTTCCGTCAATTGAAATCTACCCCAACTCGTAATGGGCTGTTATGTACATACTTGTAATATTATTACGAATAAAAATTGGCACTCTAGTGCGAAATTAATTAGCAATCGAATCACAACTAAATTTGTCTTATTTCTTATCTATCTGGATCAATTTTATCGACAAAGCCATCACCGAAATAATCTTCAACCAATTTGCCTAAACGCTGAAAATTTAGTATTTGACGACACGAAATTGAAAACACAATTTACATTTTCTGCTTCTAAAAATATTACACACGTTACGTAATTTTAAATCTACACTAACTCTTCATGGGTTATTATGTACTTTTAATATTATTGCGAATAAGAATATGCACTCGAGTGTGAAATCAATTAGCAATCGATTCAAAACTAAACTTGTCTTATTTCTTATCTAGATGGAGCAATTTTATCGACTAAGCGTACACTTTTCCCCACCCATTCAGTGTTTAATAGATCCACGGTTTCATATCTTCTCCCTGGATTGGAAACCACAGAACTGACTAAATAGCTAGTGCAACAATACATCAAAGATGGGTCAAAAAGTTGAGTCAGCAAAAATTGGTCAACGATAAATTTTTAATATGGTGATTTAACTTGTCCAACTTATATTTGCACGACCCAACCAGTTTACTCAACTCAAGTTGACTCATCTAAACGAGTAGAAAAGTTGTATCGTTTGAAAATGCCTTTAGTCATTTTGAACATACTATTCATAGGGTAAAAACAGGGATTATACTACCCAGCCTATATAGACTTCAGTCACGTGATCGTAAGATGATTTTAGCCAAGTCTGAAAGGGTCTTAAAACCTGACCTACATTTTTTTCCAGTAAACAGTCGAACGACAATAGTCATGTAATTGGAAACCTACCAACCATAATGTCATAATGTATTTTCCATGACAAGCAACAGCAGAAATGATTCCCGTAGGAAAATTTGATTAGTTTTCTTCCAATTCAAACTAACCACAATTCTCTAATGGTTTTATTAAATGAAAAAAATTTATCAGATTCTCTGAGGCGTCGAAAAAAAGTAATCATAGAAATAAAATTCACTTTTAGATCGCGTCAAGCTTCAAGATTTCTTCCAAATATTCACTGTCTTCAATTCAGTTACCCTATAGGAACCGTTAAAAGAGCAGCTGCGAGTGTAAGGTTAAAAAAGGAAAAGTTTAGAGTGGTGTTACTGACGTGTTACCCAAACTCAAAGGCGAGCACAAAGTTTCTCATAAATATATCTTAAATTACTATTTCTTCTAGATCAGGCTCTCTACTACTGTCTTCAATTTTCGAAACCGTACAACGATTTAAGTGGAACGCAAAAATTACGAAAACAAAACTTAAATTTATGGGAAATAATCGATATCTAAAATACAGGTATAATTTGAATTTTCACGTCTTAAATGTTATTGTCGAATTGAATATTAAATTATTCATTAAAGGTACGCTCAAGAAACAGCAATAAATGTATCGAATAATCGGTGAGTTTATCAATATTCGGTCTCGCGACTCCGCCAATTCATTTTCACGATGAAAATTGAAGTTTCAATATTTCTTATCAGGAAACTTGGGCGATTGAGCAACAAGAGTCAATGTACAATGTCATTGCGGATTATTTAAAACGATCCTTAAACATGAAGTATTTTAAATACCACTCAGAAAGGAATATAACCTAACAATTAAGAAATATGTTAGCATAATTGTTTTCGATGATTTTAGGTGCATTTTCGAAGGACATTAATACAGCTTTCTTATATATATATTGCTCCAGATTTTTTCAACGTACGTAAAACCAAAATTAGAAAAACATTTAGACGTTTGATTTTAATCCTCTCATTTGGAATGCTAATGTTATCATTCAAGTCTTGCCAAGCTCATTTTTCTACGGTCAAGAGAAATATTTCAGTCCGTCTCCGGTGTTCGGAAGAGCCAGCTTGATTATCGTGTCTAGTCCCCCAAAGAAAGTCTTGACCACTACCTTTGACTTCTTAAATATGGACACTAATGTAAATTTTGCTCTATTACAATATCCAAATAATTTAATTACATTCGTGTGTAAATTAGGTGCTAATTTTAATGGGGTCAACCTTGGTTCTTCTGTCACTTTTGCTCGTCGTTCACTCCTACGTAACCAAAAAATACAAATCGTTGCCCACCAAGAGAGTTGTCAGGAAAATGGCCCAAGAAACCCTGGAAAATGTCTGGGACAACGCGTCGCTCTTCTGTATCGAACGTAAGTAATTACTGATTAGCAGAGACAGATGGCTAACACTTTAGTGAAACATAATTTTGTTTCCTTCAGCGATTCTCTCCGTTTTGCCCAATATTACTTGTCGTTTAATCGCTTCGTCGTGGCTGTTCGGAGTGACTTTCATTCTGTTCTTCTTGGGTTGTTTTTTGCGGACGGAGTTCTCGATGGAAAGCTACAATTACATCGACACCCTCTCGGACTTAATCAACTCGGGAATTGCACCAACAATCGTAAAAGAAAGCGAAACTCTCGATTATCTGAACTATTTGGTAATTAATCGTTTCCGTGGTAAGTCCTCCATTACTCTGATGTCATTGGTGCCCATCTATAGGCAGCCCAGGACCCAGTAGTCAGGAATGGCTTGACGCGCAGGATGAGGAGAAACTGTTGACGCCTAACTTTGAATATTTGGATCTTGATGGATACAAACCGATTCTTTCCGGGGAAAAAGCTCTCATAATAGTCGATTTTGCCTTGACTTGGATGATGGGAGAAATCCTTATAAGAGATCCCGAGTTTAAAAGGTTCTTCTATGAAAGCCAAGGTCTATACTTTTCGCAACAAGCAATAAACTTCGACTACATGCACTACATTTTCAACATATCTTGGTTGAGAAACAGTCCGCAATTTCACGAAAACCTCCAACTGAGGTCCGTACAAGTTTTATCGCAGAATTGTTAACGAGCTTTGACGACTGCTTTTATTACAGTCTGGAACCGTTTTTTGAAACGCAAGTTTTCAATTATCGGGATTTCGAAAAGAATTACCTAATTCAACAGATCACTTGGAAGAGACCGTTGAAAAGAACGACTGATTTGGACCTGAGTAGCGTCTTCGTTCCTTTCTACATGCTTTTCGTGATGTTGTCAGGAACATTAGCTGCCGTCTTCACCGAAATAATCTTCAACCACTTTGCTTAAACACTATCTGAAAACACAATGTAACGACACGAAAGCGAATTTTTCAGAAACACAAACATTTTTCTACCAGGAAAATGTTACGTCATTTTAAATTTACTCATACTGTATATAGGGAAATTACGCGCTTAAAATAAATACAGATAATAGTCGATTGTGAACAATGTTAGCATATCAATTAAGATTAAATTAATTGTTTAGTAGAAAAATAAACTGACAAATACATAGAGCGTTTGCGTTTCATACACAATTTCAAGAAACCTGTTGATAGAACAATTTGCGTAGTTCAGCAAAATCACATTTATAGTTTCACGTTAGAACTTGAAAAACCTAGCACAAACTGTATTTGAATTTGGTGGACAGAAATAAAACACGAATTTTCAAATCCGAAATATTATCGTTCATTTAAACAAATATTATAGGGCGGCCATAGAGAATCCAATTAAATGTTTAATTAAAAAAAGATAATGTTTTCACTTAAGTGAAGTTACATCTATAAAATTAATTGATTTAAGTCCAAAGATTTTAAAGACTAAATTTTAAAATATTAAACATGGTCCGTTCTTTTGGAAAATTGATAAAAAGCCTTAAGTCACTAATTTCAAAGCACTGCATTGCCCTACGAAACTGAAAATTTTCAAACTAAACAAGCGAATCGTTTACATTCTAATTACTAATTAAACCAGTAAAATAATTCACCGACGTGATCGTAAGATGATTTAGTGTAGTCTGAATAGACCTTGAAACCTGACCTACAATACTTTCCACAAAACAATCGAACGACAATAGTCGTCTAATTGGAAAACCAGCCAACCGTAATGTTTTTCCCATGATAAACAACAGTAGAAATTATTACCGTAGTAAACCTTATTAGTTTTCGTTCAATTCATACTATCCAACTTTTCTAATATTGGTTTATTAGATTAGAAATAATATTGACCAGATCCTCTGAGGCGTCGAAAAAAAGTAATTATCGAAAATAAATAATCATTTACATCACGTCAAGCTTCAAGATATTTCTTCTAAATATTCATCATTTTCATTTCTGTTACATAAGCAACAGTACAAAGCGCAGAAGCGAGTGTGTTTTTGACAACAAGAAGAGCCGTTTAGGGTGGTGTTATCGAGGCATTACCCAAACTATGCACTCAAAGGCAAGTACAAAGTTTTCATATAAATAATTATGTCTTCAAGACGAGGCTTGCTACTTTTGTCTTCAATCTTCGAATTGCGTGCTAGGATTTAATTGGACGGCAAAAATGGCGCAAACTGAATTTGAATTTATGGGAAATAATCGATACTTCAAATACAAGTATCTAGAAATTTCATTTTCAAATCTCAATTGTCACCGTTGATTTTTAAAATTACTGATTATATAGGTACGCCCAAGAGACTTCAATAAATGTAACGACACTGGAAGTGAGGTTATAAACATTTCTTTTCTCGGAGGGCAATTAAATTTAGATACTTATGGTCAGGAATCTTGGGAGCACGAGAGTCACGCGTCATATTACATATAGATCCCGAAATAGGATATAGGGAACCAGTGTACTAAGTAATAGTGAAGACTGTTGAAAAGAGCAGACGTTATTTCAAAAAGGAGATATTTTTTTTAAATTTATACCCGCAATAAGACCGTCTTTAAGATATATGGAATCAGTGTACGAAATGTTAGTGAAATCGGTTAATTCATCTGGACTTTTTTCTACCAAGATGATATTTTAGATATGTCAGGACTTTGACATGTAGATAAGTAAAGGTTGAGACTGCCTGATAATCAAAGTCCAGCCAAAATTGCCTTTACAGCGACGTTACTCTTAAGTAGTAGGCACACAGTTGGAAACATTTTTCAATTCGCGGCCTTGAAAAATGAAAAAAAAAATGGAATTCCTTTGTGGAATAACCTCCTCGTGTTTCAACTGATTTCACTTATATTTAGCATACTATTTCGCTTTATTGGGATTCGATTTGGCACCATTCTTTAAAATGGCCACAGGTTAACCCTGGTTGCCTTTGCTACTATTAAAATAATCTGCTGTTTTTCTTGTTTTTTGTTTAAATCGTCTGTTTATTTTATTGGATTGTCGAGTTTTTCACTTGAACTTATATTATGAGAAAATGTGCTTTTTCAGAAATAATATTCAGATTTCTACAAAGATTACGTAAGAAGAGGGGTTGATGTAGGAGTAACCTGTCGTTTGTTAAACACATGACCAAGGCAGTATAGAGCGGTGGCTATGAAACCCTGGGATCCGCTGGGATCCAGGGAAGTGTTAACTTGTGATCAAGTGAGGTCGGTGGGTAGATACATAGTCACGGTATTGATAGGCAGCAGACGACAGGATATGAACCGAACCCCTGGCAGTTTACTAGAAATACCGAGAGTGAGTCGTTACTAATAATTCTACTAACATAGCGGTGTATATCAATTGGTGGTTAGGCCTAATCCTGTTACAATTGGTGTCAGAAGTGAAAACCCTATAGTAAGTTTCGTTGTTTTCTAGTTTGTTTTTAGTTTCTTTGAGTTATTTTTATTGTTAGAATATTTAAATTATTTTATTGTTAGTTTGTTGAATTATTTTAGATTATTTTTTCAGTGTAAACTTGATACTTATACCAGGTATTGGTGCTGGTGTATCTAAATTAACAAAGGCTTAGCTCAGTTATTGTATGTCGAACATATCTACTGTTAGTGATATTTTTGCCCAGTCCCCTTGCAAACATTGTAGCCAGGCTTCCAGCTTAGATTCTCTTCACTCTTTCGACAATTATTGATCGTTGAAGCGACAAAGTTAAAGGCAGGTGCATTTGTTACTCTGAATTATCCTTCACGGTCTGTCATGTCACTTGACAATGAGACTAACTCGCTCCCTGTTACTGAGAATCGAGCCCTTGGGATATGTTGGCTAAAAGTATTGCGTTGATGGCTACCATGCAAGCATCTCAACAGGCTCATAGACACATCCCCACACCACCTTTTACTTTTTCGGGGTCTAGAGATGACAACCCCCAAGGTATTTTTGAGGTCTCTTGAGCGTTTCCTGGCATCTGAACAGTTGATGCCTGATGATTTACTGCGTGTTTTGCCATTAATTCTTAAGGAACATGCTGAGGTTTGGTGGGATTCGTTAGCCTTGAAGTTTTCAGAGTTATCCCGAATTTTGCCAGGAATTTTTGATGAAATTTTTTAATGCGGATTTTGAAAAAGAGTTAGTTAGGCAATTACGATCGCGGGCTCAAAAACCAGTCTAGTAGTACCCTATGGTTAAACCCCGTTATGGATCCTGAGGCACAACTGCCCAATGATGTGGCTGATATGATCGAGTCTGCTGTACACCGAGCAAATCTCCCTGATGACAAGAAGGCAGATCTTCGTAAGTTGCTTTCCAAGTGCCCAAGTGTTTTTGAGAAGCGTATTAGGTTAACGGATCGTGCTTTTCATACAATTAATACCGGAACTCAGTGCCCCATTGCTTGTAAGCCTTATCGTGTCTCTCCCCTTAAGCAACGGTTGATTGAGCGCCACGTGGACGACATGCTTAATACGGGTATCATACGTCGATCCCAGAGCCCTTGGGCTTCCCCCGTTGACGTTATTCCTAAAAAGGACTCACTTCAAGGTGTTGACGAGTCTGAACCCGTCACTTCCATTAGTCGTTTTTGTGTAGATTTACGTAGTCTTAATGCGATTACCATTAGGGACCGATCCCACGGATCGACGATTTGTTAGATGTCTTGGGCCAGCGCCATTATATAACTACCTTAGATTTACGATCCGGGTTTTGGCAAGTGCCGATGAAAGCTAGTTCAATTCCCAAAACAAGTTTTACTACACATTATGGAAATTATGAGTTTTTGCGTATGCTTTTTGGACATGTGAATAGTCCGGCCACCTGCCAACGTATGATGCAGGAGGTTTTAAAAGACCGACGTCTTTATGGAACTGTTGTATATTTTGACAATATTGTCGCTGCCCATGAGCACTGGCTCGACCATCTCCGCACTTTGGACTATATTTTCCAATGTTTAGCTGACGCGGGTCTGACACTTCGTTTGGACAAATGCGCATTTGCCATGTCTGAGACCAAGGTTCTGGGACATATTCATGGACCCTATGGGGTTAAGGTTGATCCTTCCAAACTAACCGCGGTTGAGCGCTACCCTTGTCCCACAAATCTTAAACAACTAGAGCGTTTCCTTGGGTTTATTGGTTGGCATCAGCGGTTTATCCCTAATTTCGCTACCTTGGCCTATCCCTTTTATCAGCTCAAACGCAAGCATATTCGATGGCAGTGGTCGTCTGTTCTTCGAGCTGCTTTTGACTCTTTGAAGAGTGCTCTTCTCAACTCTCTTCCATTGGCCACGTCAAAAGAGGATTTGCCACTTACGCTTACGACTGATGCATCTGATACTGGTATTGGTGCCATGTTAGCCCAAGTTGTTGGCGGTGCTGAGGTTTCGGTTGCTTATTTTAGTTGTTCTCTCAAACCGGCTCAGCGGAATTATACCACCAGTGAACGGGAATGTTTGCCAATTGTAGAGGCTGTAAAACATTTCCCTCATCTTCTAGAGGGGCGTCGTTTTACGGTTTTAACTGACCATAATGCCTTGCAGTATTTACAACGCATAAAAAGTCCTCAGGGTCGACTAGCTCGACGGTCCTTGATTCTGCAAGCGTTCGACATAGACATTCTATATAAGAAAGGAACCACCAATGTCGTTGCCGATGCTTTATCACCGTTTCCTGTAGACTCCCTTTGCTTGACCTCTGAGTCTGTAGTACCTTCTCGCTGTCCTGGCGTCCCCTCTGCCTCTGAGTCCCCGTCGGCCGTTCAACGTTTATGTGTTGTAAGTCCACTAATACATCTTGGAGTGGGAGATGGCGTTTTCGACACTTTGTCCACACAGGAAATTATCGATGCTCAAACCCTTGATGATACCTTTGGTCCTATTGTCACTAGAGACGAGTCGGGTCTTCCATTTTTAAACCCCGACCCGGCCCAGCCCGAAAGTTTAAAATAAAAACTTGACCCGACCCGGCCCAACCCGATAAAAGTTTTCAAAAGTAAAACCCGACCCAGCCCGGGCCCGAATGAAAATGAGCCCGACCCGATCCGACCCGAATTTTATTCATTTAAATAAAACCCGACTCGACCCGAAATTGGCATAGGACATGAAAAATCCGACCCGACCCGAAGAGCTGATTGCTTTATCAAAAAGAGATCACACCAAATAAGTAGTAAAAATACTTTATTATTTTACTTGTTCAAAAAGTTCTTATGGACAAACGTAAGGCTCGAGAGTGTTGAGCCTTCTAAATTGGTTCTTCGTGGGCCAAGGGTGTTTCCAGTGGTAGAAAAGACACGTTCATCACTAGTTTGGGATGAAGGAATTCCGAGAATTCTTTGAGCGATACGTGTCAGTCCAGGGAACTCCGAAAGTTTAATGGTAGACCAAAATTCGAGTACTGAAAATGAATTTCCTAGAGAAAAAAAGAGGATACATCTTATGAAACTACTGTATACTTAATTATTCTTTAAAATTTAAACAGTACAAATCAAAAAAATATGCTCACAGTGACCACAAACAGGTTTCAATTTCAGTTTCATATAACGTTCAAACTCTTCTTCAGCTCTTTCTTCAAGTGAAATATCTCCGTTTGTCTCAAATCCTTCCTCTTCAGATGAATCTTCAAATTCGGCCAAATTCGGTACCTTACTTTTTGGAGAGTAAACAGCCATGCTTGAAGTTGAACTTCTTGAAGATTTTGTTGACATTTGACTTAGAGGGCGAATACTATCTCTGCTCTGTTGGTGTTGGTACTCCATTACTAGTTGAGATTTCAATTTCAAATAGGCCAGCTCTTTCATTTCATTACTGGCAAACTTGAGCTTTCGATACCTGGTGAAAAAACCAAACTCGAAATTAGATTATTATGCAATATGCATCGCGAATTCCCGAATCGCGACCATAATCAGGCGAACATACTTAGGGTTAAGCAGAGTGGCAACATAGTGGCAGCATAGTGAAACGTGTCTAAACAGCAGTATTCTTTATAGCATTCTCTGGCTTGTTGTTTCAAAGATTTCAACTCCAACAAGTCCTTATCCCCATCTTGAATATGGTTAAAAATTATATGCCACCATGGAGCAGTTTCATGAATGGTTGGCTTCTTTTCTTTGCTAAACACTTCAGTTGCTTCGTGAAAAGGCTTTAAGAAATTAATGATCGTTTCCAATACTTGATCGTCAATTTGGAACAGGCGATAAAGCTGATTTTTTTCCAATAACATTTTCTTAAGCTGCTTGGAAGACTTCATGTACGATTCTAACATAATTAGTGTACTGTTCCATCGGGTTGGAACCTCTTGTTTTAAAGAGTATTCCAACTCTGCATTTAACCCCGACCTTTTGAAATAGGAAACTACAACTTTAACTCCTTGAATGGTTGAGTCAATTTTCGGGCATTGCTCCTTTAACGCAAAAAGCTTTTTTTTTGGTAGCGTTTCAGGATTTTTATATTTCTTTGGGTCCACGGCAGTATTATTTAACATCCACATTACAAAAAGATTCAACTTGTGGCACTGGCAGTTTAGATTATTTTTTGATGGGAATAATTTCGTCATATTTGAGCCTCCATCCGTTACAAGATATGATGATTCCAAGACTTTGGTAGCCAATTCCTTGAAATAGAAATGTAGAATTTCGGTTAACTGCATTCGTATATTATCAGTCGTTTTCTTTTCAAACTCGAGTTCGTCAACGGCAAGCATTCTACATACTAATTTCCAAAGAGAGTCTATGTAGTGAATAGACAGCGAAATGAAACTTCTCTGTTTAAACTTGTCAGACCACATGTCTGTGGTGAAAGTAAATACTGGTGATTGGGGTGCAAGACTTAATTCAGATACTATTTCTTGTTGTTTTGACGATACTAATGATGGCAGAATCTGTCGCTTTAAAGTAGTACGGTGGAATATTACTTTGGAGGCATTTTGATGCCCGTGCTTGGCTCCAAAGTCAATTAATTATTGACTTAAATGCCTGAAACATTCACCCTCCACTGCACCCAAGGGCCGTAAATCCTTAGCTAGGCCAAGTACGATACTATTGTTCAAAGATAAAATTTCTCCCTGCGGTACCTTTTTAGAAAAACAACTAGAGATGGAGGGTTGGACTTGGTTTTGTAACTTTTCATATGAAGTTTGGGAAACATTTGGACGAATTTCAGAAACTTCGAATATAACTCTTGAATGTTGTTTGGCACTTTAGGTAGCAGAGCAGTAATTGTTTTGGTGGCGGTTTAAGCGCGATGTTCCAGTTTTGGCTTGATACGAAATAATACTTTTACATTTTTCACATCTAACAAAGGGCTGTTCATTATCGTCTACAAAAACAATTTAAACGTCTTCCATATACTTGACGTTTTACGTGCCGAAGAGTTTTTTCAAATTTAATTCGAGAACTGTTTTTGATAATCAGACCTTCTATCACGCTTTTGCTTAAGTTTAAATATATGTTCAAATGGCAGCTAAAATATAAATTAAAATTTAAAAAGTATCAAATAATCAACAGCTATAATGTTGAAAACGGGAAACAACTAATAACTATGTGTATGCGAGTAATCATGCGAATGTTATCTATACAACAAAGGCTACAGGCTACAATCCAGGCCTTGGCTTGTCAGCACGACATATTCGGCTAATTATATTTTTATATGAAATTGAAAACTTGAAATTACCTTTTTTTCTATATCTATAACTTCGTCAATAGAATTCGAATCTTCATTATTTTCCATGGTTTCAAAAAGAAAATTACATCTGTCGTGACGACACTAAAAGGAAACCGAGCCTAAGGAAGTGTCGATTTGCGGTTGGAGGGGCCGGTGAAAAACTGAAAACCAACAACCGTGCGCAGAGCCAAATATTTTTCTTCAAGGTTTCTCTATTCAGAAGTTTCGACAGCCGAGGCCCGAGGACACGTGTAGTACGTTCTGCCGCTCTTACTCTGGCTCTGCTTCTGCGATTGCCTGGTTCATATGAAATCGGGTCTGGTCTCTTGTTTTCTAATAAAAAACCCGACCCCGCCCGACCCATTTCTTTTCTGAATATAAAAAAACCGACCCGGCCCGACCCGAAAGAAACTTAGCCCGACCCGACCCGTTTTTTTTCTGATAATAGAAAATCCGACCCGGCCCGGCCCGAATATTTTTAAATAATTTTGCACCCAACCCGGCCCTAAACGGGCCCGGGTCGGGTCGGGTCGGGTAGGAAAAACCCGATTAAATCGGGGGCCCGACTCGTCTCTAATTGTCACTCAGTTGCGTGACCCTTTGGCTGTTTTGGATCGTGACTTGCGCCATTTTGTGTTGTATCAGATCGTTTTATTTGATAAAGCTGGGGGTGCGCAAAAGTTGATCGTCGTTCCTGAGACTTTGATTGATAAAGTTCTGGGTCTGGGCCACGACTGCCCTTTGTCCGGCCATTTGGGTGCTAAAAAACTTATGACCGCCTTGCTCGGTCTTTTTGGTGGCTGCACATGCTGGCACGTGTCAAGACTTATGTTAAGGGATGCTTGGTTTGTCAGCAGCGTAAAGCTCGTAATGTCAGGGTTCCGGGTCCCATGCAGTCAATGGTCCTTGGGTTATGGTGGGCGTTGACCTTATGAGCCCCATGATTGTAAGTATCAATCGCAAAAAGTATTTACCTGTGTTTACCGATTACTTTACCAAATGTATCGACGTTATGCCATTGTGCGAGTCCACTGCGGTGTTTACGTGAACGTGTTATCCCCTGTCCGCCTTTTAAACGATAACGGTCCTCAATTTGTTTCTGCAGTTTGGAAGGAAACCTGCTCCTCCTTATGTCTTCGTTGCACTTACACATCCCCTTATCACCCTCAGACAAATCAAACTGAACGTGTTAACTGGGTTCTTGGGGACATGATGAGTTCGTATGTCGTAAATCGCCACCGGCTATGGGATGTCCATTTGGACTTGTTTCAGCTTGCCTATAATAGTGCTGTGCATGCGACTACGGGAGTATCTCCGTATTTCCTTAACCATGGTCGCGAACCCCGTTTGCCCTGGCTTGAGCCCATTTTCGATCCTACGGGCGTTGCTGCTGACCCTGACACACAGCGTCAGCATATAGCTGACCAATCATATTTTAGTTGGTGAGAGGGGCATATTATCCAATGTATATACCTCTCTTCCTCTGAGAAGGGGTTCCTAAATTTTTTCTCAAATGAAAAATCGTAACTGCCCAGCTTGTTAATGTTAATTGTGTCCCCAAATGCTCCATTGACGCCCATAGTTACTTTTAACAGTGACAAATTTTCACTTGACACACACACACCAGCCCTAAGGTTTGGAAACCATAGGTATAGAAGGCTTCGATTGTTTGATACAGACAAGCTACTAGTAATTTCTGTTGGAAGGGGAATGGCGACGTGAAATATGGGCCAATAATATCAAACCCCGATGTCATATCCCTCCAAAGAAATTGTAGAACATACTTTGCTGGTGCAGGTGTTCGCCTGCTTGTTTTAAAAATATCGGTTAGTACTGGATAATCTTCTTCATCCACTGCGTAACCAACAAATTCGTGGGTTTTAGAATTCCACATGACTTTATCGATGACTTTTACTTCATCCAACACCAAAATTCCATCCCCTTTTGGGACTTCTAGTCCTAATCGTACTCTTTCTTCCTTCCAATTGAAGTATTAACTTTGTTGTTCAGACAGGTACTCTTCAACTACACCAGGCGGATTGTAAAATTTCTTACTTTTCTCCCTAAGAGTCGATTCACTAAAGAGGTTTAGAATTTTAAACCCCCTCAATGCTTTATACGCAGCCTTGCTTCGACTTGCCACTGCTAGAGCAATTCTCAGCGTGATGGAAGTCCATTGCCCCTTTTTTAACCGCTTAATGATTGTGATTGATCCGGAACAAATTCCATTTGATCTTGCATGTGCTTTATTTTAGAATCTCGCTCCCATGATGCTTTGAGTAAACTTTTAGTGAAACCATCAGTGGTATTTAAAGTCTGTTCAATTGCTTCATTGCAGTTCTCATTTATCTCTGTAACTATTTCAGATAATTGTTGTGAATGGGGACCTATTAAGTCCAGTTTTCTCTTTTTCAGCTCTTTTTCTAGCTTTAAAATTTTACGCCTCAATATATATCGTGCTTTTACAACTCTAGATGAACGATTCTTTTTACTGTTGGGCGTTAAGAACTTCAAGGGAAAATTACTCTCAACACGTTGTCGCTTAATTTTTCTGGTTGGAGTTTCACAGGCGTTTCTCTTCTTTGCTCTTGAGATTTCGTTCGTTAAAACTGCGCAAAATTTACACTGTTTGGCTTTATTTTTGGGTGTCATCTCATCTTCTTGTTCACTATTTTGATTGTAGTAAACCTCGCATCGTAATGGTAACGAAGAAACGGTTAGTTATAAGTTTTTAAACTTTTGGGCATAGTACAAATTGCATTTTTAACTTTGGTTTCATTAACTCCCTGACACAAAACATGTCCTAAATATCCACCAATTAAAAGTAAAGCATTTCGTATATTTTTTTTGTTCAACTATTTTGTCTTAATTTTTGAGTTGAATTGTTTTCACTGGCTTGAAAACAACGTACAAATGAGATACACCATCTTCACTTACAACTAGCTCAACTGGATCTTGACGATAGTTTAAACCAATGTTTTTTCTCCTTTTAATTGACAACAGGCATGCATTCTTATGATCCAATTTAATCTGCAAAAACGTTTTTGTAGGTGGATCCAGACATAATTAATTATTTATAATAATTTTATCCTTACCTCATATTGTAGTTCAGCGAAAAAATCTAAATCTACAATTGATTTCACTTCATTAAGAAATGGTGTGAGGTGTTCATCAGTTTGAGTGGACAAATTAAGAATTTCTTTTCCCGTGGTACTTGTTGACTTATCTAACTTATTTAAACTTGATTTGCTAGTCAAATTTAATTTATCTAACGAAAAGAAGCACTGTGTGGAGACAGTTTATGTCAAAGGCTTAACTACCAACTTGGGTTTTTTAACATGCGTATCGCAAACCCTCGCTTCTGTTAATATATTAAACATCACCGACCTGTTGTAAAATTTTGGTCTATTCATTAAATAGAAATTGCACTGCGTACTTGCGTCATTAACTAGACTTAAATCTAATATTTTACATTCATTTCGTCCTAATGCCAAATCTCCACCACTACTGCTGGTCGCCATCTTTCAAACTACGTCATAAAAATACCTCGTTAACTTCAGTGGTGGCCGGTAGGTAGCGTAAATAGAAACGAGGGAAAAACTTGGGGAAGAACACAAGGGGGCTCCTTATATACAGAAATAAAGTTTAAGTAAAGCACTCGCCTCCACAATGGGCTCTATGGCGGTTCCGAAACTTCTGCTCATTTTCTTCTGGTAACATTTTGCTTTTTTACACAATATCACTCAAAATGCACCAGAATTACTGTTTTTCTTAAATATACGGTACATTTTTTTACGAGTGGAATAGCTTTATTTGAGATCGCATAGAATTCTCAAACCATTTCGACTGTTTGAAGTGTTATGAAATAGAATGAATGTTTCTCCATATTTTTATTTAGTCATTCAGATACAATTAAAGTTCTCATTGTTCATAAAATAACTTGGCATGAACATGAGGATTTAATGAACTTGGTTGAGCAGTCCGCTAATGTCGAAGTCGTAGAAAAAGAGAAAGCAAATGCTGTTGAAATAATTAAAAATAATTTTCTCGAATTAGAAGTAAACGAGGAAGATGTTTTCAAAGTCGCGAATAAAAAAACTAATTTTAAAATGTTGTAGATATGCTTATTTCAACTCGAAAAAGCGGTGAGGCGTTTTATTAATGCTATAAGAGAACCAAACACCAGAGGGAACGGACCGCCAATCGGAGCTTATTTTACTCACGCCCGTGTATACTCTATAAAACAGTTAACCCTGATATGAATTCGCGTATTAAATATCTAGGAGCAATGACTACCAATTTTTCATAAGTCATTATCAGTATTGGACAACAAAAGCGAATAATGGATTTTTCGTTTTTCTTAATATTTCAGCAGTATGCCTCAGAGGTAAAACGCAGGAAAATTAAGCAAACAGTAAATTGCTTGAGGTGGACAAACGAATGAAAATTCCTTGCAACTTTTGACCTTATAAATATCGATGCGTCATTATATTTCTTTCAGCAAATAAACTGCAGATCACCTATTGAGCTTGCGTTAGTTTTCTGGGATAGTGTTTTACCTCTTCGAATGAAGATGACGTCACGGAAAGGTCTTGCAAGGTGTGTCACCGCGTTAGCAGTTGTTAAAACAATATCAATTAGATTTATTTAATTATTTAAGAAAAACAGGTTTTTTCTGTTTTTACAACTTGTTACTATTGTATGATGATGATTAGACATAACCGAAATGTTTTGGTTTCGCGCGTCAAAACCTAATAGATTTTCACAAGTTTTAAAGCCTTTTCAGTTCTAAGTCTATATCTTAATTTAGACCAAATCAACCCAAAAGACGAAAAAACTCTTTTGAGTGATGCAGAACTTGACAGCAGAAATTAAAACTCCAAATAACCTAATAGGCTATCTCCTTTTTTCTTCAATATCTTCCACCACTTGGCAGTTTAAATGATTCGGATCACATTGTCGTTCATTAGTGACTTTGGAATAACGTCCTCAATTTGAAACGCCAAAACAGCAGGAAGAAATTCTGTTTGTTTCAATCCATTCTTCAGCTTTATTTTTTATCCTTGGTTAAATGACTTTTTCTGTACTTTGAACACATTATGTTAGTCAAAAGGTGATAAAGTGTCATAGCTTGGTTAAATCTTTTTTCAAAATGTTTCTTATAAGGGCACGAGTCTTAATTAGTAAGGCATTGAAGCCAGATTTCAACAGAATCGGAATTGGTGGTTCCATTAGCCAGGAGTTTATCCAGTGCAACTGCTACTTAAGAATATTTTTTTTTCTGTAAAATGACTACTTCTTTATACATCATTGCATTGACCAAAATTTGGCAATTTGATTATCAAAAGACTCTTCACTTTCCATTATAAAAGAAACGTAGTTGGAAACGAAGGTACTTAAACAATCGAGATAAGAGTTCCACCGCGTGTCATTAGGATTTTTAGGCATAGCCTCGTTCTTTTCTCGTAGCCAGCCATGAGCTAAGCGAAAGTTTCTAAATAACTTTTGTACTTCCACTTAACGTTTTGGCACAGTTATTGGTGTTGTGTCGTTTTCTACCAGGTTCATAAGATGAGCTGAACATGGACGAAATATTACTGAAGGACGGATGGCAGAGGAAGAAAGTTGAAAAATACTTGCTAATTCGCATTCTAGCGGCTGATAGAAGCAAATCGGACATTGGGGGAATCAACGTTCTGAAGAGGTACTGGGAAACCGGGGGAACGACATTAGCCACGCGATGAAAAAGTCGGTAGTGATTGGTTCATGGTTCAACGGATTTATGCCTTCTCTAAATTTTGAAAAACTGAAATAGGAATTTAAATAGGGCTGGCGTGTTGTCGTAATAAAACGAAAATGGCGTGCCTCTCAGTTTCAGGTAAGTTTTTCATTGCCCAAGGGTTAGTTAATTTTATTATTTTAAACATGAATTTGTTTTTAAAGAAAAGTTTTCTTTGTTGTCCAAGTCTTATCGCTTTAAAAAATTATTGATCTTGACCTTAGGTTTGTATTCAATATCCCCATTCGACAACCATGAAGATGTTTCGGTATTTTATATTACATATATGAAATTACTAGCTGTTACCCGCGGCATCGCTCGCGTGTAATAAGAACTACAATCAAAATGATACAAAGAATGGGTAGATTTAACTGATGACTAATATTTTTGTAGCACCCTAGAAGCGAAGGCACTCAGCGTTGCCCGTTAGCCCGTCGAGACATTTTTTGTTACTTTTCATGCGGACATTATTCCATAAAGATGGGTTTTTAAGTTTTTGGCGCCATTTAAAAAGATGGCAACAAATCGAACACGAAAAATCATTCAGCCCGTCTATAGGTTGCCATAGTACTAAATATCAGTGAAATCGGTTGAAACGCGCGGACTTTGTTGCATAGAGAAGAGTTTTTACATTTATGGGCGCCATTTTTTAAGATGGCGGTGGATTGGAAATATCTTTCTTAGTACGCGCCTACTACTTATGAGTAACGTTACAGCAAAGTTTCAGCCTTCTAGGGCAAGCGGTTTGGGCTGGGCGTTGATTATCAGTCAGTCTGTCAGTCAGTCAGGACTTTGATTTATATAGATAAAGATAATATTTGGGAAAGGCCAAAGTGTGGTTTCCAGTGTAGTACATCATGATCATTAACAAACTTAGCCGAGATGTGTTTGTGATGCATAAAAAGTGGTCTCGCCAGATCGGCACGTCCGTCTACAATGAACCATTATTATGGCTATTGAACAGTTGACGCAAACGAGTTCTTTGAATGTTCTCTAAATCATTATCTTCAACCAAGAATGGTTCTACTGCACTGTGATCCACGTCTCATTATCTAATTAGTGACGCGCGATACGGAAATAATGAGACTACAAAGTTCTCAACTAATGACCCCGAATATGATTAGTTGTGAGATCAAAACGTTTAGTGTAGCTTTCAACTGAGCACACTATTCAACCTTCCACGAAGAATGGGTCTGTGTGACCGACACAAAATATTTCGGTTTAAAGCGTCGTGAAATGTCAAGGTCAAATTGTTAAGGGTTATTGAACTTATTGTAGACGCATTTCGTTGCGTAGTACAAGCTTTATCTACCGACACAGCTAACTGACAGCGTCCTATACTAACTATTACTATTAACCGCAGCACGTTATGATGGAAAGGCGAAACGGGGTGAGACCATGAAGGAGAACTCCTTTAACAAGTGTATGGGGAGAGAACTTGCAAAATCTACGCAGGAGTAGACCGGTTCCACAGTTCATGATCAAAATTTCCCACTTGGTGTTAACTGCAACGCCACCCCATTTTCATGATGCTAAATGCTGTGCTTCCACCCAACGTCAGCGTTTACAGCGCTATCAATGTTTGCCGAATCGTTCGTCCAGCTTGAAGCAGCTCATTGTGGTCATGGGCTTGTTCTGCTTCAAGTTCGTCATCGGTGTCATTGGTATTTGGTTGCGGATTTAATGCAACTGGTGCAGCTAAAAACAAAAACCTTATATTAAAACTGGTTCTAATCAAATGGAGTGAAGAAAGCTGTTGTAACTAATTTAAATTAGTACACACCCTTTACTGACCATGGGGTTAACAGTTAGATTACAGGATGATGCGTAATCTGAGAGAAAAACGGCACGCTTAATGTATCAAAGCTCAGGTCGGATAGGACGCCCAAAAGGGGGAGGAATCGCCGGACTCAACACTAAGGGCTACAGATGTAGCAATTACCATTGAATCCTACTCTTTCTTCCCCATTTTTGGCGACCCATCCAACCTGAGCTGTGGCACATTAAGCGTGCCGGTTTCTCTCAGATTACGCATACTTCCCCCATTATCCTAATTATAATGATGTACATATATCCATGCACATGAATAAATTTAACATTCAACATATATAACTATAATTTACCTTGCTCCCTTGGCATTGGCTCATCCAAACAGAAGTTGTGTAAGATGCAGCAAGCATAAATTATGTCAGTGGCCTTTCTAGAGTTATAGCAAAGGGCACCTCCTGACATGTCAAGGCATCGGAAACGCATCTTCAAAATGCAATTGACGCGTTCAATAACATTCCGACCTAAATGTTAATAACAATTAATTGACTAAGTTAATACAGCAACACTAGCTTTGATTATGTCAGGTATGAACGTGACCAATAGTTTAAAATATTTTTGAAAATATCACAAGTGACAACTATCACTTAAATAGTTAATGTCAGTCAATAGCTATCACTTGCGTAATTGGTCAGAATGGTCTATGTTATTTATCTATCAAAAATTCAAAATGCAATTACCTGACATATGACGCTGATTATAGCGTTGTTCATTTGGTGTTTCAGGGTGGAGAATGGGTGTCATTAGGAATGGCTGTAACGGGTAACCACTATCGCTCAAAAGATACCCTTGTGGCATTGTTCCAGCCATAAAACGCCCAAATATGTCGCTGAAACGCCATATAAATGAGTCATGCGAGTAGTGAGAAAAGGGGGGTCCTAACCCAAGAACCACCATGTTAAACCTATGGAGTTTTTCACAGTACCACCATGTTATTTCCCATAGGGAACCCGTACTAAGTATTTTCTATGGCTAATAAAAAGCGTCCCCGTTTTTTTATGACGTAAAGATCGGAAGGGGTGTTAGTGGTAAAATGGACACGTTTGATTTCCTAACCTACAAAGACTAAAATGTGTGTTATTGTTTAAAGTATTAGAGGAGGAGGGGATGTGATTTAAAAAGAAAAAACCCCTCCGGGATTACAATATGGTTATGAGAATCTATTGTAAGGTTTTTTACGACGTAAAGATCAGAGGGTGGTGTGTTAGTGGTAAAAAAATTAGTCGAATATGTCGTGTCTGGACAGTTGGGTTTCCTGACCTATAAAAACTAAAATGTGGATTATTTTTCAAAGTATTAGAGGAAGAGGGGATGTGATTTAAAAAGAAAAAAAACCCCTCTGGGAGTATTCCCAGACATAAGAAAATTTATCTCACGATTATGTATAAATACCATCCTTCACCAGAAAAGACCCGCACTTTAAGTTTCAGTCATCATCATGAATTTCATCTGTCCGGATTGTAATCGGGAGTTTAGTTAAAAGAAAACGTTAAACAGACATACACGTGAAGCTCATCAAAGAAACAAATTAACTTGTAAAGTTTGCGGCGCGACATTTTCCCGCTGTTACAGATTAGAAAAACATTTAACCATTCATAAACGATTAAAATAACTGAGAAATAATTACCCCGATCGAGGGAAGGATGATGTGGACCCATCTAGCAAAACTAATCAACCAAGTACTTCACGTACTAACACATCGAGTGAAAGGAATTTAAATCAATCAGGAGTTAATGACTTAGAGTCGAATGAAGTTCCGATTTTACGTAACGCTCTAGTAACGACACGGATAGAGGCGAATGAAAATGAAGTTGATATTTTAACGTTTACTAGTAGACATAGAGAAGCGATATATGCGTATTTGATGAAACATTTGACTGAAAGACGAGGTATTAAATGGTACCTTGTGGTTAATGTCCAGTTTAGTCGACAATTAGTTAATTCAACGCAGGAAGTCTTCGAGTTTCCCTTCTTTCGAGGTTATACAAATACAACTTTAAGCGAGGATGAGATTTATGAACAAATAGAGAGAAGTGTTCAGAAAATTATGAACTCTTTGGAGCAATTTCAGAAAGGTGGTAGCAACTGGGTTTTGAACAAAATTCTGTTTTTACAAGACCAGCGTCATATTTCAAGCTACCACCGTTTTTGAAATCGAAAAAAGCGTTGATAAATATTTGAAATAAGGATGAGAGATGTTTCGAATACTCTATTCTAGCTAAATTACACGATGAAAGAGTTAGTAACTATGCGAGATACTTGAATATTAAAAGTCCATTCAAAGTTTCACCGAGTGAGCTAATTTCCTTCGAAAAGCGTAACAATTTAAGTATCAATATTTTCGGATTCGAAAAGTTTGTCTACCCTTTGTTCATCAGTGAATACGAATGTGAAGAACGGCGTCAAATAGACCTGTTGCTAATTTCTAAAGGAAGAAAGAAACATTTCTGTCTTATTAAAAGTTTATCGAGACTTCTTTCTAATTTAACTAAAAAGAAAACCACGACTTTTTATTGTCGGAGATGTCTACACAGATTTTCCAAACAAACATTAAGGGATAAACACAAACACATTGACGACTGTAAAAAACACGCGCCGACATTAATAGAAATGCCGGAAGAACAAGAATTTACTTTCAAGAATTATGAAATGAGGGAAAAAATACCGAGATACGTTGTTGCCGATTTCGAATCTATTCTATCTCCGATTGCAGGCCCCGAACAAGATAACAAAGTTTCGCACACGCATAAAATTAATAAACATATCACTTGCGGTTTTGCATACATCGTTATGAATAGCGATGGTACAACATCAAAACCGTTTGTTTACAGGTACATTTTTTAATTTCCAATAACTTTTAACCGGTTCTAATTGAAGCCCCCTTTAAACAGAGGATTGGACGCTGTTAGTGTTTTTCTCAAACGAATGCTAATAGAGACTGACGTTAATAGTTACATGCTCTCTATAAATATTCCACTAATTATGACGGATAAACAGGAGAAAGAGTTTCAATTTTCAAGTCACTGTAGGGTTTGTAAGAAGAATTTCGCCGATGATGATGATGACCGACCAGTACGTGATCATTGTCATTTAACTGGTCAGTTTCGTGGGGCGGCGCATTCGTCGTGTAATTTGAAAATCAAACCCCCTAAATATCTACCATGTATTTTCCATAATCTCTCCAAGTAATAGTTTGAATATGAAATTCTAAAATAGGATTAAAAACATAACACTATTTTTCAGCTATGATTTACATTTAATTCTTCAAAAGGCTGGATCTTTCAAAAATGAAAAACTGTCCTGCATCCCCTCAAACACGGAACGTTACATTTCGTTTACGTTTAGTAATATCCGATTTATTGACTCATTTAGGTAAGATATTTCATTATTTTACTCCGGTTAAAGTGATTATAGTAATTGTTTTTAGATTTCTAAACACTTCATTATCCAATCTCGTGATGAATTTGGGTAAAGAAGGGGCGGAAAAATTTATGGTTCTTAATAACCTATTTGAAGAGGACAAAGCGAAATTGCTATTAAAAAAATTACCGTATCCATACGAATACGTAACTTCCTTGGAGGTTTTCGACGAGACAGCGCTTCCGGATAAAGGAGCGTTTTTCAGTACTCTATCGGATAAAAGTATTGATGAAGAGGATTATGAACACGTGAAATTAATTTGGAATACATTCCAATTGAAAAATATGGGTAATAGCTTTTTATTTCTAACAAGAAAATCTAAAGGCTGAAGTTTTTAAAGGATTCATTTAAATATCTAGGTGACCTCCATGATCTATACGTGCTTACCGACTGTGTTCAATTATGTGATGTTTTTAACGAGTTTAGAGACAAATGTTTTCAATTTTACAGCCTCGATGTTCTACATTTGATCACACGTAAGGTGTTGTTAATGTAGTTCTTAAATACTAGAAAGTAATATTTTCAACAGTACCAGGTTACGCCTGGCAAGCGATGCTTTTCAAAACTGGGGTGAAACTAGAGTTATTATTAGACATCGACCAGTATCTCTTCCTAGAATCGGAAATCCGTGGAGGAGTTTCTATGATAACACACCGATACGCCGCTGCCAATAAACCGCTTATTCCTCAAACATATGTTAATGATAAACCAACGAGTTACATTCTCTATCTGCATTGTAATAACCTGTGAGTTACTTGTCGATTTTTAAAAATAATTACAAGGGGTTAATGTTAGTCTATCATTTCAGATATGGAACAAGTTTAAGCGATTATTTACCAATTGATTAAAGTAATTAATGTAATGATAAAATGTTTTGGGGGAATGGAATTGTGCCCGAAAATCCGAGATAAGTAAATTTTTGAAATTGATTACCTGTAAAATAAGTTATTTCAACGGAAAACGGTAATGGAACGTTGTTTTTTCTTAAGCATGCCTTTAAGTTTCAATTAAAAAGAAAAATTAATATCTGATCCTTCAGACAAGTGATAACCTCAGTCTTTTCGATACTTTTTAGGACTTGATTCTAATCAAGACATTTTTGATTAATCCCTCTGTACAAAGCCGGAGATGTAACACAACCAAAATATTATCGCCCGATATCTCTATTACCAACACTGTCATTGGTATGTGAGCGCATTGTGTATAATACTGTCTACACCTACTTGGAAGAAAAAAACCTACTATACAACTTGCAATCAGGGTTCAGAACCAAACATTCCACGACAACGTGTACCTTTCATCTGTACGAGACAATACTGGAACACTTACACCTTGACAAGTATGTCCTTCTGATATTCGTGGACTTATCGAAGGCCTTTGACACGGTCAAACACGACATTTTACTTAACGACTTAGAAACGTGTGGCATCAGTGGGGCATTCCTGTTATGGTTCAAGTCATACCTTGCCGACAGATACCAGGCGCTATACCACAATGGTTTATACTCTGATACTCTCCCCATTGCTTATGGCGTCCCACAGGGGAGTGTACTCGGCCCGCTATTATTTAACGTATACACAGCTGAATTACACGAGTCCCTCTCGACATCCCAATCAAACGAATATGCAGACAAATAAAGATTTACATCTCCTAATAACAAACGCCGAAAAAGATCTATTTAATTTAAAAACGAATCTGAGAAAGAAAGGCCTCATCCTAAACGAGGACAAAACTAATTTCTTAATGCTATCACCCAATCGGAAAATGAGAGCTGAGGCTGAACATATATCTGCCATCTGTTCCGGTATGTACCATCAAAAGGACAAAATCCTACAATACCTAGGATGGTGGATTGATGAAATGTTAAATGGGAACACTCATCTAGGCTATATTACTAAAAAAGTTAACACACGAATTTGGACACTAAGACCCTTACAAAACTACCTAACAACAGACACCCTACGATTATTGTACAATGCTTGCGTGAAACCTCTAACAACCTATAGCATCCTTTTTTACTACAATACTTCAAGGAGCAACCAACAAAGACTATTTTCACTTCATAACGCTTGTGTTAATCACGAAAACCAAAAAATACTCCTCGGCTACCGAGGCTAGAGACACAGCGAAGATCCAGACTCCAGCATTCAACTACTACTATGCCCTACTAGTCTTCATGTATAAAGTCAAATACGGATGCTCTCCCGCATACGTTTCAGAGCGCTTCTCTAAGAACAATACCTCGCATTATAAAACCAGAACCTTAGGGGCAAACTTCTATTCAGAAACATTCAATTCTAAATACAGATCCATAAGTGTCAAGCATCAGGGAATCAAGCATTGGAATAACCTAGACATTCACATCAAGAACTTAGAATCGCTCGATCAATTCAAAAAAGCAATCAGCCTTTATATCAGTGCAAACTTAATTTAATTCTGAACTAAAATCACGCCTGACCTAGATTAATTGATCTACTTAATTTATTTTTAACTTGTTTCATCTCTCTGACCTAGATTAATTGATCTACTTAATTTATTTTAACTTTAATTTATTTTGATTGTATAAATAATAGGACATCATTGTAAACAAGGCAAACGCTTAATGATTGCTCCTAATAAAAAGCCTTTATTATTATTATTATTATTAAAGAAGGTATACAAAACCTTTACAGAGGGTGTCTATCACCCTTAGTCCAAAAAATTGTTTCAATGTCTGTCATGTTTGGGACTTATTACAAATATGGGCGGTTTCTAAAACACCATTTTCCCAATATACCACCTCCGGTGTCATTAACTACGGCAGCTTTATTAGCAGGGTCAACAGAAGCCATCTAAAGTCCTATAGAACGAGTTCAAACCCTTTTACAAGACCAAAAATATCACAATCGATTCAAGAACACGTTTCACGCATTCCAGGAACCTAGAGTTTATGGTTTTAAAGAATACTATCGAGGGTTGACTCCAATTTTAATGCGAAATGGGCCGAGCAACGTCATGTTCCTCGGTTTAAAATCCTCAATAAAAGATGTCTTTCCTGAAAGAGAAACGTGGCTAGCTAACTTAGTTGAACATTTTATTAGTGGGGCGCTAATTGGGGCCTTCATTAGCACAATGTTTTACCCTATCAACGTTATTAAAATCAAAATTGAAGTGTCCTGCGGAACGGAATTCATTTCATTCCGACAAGCGTGCAAATTGACTTACATAGACAGGGATAGGAGTATTACCAAAAGTGAATAGACTACGTCAGAAAGTCAAGAATTCCAGCGCTCGTATTAAACGTGTTAGTTCCCTCGCGCTCTTAAACGGGACCGCCTAAGCGCAACGCCACCGTAATGCGACGGCGAATCACTTGTTCCAGCTTGTAGAGTTGTATCCCTACCTCTCAAAAACTTAGTTCCACGGGAACGCTTGCATAGGCTAGCAGACGATTTATTTGTTCTGATGGTGTTTGTTGTTCAAAGTATGAAAACATTGAACTAAAACGAGGTAAGGTTTCAACTTTTCGTAATTTAAAATAATGCCCACAAAATTTATTAATGACACAAATCATGTCTTAGCGAACGTATCAATATGAAGGTGAAAATGCCAAAAATACCAAGAGAAATGAAAGTAAAAACGTTGCCAAAGGCTTAGCTCCCCTGCCCGGGGAAGACGATTTCAATCTGAATGCTCTGCTAGATAACTACAATGACCAATTTTTTGTCATAGATTCAACTGGGGAAAGAAAGGGTATTTTAGCGTATCTAGAGAAAGAAGGGAAATTGGAAATGTTATTTAATGAAATGAAAGAGACTTATAAAAACTTAGGTGAAAAACTGAAAGATTTTCATGGAACTTACTCGATCTTTCTGTACGAATGGGCCGAATATGTTCGTCAAAGCATTATGAGGCTTTTAGAATCTAAGTGCTTGAATGCATTTACTGAAAACGAGGTTTTTGTTACCCTCCAGTGGATGGGAATGAGATTTGAAGACGTTGTTTCTACTATTCAACGAGGAAACTTACCACACCCTAAAGAAAATAACTCGCCTGGAGTAATTAAAAAGAGTAAACATAGGCCTGTAAGGCATGAAAAGTCAGACAGGCTACATACATTAAATAGGTTAGGGGGTGGCGGTTTGGGAGAGATTTGGAAGTTAAGCAAATCCCGAATGCAGGTTAGGTATAGAATTTTGAAAGGATTAAAGCCTCTCACAAAAAGACAAAGGGATGCAGCCCACACTCTGGACAAAATAAGCCTCTCCCTACGAAATATGGACCAGTATCCTGACATAACGCTGCCTGAAATCACGATGATTAATAAAGGAGGGTTGCTTTTCCCTGATGTTACTCTAATCCCATACATATCCAGAGTTAGTGATCTCGTCGTGCAGGTATACACAAAATGGTCCAGAAATAAACTCGCAGGACACTCTCTCTGTATGTACTAAAGTATTATCTCAAACCAAAGGGTTAATTAATAATTAATTATATCATTACCTAGAACAAGCAATGAATCACCTAGTCCAAGATAAAGAATGCAAATTTCTTTTTCACAAAACTGTACCTGATATACCTAACATTAAGGCCCAGGGTTTCACCAAAGAGGAACTAGAAGTTTTCCGCAAGGAATACCAAAGGAAGCTTGGCCACGCCAAGCTAGCAGATCTTGTAAGAAGTGCCGTTTTGCAACGAAATGAAAGGAAGGGAAAAAGATCAAAAGGAGGGCAAAATCTCAGATGCAGTCTCTGGTTGAAGCAAGAGATCAAAGAAAATCGGAAATATAACGAATCATAAAAATAAACAGAATAAGTTGGCTGAAAGTGTAAATAAAGATGCCCACAACAAAAAGAATGATGGTAAAGATGCCCACAACAAAAAGAACGATGGTGAAGATGCCCAAAAGACCAAAGCTATCCGAAAGAAGAAAGATGGCAATGCAAATAAACAATGCAAAGAAGTCACAGACTTCACCATAAGACTTACAAAATCGGGAGAAATTGATAATAAGTTCAAATTTACCCTAAGGAATAGAAATCCTAGATTACCACATTTAAAAGGATATGTAAAAATCCACAAAGAAAACAATCCTATGAGACCTATTGTCGACATGTCAGGAGCAACAACTCGCAACCTATCGATTCACCTTGCAAAGATTTTTGATACTCTCGTAGACTCTAAAAACTGTCTTAAAAATTCATATGATTTTATTGATAGGTTAAATAACATTACTTTCGAGGACAATAGCCTTATGGTGAGCTTTGATGTAGTAAGCCTCTACCCAAACACCCCAGTTAAAGAAACCCTAACTGTAGTCAAAAATTTATTAATAACTAAGAAAGATGAATTAATCCACGTTACCCCTCTAAGTATAGATAGTATACTTACTGCCACAGAAATTTGCTTAAGAAACAATGATTTTCAATTTAATGGCATAATATACAAACAAACTGATGGTCTCCCCATGGGATCGAATATATCCCCAGTATTAGCTAACCTTTTCATGATCTATTTTGAAAATAATTTCCTAGCTAATGACCCAAAATTTCCTAAGATCTGGTGGCGCTACGTAGATGACATTTTTTCCATATGGATAGGCAACATATCGGAACTAACTAATTTCCTTGACCGGATTAACTCTAAACATCAAAAAATTAAATTTACTCTAGAAATAGAAAAAGAAAACAAACTTCCTTTCCTAGATATCCTAATCGATAGGTCAAAAAATCCCAAAAAACCAAATCATTCCTTATATCAAAAACCAACGCACTCGAAAAAGTTTCTTAATTACAATTCGTATCATGCATACCATATTAAAAATGGATTAGCTAAAAGCCTCAACTATAGGATCAATAAAATCTCAAATCAACCTTCTGCTGATCTGGAAAAGATTAAACGACAAGTAAAAGATAGTGAATACCCCGGTTAAGTCATTAACAAATTTCTAAAAGTCAGTGATCCTGATAATTTAAAAACAATAAAGGAAGATAACCTTGAACCAGAAAAATGGTTTTTTCTACCTTACTATAGAGGTTTTAACGAAACATTACAAAGGAAACTTAGACCGTTTAATATTAGAATAATTAATAAAAAAGCTAAGGATTTAAAAAGTAACTTAGTCAAATGGGAAGGTAATAATAAAGATAATAAGAAAACAGAACCCCTAAGTACAGCTGGTGTGATATATAAAATCCCATGTGAAACATGTGGAAAAATGTATATTGGTGAAACAGAACGTAAACTAATAGATAGAATTAAAGAACACAAAAGAGATGTTAAAAATAAAAAAGAAACTAACGCTGTGTACATGCACTTGAAATTTAATATAACACACCAAATTAATTGGGATAATACAACGATCTTAGCTAAAGAAAAAGACTACTATAAACGTAAAATTACCGAAAGTATCTACATTAAGAAATTTAAAAATAACTTTAACTTGGAGGCAGGCTATGTACTTAAAAATAATTGGAATGTGGACAAACTTATAAAAAATAATAGATAAATAATATAATTACACATTGTCAATAATATTATATATATATATAAAAAAAAAAAAAAAAAACACCCGGCACCCTTATGGTATTCCCACTAGCGACCAAATGTTCTACTTCCCCTTAAAAAGTGTCTAAAAAATAACCTAGAATAGAGTAGTATATTAACATAACGAAATCAAGTTCAACAGACTGAATGACGAGCCGCGGCCCGAAACGTCTCAAGGAAATTTTAATGTTTTTAATAAAATCACGTTGGATATCTCCGTAAACCAAAGTTTTAATTCTTTGACACTATCTTGATTGTATTTTCTATTGAAAGTTTGAACTCTAGCGCCTGAATACCTGGCCTCTAGTTTCTATTGAAAGTTCGAACTCTATGACAATAATCCTTTGGGTATATATTTACAGTAGTGTTGGCAACGCTTGAAATTTTTATTTAAGTAAACCCAGAGTCCTGACATTTCGGTAGTGAGAGTATATCAAGATAAAATAAATTTTCCATGAAAAGCAATGATAGAGGTTGTTACCCTGTCCAGCGGGTTATATTCTCCCCATACCAATGCGCGAATAGTTTCTTTCATAAATAGCCAAGCTTGGATCCTGGGCCTGACCATTTGTTTATAATCAAAACTAATATTTAAAATGTTTATGACAATTAAGCGTTACACACTCGTTACAGGTAGCCCTGACTATATTGTGTTTAATAAGATTTTAAGCTTAATATCAAACAGACGTTAGTTAATGCTACAAAAAGGTTTAAAATTGACAATCTCGGATCCTCTTTGTGAAGTTTTAAGGATATCCGAATTTCATTTTAGGCTTATGAAAATTTTGAGCTAAAAGTCAAACGGACAAAAATCAGCATTTTTAAAAATTGTCAACTTGGTCCTGTAATTCTTAGGGGGGGCTTGCGTTTTAATAAACGATTGTAAAAAAATTTATTATGTTAATTATAATAAGAATAGAAACTTTTAACGATTTACGTTTTTTATTGAAGTATCATTATAAATAAATGTCTGATTGAGCTAAAGTTACGGTCTCCTGCTTACGGTCTCCTATGTTTCTGCTTAGTGCAGATTTTGAAAGTGTAAAACAGTTTCTTAACAATCTTAATTAAAATGAAGACTGAACGAACAGATATTAATAAAAAATGTCTTGATTAGAATAAAGACCTAAAAAGTATCGATAAGACTGAGATTATCACTTGACTGAAGGGTCGGATATTAATTTTTCTTTTTAATTGAAACTAAAAGGCATGCTTAAGAAAAAACTACGTTCCATTACCGTTTTCCGTTGAAATAACTTATTTTACTGGTAATAAATTTCAAAAATTTACTTATCTCGGCTTTTCGACCACAATTCCATTCCCCGAAAACATTTTATCATTACATTAATTACTATTGGAAGATAACGTGTCAAAATAAGCTATAAAAAAATAAAACAAGACGGCCCAAGGGCTCGTAATAGTAGCCATATCGTACGAGTGAATAGCGCCTCTATACCCTACCCTAATGAGTGGATAACCCCTCTATACCTTACCCTAATAAGTGAATAGCGCTATCTTTTACTATGCTTAATTGATTTACCGTGCATAAAATCAGAGTTAATAGCCCCTCGATTCCGGCGAATCGAAGAACAGATAGTTTTTATTGATAATCCCCTCGATGAGTTTACAACATAGACTTATGCCGATGTAAACTTATCGCATCTTATAAATTTCTAACAAGGACTTATGCCCAGAAACTTTTGAAAGAGAAAGTTTAGTTATAGTGATTACGCATTTTAGTGATTATCCCCTCGAATTACCTTTAGCAATGCTAAAATGATCAAACGCATAACGCTCATTTAACACTATGTTAGCTCTATCTAAACCCACATTTGAATTAACCGCCAAAACGTTCCAGTCAAACATAACATAGATGACGATAGCTACCGAACGAGAACGAAAAACGGGGAAAATCGTTATCTATTTAATTAGCACATACATAAAGAAATAAAAAGAAAATATTTAAATTTAAATAAAATGAGTCTGATACTTCATGGAGATTTTAAAATTATTTATTAATTTAAATATAAGCAGGAGCTTTCGGACCGCGGTCCCTCTTCAGCTGCAATTTTTACAATAATGAAATAAAATAATACGAATGAGAGCTAATTTCTAACAGTTTTTTACAGTTTTTTTACATATGTTTTTTTATGCAATATATTATATTTAAATTAATAAATAATTTTAAAATCTCCATGAAGTATCAGACTCATTTTATTTAAATTTGAATAATTAATAAACCATGGATCGGAAGTTTAATATTTATGATAAAAAGAAAATAAATATAAAAACCCCAAACATACAAATTCATAAGTATCCGACTCCACAGATAAAAATTCAAAACTTTCCGACCCCGCAGATTAAGAGGTACTGTTAGCTCTATCTAAACCCACATTTGAATTAACCGCCAAAACGTTCCAGTCAAACATAACATAGATGACGATAGCTACCGAACGAGAACGAAAAACGGGGAAAATCGTTATCTATTTAATTAGCACATACATAAAGAAATAAAAAGAAAATAAATATAAAAACCCCAAACATACAAATTCATAAGTATCCGACTCCACAGATAAAAATTCAAAAGTTTCCGACCCCACAGATTAAGAGGTACCCCACCCCACATCACCCCGACATTTTAGAGATAAGAATAAATAATAAAAAACTCGGAGTTTCTATCAAGTCTCTATGGTTTATTGGTAGAGTGGCCGTCTTCTACGCCATCGACCCGGGTTCGATACCAGGATCTGACCTGAAAAAATTTTAATTAAAATTAAATCTCTAACTGAGCCCAGTAACCCCTATGGGTGGGTTGTGGTAATATAAAATTACTTTTAAGCTAAAATCTGACGATAACGAAGCGAAAACTCCGGCCACAACCACTACTACTACTACTACTACTACTACTACTACTACTACTACTACTACTACTACTACTACTATTACAGCTCGGGTCAAACCATGAACGCTGGATTTCTAAAGGGACTGGTAAACGCCCGCCTTCCACTGTACAAACCGAGTCCTCTCTAGCACAGAATCGGGGAAGGGGGATGTGAATTTAGGAACACTCAAGGCCATTTGGTCTAGTGATTCGTTTTAAAAAAAGATGGACGCTCTGGACTGATAATTTCGGCTATCGATTCCATTTTACTAATTTTATTGACTTTAACTATCGTTTTTAAAAGTCTATTAGCTGAAAACGCGTATTTTAAGCGTCTTCTTACCCTGCAAATCGTTGCATAATGGTTAGAAAACAATGCAAATATTCGTTATGCGGGAACGCGGAGAAACCCTCTAAGCCTCGGCTCAACGACGAAAACAAGCAAGTAAAATTCATCCCATTTCCTCGGCCCAAAAAAGATATCGAGAAATGCAAACGTTGGATTTCCGCTTGCGGTCGTTATGATAATGATTTAAATGTATCAAAAATTAACCAATATACGCATTATGTGTGTTCAGAACATTTTGTTGGCGGTCAAGGTCCTACAAAAGAACATCCTGATCCCATACCCTTTGAAGAAACATTAGAAACCCTTCAGTTAATGGTATGTCAGAAAGTATTTAATTATGTGAATAATAAGTGTTATTAATTGTTACGTAATTAATTTTAGTATCAGAACGATAACGTTCCACTGGGTGAAACATTAAACACTACAGCTGACAACGTAATCGCTGATAGTAGTATTATCCCAGAAACCCAGATATCAATGCCAGATTGTAGTACTCCATTAAAATCTATCGATGGCTGTCCAAAAATCAAGTTTTCACTTGTTGCGGATAAATCTTTACCTTCGATGGATGTGATAATGACGTACCTGAGCTTATTGCGGAAAAATCTGATCTTACAATGGAATGTGACAGTGAAGCACCTGAGCTTAATCTTTCTATGGAAACAGTAGTACCCGTTGATAACTCCATCCTAATTATTAATGACGAATCGTTACGCCCTGAAGAACTTACAAACAAGACTAAATACACTCATCATTTAATATCATCATTAGCCGGAAACCCTCTTCCAAATGGCTGGACCGCTTCAGTTCTAGATAATAGATTAGTGTTATCCAAACTTGATTTGAAAGGCGGCTATATTATAAAATCATTCGAAATGCAAGATAAAGAACAACATGGAATCTTACGAGTTAATGGGAAAAGTATGGCTGAAAATAACTTTGTTAAACAGATCCTTCCGGAAGTTAAGGATGTAACTTCTTTGTTGATTTTATTAGAAGTGATTGACTCGCTACAATTGTGTAGCGGAATATCCAGCCGATATTTAGTTGAATGTTTTGATAGTCTAGCTAATCCAAAGGGTGTTAAAAATATATTTACAAAAGCTGTACATGGACAAAACTGTGACACTTTGTTGGTATCTTTTCGAAAATCAAATGGAAAAAACCCAGAAACTTTTAGTATGTGCAATAGCTGCTTCACCTACAGGAAATCGTTGATGATATGTGCGGTTAAAAAGAATCAAGAAAGCCGCGAATCAAGAAATAGTTTTATGTCCAGAGCTCAGTTGCTTAAGAAAATGAAAGAGCAAAAGAAAACCAATTCTAATTTAAGCCTGAAATTGAAATGGGTTAAATCAAGATTGCGTGATAAATTGGAGAAAAATGGTCAAAAACTAGACAATAATGACACTGCTTTCTTTTCTGCCATCCTTGAAAAACAAAAAGATACATTACCAAAAAATGGTTTCAAGAGATTGTTTCTGGAACAACAGCTAGCTGCTTTGAAATCCAAAACAAAAAATCTCCGAAGGTGGGACCCCAAAGTTTTTCAGTGGTGTATTTATTTATATAGAAAGTCACCGGGTGCGTATAAAGCAATGGAATCTAGTGGTATTTTGGAACTACCTTCAAAAAGAACACTTTACAATCATTCTTCTCACATCGGTTTGAAATCAGGCTTTAGTAATGAATCTATCGTAATGGCCAAAAATAGACTTGATATTGCTTGTCCAAAAGAACACCAACGCTACGTAAGTTTGATATTGGATGAAATGAAAATAAAAGAGGATATTGTGTATAAAGCAAACACTGGAGAACTAGTAGGTTTTAGCAACCTTGATGATGTTGGCAATGAACTATTAAAAATAAAACAACAGTCAATTAATGAAGAAATTCCAGAACTCGCAACGCATGTCCTGCAATTAATGATTCGCAGTATAACAGGGAATTTTAAATTTCCTATTGCTTATTTTCCTTGCAAGAACATGGATAGCGACAATTTACACTCTATAATATCAGAGGCCATTGGGAAATTGGAATATCACAACATTAAAGTTCTTTCGGTGATAGCTGATGGTGCCAGCACAAATAGAAAAGTTTTCAGGAATTTTGTAGGAGAAGGTTTCAAATGGAAGAATATTTACGCGTGTGACAAAGAAAGATGGGTATATTTCATATGTGACCCTCCCCACTTAATTAAAACCACCAGAAATGCATATGCAAATAGTAACTTTCATAGTAAAACAAAACGTCTTTTAAAGAACGGACATGAAATATTGTGGACCCAATTACTAAAACTATATGAAACTGATTCTCAACGTCCCCTTCGATTACTTCCCAAACTTACCCGTGACCATCTATATTTGGATTCTTATTCGAAAATGAGAGTCCGACTGGCTGCCCAAGTCTTGAGTGCAACTGTGGCAAACGCTCTTGAATTAGAGTTTGGTGAACAATATGGAGAGACTGTGAAGTTTATAAGAATTATTTTTATTGATTTAGTGGAACTCGAGGGATAGGGTTGTGAAGCCACCAGGGCTTGGGTACAACCCCCCTCCATGGTAAAAACAAAAACAGCATAGTAGCACATAAAAAAGAACAATATGAACAGATAGAAAACAAAAACAAAAACCAACAAAATAAATTAATTAAAAAAACACTAATGGACACACGGGCACACACACTAGCGGTTAGGGGACGGAAGAGAGCCAGGTCGAGACGGCGAGTCGAAACGACTTTCGGCCAGGAGAGTCGAGGAGGGCGGGGGGGAGCGCGTTCCAGTCATTCACCACACGGGCAGTGAAGTGGTGCTGGCGATGGCGAGTGCGGGCGCGAGGTTTTCGGAGTTTGAGGCGATGGCCACGGGTACGCGTCTCAGAGGCAAGTGCGAAGTACTTGGCGACCGGAGCGTCGACGGCCCCGCGGAACAGGTCGAATAGGTAAACGAGGTCGTTAACGCGATGGCGGAGGACCGGCGGCAAGACACGAAGCCGAGAGTCACGCCGGGCAGGGAGTAGGCGCTCACAGCCCTTGGTAAGTTTCGTGAAGCGATTATGGGCCTTGGTGAGCGACGTCTTGGGCCCCGCCTGCGGAGGAGACCATATAATCGACGCGAAGTCGACGGATGGGAGAACCAGGGAGTTGTAAATGGTACGCATGAACCGTGGGGAGCGAAAGTAGAAGTTACGTTTGACCAGCCCTGAGATCGAGTTCAGGCGGCCGACTATTTTAGAGGTGTGGCGGCGGAACAGCAGGTCTTCGTCGACCAGGGTGCCGAGGTCGGCAGCAGACGACGATGGCGGGAGGGGGGTACTGCCAACATGGTATTGGTGGCGTGGGTTGCGCGTTCCAAGGTGCAGGACCTCGCACTTCCCGGCGTTAAAGTGGAGGCCGTAGGTCGCGGCCCATGCGAGGACAGCGTCCAGGTCAGCCTGGAGGGCAAGGCAGTCGGCTGAGCCAGAGACCCGTCGGGAGAGTTTACAGTCGTCCGCAAACAATAAAACCAGGGAGTCGGTGACTACAGCGGGGAGCGAGTTAATGAACACCCCGAAGAGGAGCGGCCCCAGGACAGACCCTTGCGGAACCCCACTGTGTAGGGGCAGAGGCGGGGAAGAGTGACCCTTGAGGACAACACGCTGCATGCGGCCGGACACGAACGAGGTTAACCAGCTGAGCGCCGAGCCGGATAAGCCCGCACTGATGAGACCCTCAGTAATGCCCTTCGTTGGGATGGTGTCAAACGCCTTCGACAAATCGAGGTAGATGACGTCGACCGGCTCGCCGTCGTCTAGCCAAGTAACCCACGAGTGAGATGCCTCCAGCAGGTTGGTTTCGCAAGAGCGACGGGCACGAAAGCCATGTTGGGAGGGGTGCACGAAGTCCGTGGCGGCAAGATGGTCATCAAGGATGGCTTTGGTGATACGTTCACAGACTTTGCAAACCACGCTGGTAAGGCTAATCGGACGGTAGTTGGCGGCCTTGGAGCGACCACCCTTCTTGTAGATGGGAGTGACGTGGGCCAGACGCCAGGCTTGCGGAACGGTGCCGTGAGCGAAGCTGGCGTTGAAAATCGTAGACAGGGGACCGCACAGTGTCGGGGCCAGAGCGCGAAGCATGTAGGGGTGAAGGCCGTCGGGGCCAGCCGATTTGGAGGGTTGAAGTCTGGTGAGTTGGTGGAGCACGTCCAGTTCCGAACAGGAAAACCGGGTCAGTGTAGCGCTGGGCAGGGCAGAGGGGCATCGTGGTTTGAGTTGGGGGAGCGAGTTCGAGGCGACTTTGGCGAAGTGGCTGTTGAATATGGTGGCGATTTCGACGGGATGGGTAGTGAGGGCACCATCAGCGCGTTCCAGTGCCGTGATGGTGAATTTGCTCTTTCGTTTACTGTTCACGTGAGCAAAGAAGGCCTTCGGATTGGACCCTATCAGCGACTCTAAGTGAGCTTCCTTTCTGCGCTTAAACTTGCGTTGGGCCTTGGTGAGGGCAGAGCGGGCGTCGCGAAAGTCACGGTAGGCTTTCTGGACCAACAAGGGACTAGCCTGGCGGCGCTTTAAGCGGCAGTACCGTTTATATGTAGCGGCTTTCCGATCAATGGACTTAAGGGAGCGAACAGATTTAGACGGGTACGCCGGGCGAATGGTTCGAAACCGGATAAAACAGGCAACACCCACCATGATCACGGCGAGGAAAGCATCCCAGCAGTCATCGAGAGAGGCAGCCCCTAGGACCGAGCCCCAATCGGTGGCAGCAAGGTAGGCGTTGAACGCCACATAGTCCCCTTTGAAAAAATCGCGCATCGGTCTGAGCGGTGGCGTAGCAGGCGAGGTGGGGAAAGCGACCTGGAAGAGCAGTGTGTCGTGGTCGCTAGTTCCCAGCGGGACCAAGTTGGTGACGTCGAAGACCAGATCGGGGTCAGACGCAAGCACTAGGTCCAGAACACTGGGACGAGAGTCAGCGGAGACACCCTGCCTAGTGGGAGACGTGACCATCTGGGTGAGATGAAGGTCAACAACGTGTTCGAGGAACACCCTGGCCTGAGGTGTAGCGAGTGTTTCGGGCGCGAGCGAGGACCAGTCGAGGCGAGGGTAGTTAAAGTCCCCGACAATGAGGGAACTACAGGAGTGGGTGGCGCAGTAGTCGTTCACCCGAGACAAGAGCCGCAGAAGTTCCCCGTGGTTGTCAAAGGATGGGGACCGATAGACTACACAGACCAGGAGGCTAGACTGGGTGTTGTGGCACAAGACCGTGAGGGCCTCCAGCCCACAGTCCGAGGACCACCCCGAGAGTTCCGCAGGGGTAAAGAGGCAAAGGTCACGGGAGTCGAAGGCAGCGGAGACGTAGAGAGCGACACCACCGCCCCGGAAGGAAGGGTGACGATCCTGGCGATAGAGGACCAGCGACGCGACGGAGAGTTCACAGTCGAGAGTGGCAGGGGTGAGCCACGTTTCCGTGAGGGCAACGAAGCGAGCGTCATGGTCGCGCACTAGAGCTGACAGTTCGTCCCTACGGTACAGACTGTTCAGGCTTCTGACGTTGGCAGAAAGCACAGAACAAGAGCGAGAGAGGCGAGGGGAGCGATCAGCGGGAGAAAACGGTAGGGCCAAAGGATTAAGGGCGGATCTAGGGAGCCGCGCCTCGCTTAGGACCGGAAGCGCGGGGGCAGTAGGTTTTTTGGAGTCGTGGCGGGCGAAGGGCGGTAGATTAAGTTCGGCGGGAATGGAATATTACCGGTACCACGAGTGGGAGGCGGACGATAGGAGTAGGCATACCCCTGGGAAGGCGGAGGCGGCTGAAAGTGGCTGGTTGGGCCAGCAAAAGGCGGGACCGACTGGTCGGCCGAACCAGTGGGACTGGGCAGAGTGACGACGGAGTCGTTCCGGATGGCGAGATTTGTCTCACCGTTGCGAAGGCGCGTTGTCAGTTCGTCACAGGCACGGCGGTGGGCCTCCATTTGTTGAGGCGTACGGTCGATACGCGCCGATAGGGCGTAAGAGGGATCGCTTCCACGGCGAAATTTTATGAGCCCCAAGAAGGCCCATTTGGCGTCGGTGTGCGGAAAGGTAATTAGTATGGGTCTGGGGCGACTACCGGCGCCATAGGGCACCGGCCCGAGGCGGCGAAACGGAGGCGAGGGAGCGACGTCGCAGGAAGCGAACAGTTCAGCGAGAAGATGCTGGTCGTTAGCGGGGGACTGACCTTCGGGCACCCCGAAGAGGATGGCATTCAGACGCCGGTCACGTTGGTCAAGCACCTCCGGAGTGACGAAGTCCCCGGTGGGGGCAGAGGGCCTCATTTGGGAGAACTTCTCCAGGAGGGAAGCCTCAAAAGTTTTAAAGTTGTTTTTGAGGTCTGACTTGAAGGAAGTGATCGACTCGTCAAGGTGGTCTATCCGATGGGTGAGGGTCTGGAACGAGCCCTGTAAGGTATCCTGTGCAGAGGAAAGGCTATCGTAAGCCTGTTTGAGGTCAGCCTGTAACTGAGCTATATCCTTGGTGGCAGTGGCGAGTAGGGCGTGATCGGAGTCACAAGCCGACTCGAGGCTCTTCAGCCGGGACGTAAGGTCAGAAACCGAGGCGCGAAAGGAAGCCAAGTTAGCGGTAGATGGCGCTATCTGAGTGACTTTAGTTTCAAGTTCATCTATCTTTTCCTGTAAAGAGCGGAACGAGAGTTTCAGGAACGGGTTACACTTGGAGCACAGCCAATGGAAGCGCGAGTCATTGGTCACCCCTTCGTACACATCGTCGGGGATATCGACACAGGGGGCGTGAAACCAGTCCCCGCAATCCTCGCACTGTATGCTGTTGGAGGGCTCTTCTATTTTCATCCCGCAAGGTGGACAGAGCGAGGGGGAAGCAGTGGAGTCCCCTCCTTCGGCCTGCTCGGAAACGCGCTTGGCAGGTTGCCGGGAGCTCGTTTTACTTTGTTTAGGCATATTGCAATAGGGGGGGGGGGGACCAGAAGAAAAAACCGACTGGGGGAGGGGGCGAGAGAGCAGCGAGTAGCCCGACCCAACACGAGGCGCCAAGGCCTAATCGGAATCAAGTAATTAAAACAGCGAGCACGATAGCTACTAAACTATAGAACGTAGCGAAAAACAGAGCTTACCCTCGAATAGCCCGTGGAAAACCGATGAGGAAACGCGACCGAAAGGGACAGTTAGAACCGAGAAATACATAAAAAATTAAGCAGCAAGCGGAGCGGCGGGATAACACGACCGTCGTCGACCGAACGATAAGTTCTTTGACCTCATGAACAGCAGAAATCTAAAAGAAGGCCAATACAAGCGGAACCCGAATTTGGATGCCTATTGTAGCCCTGAAGATTCACGATTGAAAGTAATAACAAAATCCTTTACATTCAACGCGTTCAATAACTTAAGGTGGTTTTTGTTAATAATTTTCAGTGGTTAGAAGAATCATTAATTCAATATTTTAAGGAGTGGGAAAATGAAGTCGCTGTAAAGGCTGCAGACTGTACAGCGAGTAAACGTCAGATGATGATGCTCAGCAGAGAAACCACCGAGGGTTTACTGATGACAGGTGCTACACTGCCATCTTGCTAGATCTTTCCTTATTTTGCGAGACTAATTATACCTTCCTTATAGCACGATCTGTTCCTGCAATTGTTAGATTCTTGTTGCAGGAAAATGCGTCGTTTGTTCTGACATGTAGATTGAACCAAGACTGCTTAGAGCAGGAATTTGGGAAGCAAAGATCATCTGGTGGTGGAAATTCTAATCCTGATGTGTTACAATTTGGGCAAAATGTAGATAGGTTCATTAAATTGGGGGATGAAATAGCCCCACCTACAGAGGGCAATACATTAGTCCTGCGGTAAATTTATTACATTAAAAAAAAGTTTTTATGTCGTTTTTATGTAAAAAAATTGGTTTGGAAATACGTTGAAATATCTCTTTATTTTCTTTTAAAAGATATCCAAAAAATTTGATTAAAAAGTTAATTTTCAGGTACAATGTATGTAAATGAGCTAATCATTTCACAGCAACATTTTAGCTAGCCACATCACATAGTAAATAAGGATTTTACTCATTTAGATAGCCATGTCACGTATCTCAAACAAAATTAGGGATTGAATGTAGTCATATCACAGATTTTCATGGACTAAATTAGGATTTTACTCGTTTCGATAGCCAGATCACATACGCATTTGGCTAGCCATGTCACGAACTAAATTAGTTTTATCATTTTAGCTAAGCATATCACAAAAAAATTTGGAATTGAGTGTAGTCATATCACAGATGTTCATGAACTAAATTAGGATTTAAACAGAATTTACACTTTCTTTTAGACCTTTCCTTAAAGAGGGGGCTGACTTTTGTTTTTTGTTTTCTTTGCCAAAATGCTTTGCTCTTAATAGAAGTTGTAGCCCTTTGCCCCGTAGAGTTAAAAAACTTTCCGTTAAATTGCTTAATATTTTAGTTCTTATTTGATAATTTTCAGGGATAAGTGATTTTGCTAACAGGGTTTCCCAATATTTCACAACTTCCTTATTCTCAACTATAGCTTTTTTGCCACCTGTTTCCTGTCACAATTGTTTTCTAATAAAGTTTGGCTTCCGTAAAATTTGGAAGCAATTTGGTTAATCACTATAAACAATTCGTATGTGATTTTTCTTACATACAGTAACCCACCCCGATTTTTTTGGGTCACCCAAGCTGCAATATTGAGGCCCGGAAGCTCTTTATTTAAATACTGTTGAATCTCTTCATAGGATCCCTTTATGGCCATAGAATTGACAAATCCCCAGCTATATTTAACTTTATTTGAAACAGATTTCACCGTAGCACCAGCTACATAATAAAGGACTTGTTTATCTTTTAAATTTTCCAAGGAGCCTGCCCGGGCATCTACTAAAGATGAGGGTGTATTTGTGCAATTTCCGTCCAATATTTCTTTCTTTTTTATATGAATATGAAGAAGATCTAAAACATTCTTTAGAAAAAAAGCGGCACAAAACCTCTTATCATATTTTGACAATAAGGCAAATATCTGAAAATCAAATATAGAAAAAATGCAGGTTGTCTTAAAAAAATTAATGTGAATAGTCAAGAGAAATTACCGGTGGAGATATTGATGATAGATATGCTATTGCATCATCAAGAATCTGCTCGTTTGATTGCAACTCTTGCGCTGGACCCCAAAACGATTTTGACGTTTTTAACATTCCAATTTTGAAAGAAAAAGCGTTAAAACCATTTTCCCATCTGGTTGCGCATCTTCTTTTCCCTATGTTAATCAGTTCATTGATAATCAAGGTTTTATTCGGGTCTGCGTTTCTAGAAAAACCCAGCGACTCAAACTTTTCCAATCCCTTGTTAAGTGTGATATTGAAGTCATACATCCTGTAAATAAATTGATCTTGATAAGTTTTTTTAAAATTTCATGAATGTATTAGGCATAAATTAAACATTAATGACCACAGAAATTTTTCTAGTGGTATTGATAATAATTTGCGCCTAAGAAGTTTCTTATTTTACTTACGTAAAAGACATAGAGACACTATGGTTTCTATTTTTTTTCTTATCTATTTGAACTTTTTTGTCACAACTTTCTGCATTTTCACAGATGGATGTAGGGGGAAAATTATCACAGCAGTTAATTACATTATCAATGAACTCAAAAACCTCCAGCTCATCATAGGGCTCATTAGGACCGCAGTCTTTGTCAATTCCATAATAATTTATATCTCTACTTTCGTCAATTCGCTTCTTCTTATTATTCGAAATACTATAAAATTTAAAAAAAAAATTTGAGTAACGTAATAAACAAATTGAAACCTTTGAAAATGATTAATAATCGTAAATTCACACTTCAAAACAAAAAGTCTCAGAGACTCAGACTGACAGTAAGCCAAGGCTTAAAAATATTGGGCCCTTAAATACGTTCCCTAACACCATACCTCAAAAAAAAATCACATTATTTAATTAATTAAATAAATTATAATACAAATACCAACCTTTCAAAGTAGTTGTGATCATTGTGGGTTTCTTTTTTCCCTTTTCTTACTTCGTCTTTCACTTTCTCAACAGTCGTTACGCGAGCCATCATGGAGCCATTTTGAAAAAAGTTAAACGACCTTGGCCGTACCCGTTTTTTTTATTTACTTTTTTACAGAGCAAACGTGCTATAGAGAGGAATCTACCCCGTTTACCAGTCCCTTTAGAGATCCAGCGTTCATGCGTCATCACACTGTATAATTTAAATCAACCTAAATATATTTATTTTAATGTGTATTTAAAAACTTAGGCTCACTTTGAACCGTTAAATTCGCTCCATAATGGACACTTAAAACAAGACAATTTTTTTAATCAACAAAATTCCAGTTGCACGCTGTCTCACGCCAGGATTGTCACATCGCGCGCAAATTTAATTCAAATCTCGCGATAAATATCATTTGGCAGGGAGCGTGCCACGAGGATTTTGTTAACAAGAAGGCAGGGCGTTACGCGATTGGTCAGAAGTCCTTATTTCAAATTATCCTTAAAATCCGCACCTAATTTTAATTTTAAAATTCTTCGAAGACTGTATTTCCTGAATGTTTCACTGCAGACTGGTCTTATAATTAGTGGAAGAGTCGATAAAAAATCACTTGATTTTCCACTTCACCCTCCCTTTAATGGGATTCTACTTAAGGGTATAACTCCTTTAAGGCTAGCTATGTCTCTAAAATTCGTAATCTAATCTAGATTTTGAAAAATTATCAGAATCTTCATTAAAATTTCGAAAAAAAGAAAGGTTAATTTCCTGTTAATATGTTAGCTGTGCATTATGGTAATGAGAGAATATCGATCGAGGGGTCGGACGTTTTGTAAAAAGTGTACGGGATTTCGAAATCCAATTTGATTTCTTCGGATTTTTTCCGTGATTTCGACGAATTTTGCGAAAATTCAATAAATTTCGTTGGATTTTGTGGTATTTCCCGTGATTTCATAGGATATGTGATTTTTCTTTTGATTTTGGATTTCGTAAATCTTGTAATGAATTTCGCGATTTCTTTACTGACTTTGTTTCTGATTTTGTGATTTCATTTCTAATTTTGTGATTTCGCTTCTAATTTTGTGATTTCTTTATTGATTTTGTGATTTCTTCACTGATTTTGTGCTTTCTTTACTGATTTTGTGATTTCTTCACTGATTTTATGATTTCTTTATTGATTTTGTGATTTCTTCACTGATTTTGTGATTTCTTTATTGATATTGTGCTTTCTTTACTGATTTTGTGACTTCTTACGGATTTTGTTATTTCTTTACTGATTTTGTAATTTCTTTATGGATTTCGTGATTTCGTTACTGATTTCTGATTTTTTATGGGATTTCGAAATAAGCAAAAATACGTTTGATTTCTTTACGGATTTCGTGATTTCGTTACTGATTTCTGATTTTTATGGGATTTCGAAATAAGCAAAAATACGTTTGATTTCTTTGTGGATTTCGTGATTTCGTTACTGATTTCTGATAATACCTTAGATTTCTTTCGGGATTTCTGATTTTGTTACTGATTTCCGCTTTAGTATGGGATTTCGAAATCAGCAAAAATACGTTTGATTTCTTTCCGGATTTCTGATTTTGTCGTTGATTTCGGATTTCTTAATTTGGATTTCGCGAGTAACGTACGGAATTTCGTGAATGACCGACCCCTCGGAGAATATTACGCTGTATACTTACACCGTTTGAGATGGCTAAGCTATGTTTTAAGTGACTTGATGTCCACTGCGTGACATTGATCTCAATATAAAATCTGCAATATAAATGTAAAATATTAAACAGGTTGCAATTATGTTTTCTGGAGAAAAATAAAAAAGGTCAGTCCTACTTCACATTTTTTAGACTGAAAAGCACATAACGAGCGAACGAAAACCCCATTTCGTGAAACGGATTATACGGTGTCGTCATGAACAAATTCACTTTAGGATCCAGCCACTGAAAAATACATTCACTAACATTAAAATCTCGTGCCTTATCAGTTCAAATTAAAACAGGGGCCAAAATCATTTTAAATTACTCCACGTGGTTTACAATGTGCTAAGGTTGTACAGCACCCAACAATGATCTAAGGCCATACAGTGGCTCGCATACAGTATAAAGTTACGAAGAGTGCAGCAAGCCCGCATAAAATTGAGAAATGCTTGCCCAATTCAATATACGCGAAATACAGTAACCATGACAATACATGAGGTGCCATTTCATACATTTTTTTTCTCTTTCCGTAAATCGTAGAAAATCTTCACAATCAGAAAAAAACCCTTGCATTAACTAATTGCACAATTTCGTTTGCCAAAACACTAAATCCATCAACATACTGGTCAATTGAAGGTGTTTGCGATATCTTAGAAAGTTCGAAGCCAACCCCACCCTGTCTAATCTTCTCGCAGTGAGGCAAGGCTGTTTATCTATCTATATCTATATAAATCAAAGTCCTGACTGACTGACAGACTGACTGATAATAAACGACAAGCCCAAACCGCTTGCCCTAGAAGGCTGAAAATTTGCAGGAGCGTTACTCGTATAATTAGGAGGCGCGTGCTAAGAATGAGTTTTCCAATCCGTCGCCATCTTAAAAAATGGCGCCCAGAAATGTAAAAAATCTTCCCTAAACAACAAAGTACGCGCGTTTCAACCGATTTGACAAATATTTAGTACACTGGTTTCCTTTAACCTATAGACGGGCTGAATGGTCTATCGGATTCGATTTGTTGCCATCTTTTTAAATGGCGGCCAAAAACTTAAAACCCCTTCTTTATGGAAAAATGTCCGCGTGAAATATAATAAAAAAATGTCTCGACGGGCAACGCCGAGTGCCTTCGCTCCTAGGGTGCTACAAAAATATTAGTCATCAGTAAAATCTACCCATTCTTTATAACATTTTATGGAAGTTCTTATTACACGCGAGCGACGCCGCGCGTAACAGCTAGTACATGTATATGTATACAAAAACTGGTCCTGAAGTCAAAAACCTGGGTGGCCAGGGACAATATAAACTTATACGGGACTAGCAAACAATGCCAAATTCTTCATTTCTAGGACAAGTTTAAAAATGATTCTACACTTCCTCAAACTCTTATAGGGAGCTAACAACTGGCTAGGAGGAAGAGATAGTCTGACGTCACGCAGCCCCACTCTGGTTGGCATTTTTGCTCGTACATTACTGTTTCCAACCGTTAGGGGGGATGAAACTCCAGTAAGAGATAGAATGGTGTGACGTTTCAGGGTCTGAACTGTTAGCTCCCTATAAGATGCGTTTCACAACTCCTCTTAGAACCCGAGCCTCCCAACAGAGTAATGGCACCTACTTGCCTTTGACTGTATTAAGCTCTGGGTAGTTAACATGGAGTGCCACTACTCTATGGCAGGGCTTCCACCAAAGGTTCACGCAATTGCGAGTTTTCTTATCACTTAAAGTGAATCAATCGCCTTATATACCCTAAATTTCCAAAAAATGTTAGAAAGGCATATGTTTAAAATTACTTTAGGAATAAAGTTTCTTAAAACGATTTAACCAGAATCAAGCTAAATAAGTGACGATTAAAATAATTAATATCAATTATATTTTTTTAATTATTTAAGAAAAATCTCTTAATTGCGTATCGACTCGGAGAGGTTTAAATTGGTTTCCCAACTTGTTTTTACCTCATGCGGAAATCCAAAAGTCAAGTTGTAGGGATTTCTCTGATTATATAATTCTTCCATTATCTTTTGCAGGAAAATTTAATTGACTCCTCAAGGAACCTTTTCCTGAAAACAAAAACAAAATATTGATAACATTAAGCAAAACCTAAAACATGGGCTAAAGCGTCTACGGAACGAAATCAATTGCATTTTCTGTATTTGAGTTAGTAAACGTGCTATGCCATTTTAAAAGGTATATAGACCATGCTGCCTTATCGTGTGCTAAGCGGTACATATCCGGTATGTGGATTCAAAGACGTTAAATGGGGCTTTAAACAATAAGGTCTGCTAACTTTTTCCTCTCCGAGTGACGTTGACGACAAGGACTCGAGGTATTATACTGGAGGTGTCTGTGTCACCGCGTTCGCATTTGCTAAATTCTCATAATTTTTGAGAATCAATCGCTTTATATACCCCAAATTTCCAATAATTGTTAACAAGGCATACGCTTGAATTCAAACGTCAACAATAGCTATGTTTAAAAATGATTTTTGGAAAAAAGTTTCATAAAGCGATTTATCTATAACTAGGCTAAACTAATGACCATTAAAATAATTAATATAAATTATATATATTTAAGAAAAACCTCAAATTATGTCTCGACTTGGAGAGGTTTATTTTAGTTTCCCAACTTGTAAATCCGTTGCATCCAGATTGTCTTAAGACAACAAGGTGACTAAACACAAAACACTATTTTACCCCGACTATTTCATATGGTGTAATGATTTCCAAAATATTTATGTTCGTCAAACAACATTTTAAAAACAGGGATTTCGGTTCATGATCATGATGTAAATATCTCAATTCATACAAATATTAGAAATTAAACAGAAACTCAGTCATTCTAGCTTTCTGTCTGTTACGTTTTCAAGATAAACATGTGGAAGAGATTTGGATGAAATTTGTCTTATAGGTAGCTTTAACACTGAAGAAGAGCATAGGGTACTTTTTTTTAAAAAAAATATCAACCTACTAAAGTGAAGATATCCGAAAAACATGGTTTTTTCCTTTTTGTTGAAATTGAAATATTGCTAAAGAGAAACTTTTAAATTTTAAGTTTTGCCGAAGTACTTGTGTCTAAGTATAATCCGATGAATGTAGCTTTTTTCCAATGTCGGGTCAGACTTTCTATTCTCCATATGTTTTGAGGGCAAATCAGATTTTTCTCACCTACTTAGTTACATCAAGATCAACAAGAAATATACTTTAAGAAGGCATAAATTAGCGTCCGGTGCTCGTGCGATAGTCGAAAATACCCGACAATACCCCCTTCATGGGTGAGTGGGGGGGGGGGCTGGAAACGGAGGCGGGACTTAATATTTTATCTTACTCTATGTTTTCCACCATCTATCTCTTTTACCTTTTCGTCAAGCCTTGGTTTGGTTTTTAGAACTCACGAAATCATAAGTATAGTACACTTGATTCGATTTAGAAATAATTATAAAATGATTTTCACGTAGAGACACATACTCAAAATCCATCAAGTTTGGTTCAAAACCTTTAACTAACTTGTCAATGGCAATTAAGAACAACTGTCGTACCGTTTCAGCGCCACGGGCAGCATCCATTTTCTGTTTACCTTGCTGGAGTTATTATTTTTCTCTATTCGGAATACGTCATTCGCGTCTGTATAACCTATCTCCACGGGATCCAATGGGAAAGCGCAGAGCAATGACGGACATGAAAGGGGTAGGGCTTACTTGTCCACTAGCACCGGCATAAGAGTAGTAGCGTAAAATCTCGCGGCTTATGCCTTCTTATAGGAAATCCCTTCTTGATTATATTTAAAGACCGGCTTCCATCGAAAAGAGTTCTAGCGAACTGAACACCGAGCATCGAGACTAACAATGGAGCGACGGTGCCGATTTTCGAATCCCCGCTGGGGTAAAACATGTAAGAGTTCTAGCTAACTGAAAGCCGTGCAATGTGGTTAGAGCGAGAAGATGGTTTCTTAGCTAGTGACCAAAGAGTTCTGCTGTCGAAATAGTGGGAGAGGCGAGTTTTTATACTTTTACAGGTGAGGTCAGAGGTGAAACAAGTTAAGGTGTTTTAACTTGGTTTTGCACGTGTGTTGAAAGGGATTATAAGAGATGGCTATTTATAGATAGAGGTTTTTCAATTTATACAAAGGGGAAAGGGTTGTATAGAAATCTTTGCAAATAACAATTTAGAATTGTATGGTAGAAGTTTATAATATGAGGTAAGGAGCACGTTTTGCGTAATTAAAGCGAAGTTTCGAATATTAGATTCGACACCCTTCCAACTTTTGACCCATCGGGGCTCCGAAAATCGGCATGGTCGCTCCATTGTTAGACTTTATGCTCGGTTTTCAGTTCGATAGAACCCTTTTCGCTGGAAGTCGGCCTTTAATGAGGGAAAATTGTTGCCTTGGTACAATCGGGTAAATATTTATTCTTATTAAAATAGTGTTTTAAACAGAAAAATAACATAACAAAATTTATAGATAAGTAAAATTATAGATGTGTCTTCATTCTAAAGCATTCGCAAAAGTTTTGAGCACCGAAATTAGAAAAATCTGCGACATGAACGATTGGAAAACGATGGTAATACACGGCTATATAACTATGGTAGAAATTGCGGTGTTACGTAATTTACTTACCTCTGATGACTTTTATAGTGGATTTTTACTCAGTGGGGTTATTTAAAAACGAACGAGCAATACGCTGATACCCAGTTATTTAATTAGTTAAGTTGTGCTTTCGACCCGGTTTAAAAGTACTTTCACAATGATTTTCGCTTCACAATAATCTCAATTTAGTTGCAAGAAGGTCTGTTAATATTTCTTTCAATTAATGTAAGAACCAAAAAAAACGACCGAGTAAAAATTTGTTATTATAGTTTGTTCTAGATTTTAATTTTCATTCCGTACTGCTTTCAAATGGTGAATTTCTTCCAATATAACGGCTAAAGGCAGCGAGCACTCATCATACAATGAACAAGGACAGTTCAAAGTCCTCGGTTCCCAAACTGACTAAATACTGATTACTTTTAGTACTCGTGATATAGCCTGATTAGCTGAGCATAATTACTATTCGCAGAACTCCTGCTATTGGGTTGATTGCGTTTTTTACAGAAAAACGCGAAGGCAAATTAAAGTAGTAAAACTTGTATTGGTTTCGTGCCTCGTTTTCCGTATGAACGATTCTATAGAATATCACGCACGAAATAGAAACTTAACATTGCATTTCATATGGTAGGTCATTAAAAATATTGATTAAAGACATAGTTCTTATTTTTCCGAGTTAATTAAGTAGGTCAAACTTGGCTCGGCCATTTTAAATGCACACAATTCTGAACCAATAATGTTGTTTCAACTGAATCAATAAACCTGTCTTTAACCCTAAAGCGATACTAAAAGCCAATTTTAATTAATAAATATATCGGTGGTTGATTCACGTTAATTATTTTGATCTGGGAGCGCTGCTAGAACATAAAAGTTCAATTTTCATAAGCACATTGTAGTTACGAAGGAACAAATTCAACAAGTTGGGAAAACCAAAATATTACCTCTCCGAGTCAAGAGGTCTACTACTACAAACTTATTTACCTAGATATGGAATTATTTAATAAATATATCGGTGGTTGATTCACGTTAATTATTTTGATCTGGGAGCGCTGCTAGAACATAAAAGTTCAATTTTCATAAGCACATTGTAGTTACGAAGGAACAAATTCAACAAGTTGGGAAAACCAAAATATTACCTCTCCGAGTCAAGAGGTCTACTACTACAAACTTATTTACCTAGATATGGAATTATTTCGAAATATTGAAGCAGTATTCCAAGCATAGCGAATAATACAGTAAAGCAGACGACATTTTACATCCAATAAGGATAAATCTTGGACACATGGAAATCAGTCAATGGGGAAAAGATCAGGAAATGAAGTCTACGCTTCAGCTGTTTACCGTATATTCTGATAGCAACATTCACAACTGGTTTGCAGTGTAAACACTATCGTCTCGTCTCACCTCAACAATATTCTTAGTTTGCCAACATGAATGTTAACGTTAAATAACACCAAAGCTAAATTGTAGCTAGACGCACTAATAGTCAATGCGCACCATAAAGAGAATAAAAAGTCTGTAGCTACTACCCGTTTACCATTAGCCCTTTTACTATTCTAATTGCCACCATGATCTTTTCTTCTATTATAAAATCTTAACCTGATTATTTAATAGTGTATATAACTTTCGGCTCACTCTGAACCGTTGATGTCTCTTCATTTCAGACACAAAAATCAAAGCCCAAAGTTTACTTCACCTCAGGCCTCAATTATTTACTCTTTGTTTCACTAAGCCTATTGCGGATGATACTTAATATACCCACCGGTGTCGAGGTCTTAGTTTCCTTCATGAAATCACTAAACCAAGGATTATTCTATATACTGATGTAGTATAGCTTAAGTAATATATAAACAGCCATTTCAAATAACAATATTAAAAAAAATCTTTGGAATATCAAAATGAAACAGAGCTTTAAAGCTACAAAAGTACTAAATGCATCATAATTACGAAAAATACTTCCACATATTCACTTTATATTATGGAAAAAGGGAATACTAAGGTTCTGTATGATTTCTTAACACATCAACACAAGGCTAACTGCTAACGCGGCGCACTAGTGTAACAATGGACGGACACACACAGACAAAAACATAGACTGCTTTTTAACTCTTTCTGTATTAATTTTGAGTTGAGAAACAAGATTATCTTTATTATTTAAATAAATATAATTATTTTTAATTATTTTAATCTTCAATAATTTACATTAATAATAGTTAAATCGTTTAAAATAAAGTTATACCTATTATCATCTCAAACTTTGCTAATATTGACGTTTAAAGTGAAGGGTACCCCTCTTGCCCGCTTTCTTCAAATTTTGGGGTATATATACGATTCGTTTCTATTTTAATAGTAAGGGAAAAGCGCAATTGCGAAAACCTTTGGTGGCGATCCCACCTTAGGGAGGCTAGACGTTTCTCGTAACCCTAGCTGATCGCCGCGTATATCCTAAAACTAAACGATGATAATGGAGTAGAAGAAAATGAGACAGATTGGTGTCTATGTGGAATAGACGGAAGACCAGTAGATGGTGGTGTTAGAAGCCAGAATGTACAGACTGGTGTCCAAGTGGGATGGACAAAGACCAGTAGATGGTGGTGTTAGAAGCCAGAATGTACAGACTGGTGTCCAAGTGGGATGGACAAAGACCAGAAGATGGTGGTGATTATAAGCCAGTATGTACAGACTGGTGTCCATGTGGGATGGACGAAGATCAAAAGATGGTGGTGATTAGAAGCCAGTAAGTACAGACTGGTGTCCGTGTGGGATGGACAAAGACCAGAAGATGGTGGTGTGAGAACTCAAGTAGAGGAGCCATTTCCGTGACTGTGAAAGCAGTTCGGAAATGGCGAACACGTTTGCTCCGATTTGGAAACTGCGAACGCGGTCACGTGGGTGTAACAACAGACACACACACAGACAGACAGACAGACAGACACACACGATCGTTACAGAACCTCTCCGTGACATACGTCACTCGGAGAGGTAAAAATTCGTAAGTTTCAATTTTAAATTTAAAAGCACAGAAATTATGAACATAACATTTTTGTTTATATCTGATTTCACAAAGCGTGGGAAAACAGCTTCCCAAATGTTTGACTTAAAAGGGTCTCTAAAGTGCCCAGCGGATTGCTGGATTTTTTTGGTTGAAAAAGTCGTTATTGACGTCACAATCCCCCGGGGGGGGGTAAACAAAAAGAAAGTCTTTCCTTCTAGCAAACGCAGTGGGGGTCTCGAACTTTACAGTCCCTTTAAAGGCCTGCCAAGAGGATCCAAAGCTAGATACTCGATGAGGAAAGAGATGAAGATGATTGCTTGTTGAGTCCGAAATATCGTAGTTGGTTCGCCTCTAACTCGTAATATCGTGGCATCTTTGGTTTTAAGTGGGTACATAAGTAGCAGAAGGTGCTAGAAACCACTTGATTGTTTTTTGTTTGTTTTTTTGGTTTTTTTTTTGGTGTTGCCACTTTAAATCGAAACAGAATGGATTTAATATCAGAAGTAGGAATGGAGAACAGAGGAATGTGGGCACGCGTCAAAGTCCCGGACCCACTTCACGGAACAGGGGGGGGTATGAAAGAAGAGGCGGGTCATAGCGACAGAGGTAATAAAAAATTACGTATTTTTCGCCGTCCCCGTCAGCAACGTCTTCAAAACGTAGTTTAAGTGAGCCAATAAGATAATTTAAAGGGATACTTTCTTTCAATTTCATTGCAATAAATCCCTATAAGGTTAATTTATTTCGATAGATAGACAAATAAGGATTCTGAAAATATATATGTTTTTATATTTTAGTTTAATTAATGATTTTTAAATTACGATTAAAAGATCCAAAATGCTCTTGTTTTGCGATCATCAGGGCACCTGGTGACACAGAGCCGAACCACCGAAAAACGTTACTTGTTCGTCTCTACCAATTTCTCCGTAGTGTTTTTCCTACTGGTAGGGGGATTCGTTCTGTGAGCGCAGTATGATACAGATTGACGGGAATTGGTATGGCTGCACACCAAATTCTTCTACTTCAGAAGAACTACCCTCAGATTCGTTTATTATAAATTGTTCCGAATTTTCTGAATCCAAAGAATCAGAGTTCGAACTTTCATCCTCAGATTCAGGACCGGAATGATCAGAAATACTTTCTCGTCTGACATTCTTAAGCATATAAGCAGACGACGATTCACCAGGCAAGCTGACCTAGATTCTCGTTCCTACTACTTTTTACTCCTTAAACGACAGTTTTCATTCCAACTACTATCAACCAATCAGAGGCCGAACTTTACCTACGTAGGTAATGTGTTGAAAATGGTGGCCGATTTTAAATCTGGCGTTCAAAATTTCAATTTTTATTCACGTTTATTTTAATTAATAAATTTTTCTCGCGATTTCTACTGACCCCCATGTTTTTAGGGGTGGTTAATTTATAGAAAACCAATGTTAGTGTGACCAACTCAGATAAAGCCGATTCTATCCCTTTAAACTTTTGGTTACGTGTTGGAGGGAGGGGCTATCTATCACCTTCGAGCCAGTAACATTTGCCTTTCACTATCAGTTCCTTTCTCCTTTTGCAAATTTCTTCCGGCGGTGTGTGCTGTTGAACGTAATTACTTGACTCGCGAACGAGTGTTCCTTGTGACAGCCAAAATCCGCTATTCCGTAACCCGTTTGGTAATTTTGAGAAATGGTCCCGCAGTTATCTTTACCAACTCCATTAGGTTCATTTGTGGCCCAAAGGCTTTCGTGGAACCCACTCCCGTCGATGTTCTTCCGTCCGTCCCGCGAGTTATCTGACTTCGAGAATCGTATTAATCCGACGAACATTGTTTCAGCGTCACTTTCTTTGCCAAGGTCGATCAGATGATTTCATGTTTCCCGGTTATGGACTACGGCTAATTGCACGTGGGGGTTTTGTCGTACACATTCTTGATCCGCCATTAGCCAAGTTGCAACGTCGCGTTCAACCCAGTAGCATTTGTTACCGAGAATCTCACCTGGAAGAGCGCTTCCGTCCATTGAACTTTTTCGTATTCAACCCAGTAACACGTGTCCTTTAAATAGACTCCTTTGTCGCAGACGGAAGGCTTGTCATTTCCGTCATATAGTGATGTTCTACATTCTACGGGTATGAAAGGTTTCCTCGGATCTTCATTGGCAGGTACAGTACTTCGCAAAAGAATGGACTAGGCGTCTCGCAATTCACGTCAATCACTTCAACTTCTCCGTCACGGCGCATACCGCGCAATTTTCAGCCCGCCCTCCGTTAAAACGACCCTTATACCATAGTTTGTCCAATTGGTCCGACGTAACCTCTGATTTGTCAAGGAATCACCTTCCTCGTCTAAGTCGCTCGCTCCCATAAAAAACGCTTAAAGGAAAAGCGCTCCTTTTCGACTAATTTCTTGAGACCCTTTAGAATCTCCGGCGTGTTTATTTTAGCTAAGCGAGATTTACCATTCCTCCTGACGCATTGCGCGTCGGCCCTAAACCAGTTCAACATACTAGTTTCGAGCCAGTAACATTTCCCCTCTACACGGACGCCGTTCTCGCAAAGTGTTTTGGATGAATAGCTACAAGAAGAGTCAACGTTGTTTCCTCTCTCGCACTCAAATTTCAAGGGTAATGTTTCAACGTGGTTAACCTTGGATACTGGCACTTGGCAGATGTAAGTTATTTTCTTGTTACACGATATGTTTCCCTCCTCGTATCTATTATCTTTATTTATGTAAACCTTGCACCTTCCCTCGTCGCTCCATATGCCTTTTTTTCTTTGGCAACTCAGTGAAACAGGCCTTACAGTGACTTATTTCGGCTAGCTTTTTAAGTCTATCTCCAATCTCAGGCGTATTGACAAAATATTAAGGTTTTGTAGGATTTATTTACACATAAACACAAGGCAGGCAAACTGCTAACGCGACCCACTAGTGTAACAACGGACGGACACACAAAGGCAAACACATAGACTGCTTTTTTACTCTTGCTGTATTAATTTTGAGTTGAGAAACAGGATAATCTCAAATGCTAAAGTAAATACGCCCGTTACATCGTTTTAACAAGTTGGGAAAACCAAAATATTACCTATCCGAGTAATTAACCTAGATATTTAATTATTTCTGTTTTTTGAAGTAAAAATTTGAAGCAGTATTCCAAGAATAGCGAATATACAGTAAAGCAGACGACATTTACATCCAGTAAAGATATGTCTTGGATACATGGAAATCAGTAAATGGGAAAGAGCAGGAAAAGAAGTGTATATATTTTGGAGAGATATAACCTTTATATGTTTGAAAAGGCCCAATTGTCTACGCCTCAACTGTTAACCCTATATTCTCATAGCTACATTCACAACTGGTTTTCAGTATAAAGACTACTGTCTCGTTTCACTTCAACGATATTTTTAGTTTGCCAACATGAGTGTTAACGTTAAATATACCAAAAATGACTTGTGGTTAGACGCACCAAAGAGGGTAGAAGGAGGGGGAGTTGAAACTAGCGACTTTGGCAAAGCATTTTGGGTGATCTCGCTTTTCTTCTTTATTTATTTGTTATATTTACCTCCTAATATCCGGTTCACTGTATTTCAACCAATAAGAGGGCAGAGAAAGGTGCGAGCGCACACCGTAAGCTCGAAGCGAGAACACTCCAGCCAAGCCTTCTACTCCCCCTCTTTCGACGCACTGAAGGTCAATGCGCACCATAACAAGAATGAAAACTTCAAAGCTATAACCCGATAACGATTAGCCCTTTCACTGATCTAATTGCTACCATGATGCTTTCTTCTATTATATAATCCAAATCAGATTATTTAAACGTGTATTTAACTTTCGGCTCACTCTGAACCGTTAATGTCCCTTCATTACAGACACGATAATCAAAACCCAAAGTTTACTCCACCTCAGGTCTCAATTATTTACTCATTGGTTCTTTAAGCCTATTGCGGATAAAATTTGATTTACCCGACGGAATCCAGGCCTTTACTTTCTTCATTAAATAACAAAACCCATGATTATTCTATATACAGATGTAGTATGGCTTAAGTAATATATAAACAGCCATTTCAAATAATAATATTAAAAAACATCCTTGGAATATCAAAATGAAACAGAGCTTTAAAGCTACAAAAGTACTAAATGCATCGTAACTACGAAAAAGATTTCCACATATTCACTTTATATTATGGAAAAAGTGAATATTAAGGTTCTGTAGGATTTCTTAACACATCAAAACAAAGCGAACTGCTAACTCAGCGCACTAGTGTGACAACGGACAGACATACACAGACAAAAAAATAGACTGCTTTTTAACTCTTTCCGTATTAATTTTGAATTGAGAAACAAGATTATCTTAAATATTAAAATAAATATAATAAATATTTAATATTTTCTTTGTTAGTTGTTCGCCTTATTGAGCGTTACATGGTTTTAAAAAAGAATAATTAAACAACCTTGAGAGACTTGACTATTATTGACGTTTGAAATGAAGCATCCTCCTGTTGCTTCGCATTACTGAAATAGGTAGTATATAAAGGATTCGAATCGCAGATGTATATAAGGACATCGCAATTGCGTGAACCTTGGCGGAAGACCCCCTCCAATGGAAGGCTAGACGTTTCTCGTAGCCCTAGCCGATCGCCGCGTATGTCTTAACCTTAAGGATGATGATGGAGTAGAAGCCAGGTGTACAGACTGGTGTCCATGTGGGATGGACAAAAACAAAGAGCAGAAGATGGTGGTGTTAGAAGCCAGGTGTACAGACTGGTGTCCATGTGGGATGGACAAAAACAAAGACCAGAAGATGGTGGTGTTAGAAGCCAGGTGTACAGACTGGTGTCCATGTGGGATGGACAAAAACAAAGACCAGAAGATGGTGGTGTTAGAAGCCAGGTGTACAGACTGGTGTCCATGAGGGATGGACAAAAACGAAGACCAGAAGATAGTGGTGTTAGAAGCCAGTAAGTACAGACTGGTGTCCATGTGGGATGGACAAATGACCAGAAGATGGTGGTGTTTAGAAGCCAGGTGTACAGACTGGTGTCCATGTGGGATGGACAAAAACAAAGACCAGAAGATGGTGGTGGTGTTAGAAGCAAGGTGTACAGACTGGTATCCATGATTGATGGACAAAAACGAAGACCAGAAGATGGTGTTAGAAGCCAGTAAGTACAGACTAGTGTCGATGTGGGATGGACAAAAGACCAGAATATGGTGGTGTTTAGAAGCCAGTACGTATAGACTGGTGTCAAAGACCAGAGGCTTGTGGTGTTAGACAGGCAATGAAGTGGAATACAATTTCCGGGAACTGTAAATGCGGTCCGGAAATTGAAAATACCTTTGCTCCGATTTGCAAACTGCGAACGCGGTCACGTGGGTGTAACAACAGACAGACACACACACAGACAGACACGTCGAAATTAGAACCTCTCCGTGACATATGTCACTCGGAGAGGTAAAAATGGATGATTAAGCATTCGTGAGAGACTCGACTAATATTGACGTTTGAAATGAAGCATACGCCAGTAGTTTCGTCTTACTCAAATTGGTAGTATATAAAGGTTTAGAATCGCTGCTACGGATAAGAACAGCGCAACTGCTTGAACCTTTGGTGAAAGCCCCACCATTGGGAGGCTAGACGTTTCTCGTAACCTTAGCCGATCGATGATGATGGAGTAGAAGCCAGTATTTACAGGCTGGTGTCCATGTGGGATGGACAAAAGGTCATATGAGCTTTTGTTTAGATACCAGTAAGTACAGACTGGTGTCCATGTGAGATGGACAAAAGGTCAGATGAGCTTTTGTTTAGATACCAGTAAGTACACACTGGTGTCCATGTGGGATGGACAAAAGGTCAGATGAGCTTTTGTTTAGATACCAGTAAGTACAGACTGGTGTCCATGTGAGATGGACAAAAGGTCAGATGAGCTTTTGTTTAGATACCAGTAAGTACACACTGGTGTCCATGTGGGATGGACAAAAACAAAGACCAGAAGATGGTGGTGTTAGAAGCCAGGTGTACAGACTGGTGTCCATGTGGGATGGACAAAAACAAAGACCAGAAGATGGTGGTGTTAGAAGCCAGGTGTACAGACTGGTGTCCATGAGGGATGGACAAAAACGAAGACCAGAAGATAGTGGTGTTAGAAGCCAGTAAGTACAGACTGGTGTCCATGTGGGATGGACAAAAGCCCAGAAGATGGTGGTGTTTAGAAGCCAGGTGTACAGACTGGTGTCCATGTGGGATGGACAAAAACAAAGACCAGAAGATGGTGGTGGTGTTAGAAGCAAGGTGTACAGACTGGTATCCATGATTGATGGACAAAAACGAAGACCAGAAGATGGTGTTAGAAGCCAGTAAGTACAGACTAGTGTCGATGTGGGATGGACAAAAGACCAGAATATGGTGGTGTTTAGAAGCCAGTACGTATAGACTGGTGTCAAAGACCAGAGGCTTGTGGTGTTAGACAGGCAATGAAGTGGAATACAATTTCCGGGAACTGTAAATGCGGTCCGGAAATTGAAAATACCTTTGCTCCGATTTGCAAACTGCGAACGCGGTCACGTGGGTGTAACAACAGACAGACACACACACAGACAGACACGTCGAAATTAGAACCTCTCCGTGACATATGTCACTCGGAGAGGTAAAAATGGATGATTAAGCATTCGTGAGAGACTCGACTAATATTGACGTTTGAAATGAAGCATACGCCAGTAGTTTCGTCTTACTCAAATTGGTAGTATATAAAGGTTTAGAATCGCTGCTACGGATAAGAACAGCGCAACTGCTTGAACCTTTGGTGAAAGCCCCACCATTGGGAGGCTAGACGTTTCTCGTAACCTTAGCCGATCGATGATGATGGAGTAGAAGCCAGTATTTACAGGCTGGTGTCCATGTGGGATGGACAAAAGGTCATATGAGCTTTTGTTTAGATACCAGTAAGTACAGACTGGTGTCCATGTGAGATGGACAAAAGGTCAGATGAGCTTTTGTTTAGATACCAGTAAGTACACACTGGTGTCCATGTGGGATGGACAAAAGGTCAGATGAGCTTTTGTTTAGATACCAGTAAGTACAGACTGGTGTCCATGTGAGATGGACAAAAGGTCAGATGAGCTTTTGTTTAGATACCAGTAAGTACACACTGGTGTCCATGTGGGATGGACAAAAACAAAGACCAGAAGATGGTGGTGTTAGAAGCCAGGTGTACAGACTGGTGTCCATGTGGGATGGACAAAAACAAAGACCAGAAGATGGTGGTGTTAGAAGCCAGGTGTACAGACTGGTGTCCATGAGGGATGGACAAAAACGAAGACCAGAAGATAGTGGTGTTAGAAGCCAGTAAGTACAGACTGGTGTCCATGTGGGATGGACAAAAGACCAGAAGATGGTGGTGTTTAGAAGCCAGGTGTACAGACTGGTGTCCATGTGGGATGGACAAAAACAAAGACCAGAAGATGGTGGTGGTGTTAGAAGCAAGGTGTACAGACTGGTATCCATGATTGATGGACAAAAACGAAGACCAGAAGATGGTGTTAGAAGCCAGTAAGTACAGACTAGTGTCGATGTGGGATGGACAAAAGACCAGAAGATGGTGGTGTTTAGAAGCCAGTACGTATAGACTGGTGTCAAAGACCAGAGGCTTGTGGTGTTAGACAGGCAATGAAGTGGAATACAATTTCCGGGAACTGTAAATGCGGTCCGGAAATTGAAAATACCTTTGCTCCGATTTGCAAACTGCGAACGCGGTCACGTGGGTGTAACAACAGACAGACACACACACAGACAGACACGTCGAAATTAGAACCTCTCCGTGACATATGTCACTCGGAGAGGTAAAAATGGATGATTAAGCATTCGTGAGAGACTCGACTAATATTGACGTTTGAAATGAAGCATACGCCAGTAGTTTCGTCTTACTCAAATTGGTAGTATATAAAGGTTTAGAATCGCTGCTACGGATAAGAACAGCGCAACTGCTTGAACCTTTGGTGAAAGCCCCACCATTGGGAGGCTAGACGTTTCTCGTAACCTTAGCCGATCGATGATGATGGAGTAGAAGCCAGTATTTACAGGCTGGTGTCCATGTGGGATGGACAAAAGGTCAGATGAGCTTTTGTTTAGATACCAGTAAGTACAGACTGGTGTCCATGTGAGATGGACAAAAGGTCAGATGAGCTTTTGTTTAGATACCAGTAAGTACACACTGGTGTCCATGTGGGATGGACAAAAGGTCAGATGAGCTTTTGTTTAGATACCAGTAAGTACAGACTGGTGTCCATGTGAGATGGACAAAAGGTCAGATGAGCTTTTGTTTAGATACCAGTAAGTACACACTGGTGTCCATGTGGGATGGACAAAAGGTCAGATGAGCTTTTGTTTAGATACCAGTAAGTACAGACTGGTGTTCATGTGAGATGGACAAAAGGTCAGATGAGCTTTTGTTTAGATACCAGTAAGTACAGACTGGTGTCCAAGTGGGATAGAAAAAAGACCAGATGATGGTGGTGTTTTGAAGCCAGTAAGTACAGACTGGTGTCCATGTGGGATAGAAAAAAAGACCAGATGATGGTGGTGTTTAGAAGCCAGTAAGTACAGACTGGTGTCCATGTAGGATGGATAAAAGGTGGTGGCGTTATAGCGACAATGGAGTAATAGGTAGTGTAAGTGGAATACAATTTTCCAAATTTCTGGGAACTGTAAATGCGGTTCGGAAATTGAGAACACATTTGCTCCGTTTGCAAAATGCGAACTCGGTTCCCTGGGGTGTAACAACAGACAGACAGACACGTCGGATTTAGAGCCTCTCCGTGACATACGCCACACGGAGAGGTAAAAAAGAAGCTGCACGGAGAGATATTATTATTACACATCCGAGTGACGAAGACGTGACGGAGAGGTATTACACTGGACGTACTTGTCTTTCTGTGTCTGACTCGCATCGTAACTTGCAGTAAAAGTTAACGCATGTATTCCTCGAAGTTTGTGCCGGTGGATCCGTAAAGGCGCTTGTCCATAGGACGAGGTTCGGAATTTCGGAGGGCATTCCTATGGCGTTGGGTGTTGCTAGGACATTCGGAGCTTGGTATATTCCGTCCGACCATAACCAAGTCTTCAAATTACCACGATTTAAATCCCGGAACGAAGAGGCGGAACCTACGTACCATTGGGGTACGTGGCGTTTCCTGTTTTCAATTCGTCACCTAAAGCCTGGTTTTCACTGGCCCAAAACTCAGGAAAAACCGCGTTCCGCGCCGTTTTTTCAGAGGTAACTTGATGCAAAATTTTGCATTTTCTGGGCGGTAACCACGGAATTTGTTTTCTGTTTTTTAAGCTTGGTTTTCACTGGCTCAAAACTCAGGAAAAACCGCGTTCCGCGCCGTTTTTTCAGACGTAACTTGATGCAAAATTTTGCATTTTCTGGGCGGTAACCACGGAATTCGTTTTCTATTTTTCCGCAAATTATTACGGAAAGGAAAGCGGTGGCCAATAGGAATCGACGAATGCGTGACGTCATAGGCTTGGTTTTGATCAGCTCGCGAGAGGTTTATTTTCGACGCGACTTTCTTTAATTGAAGGCGTTTGTGTGGTCGAGTTAAATTAATAACAAGTTGGGAAAACCAAAATATTACCTCTCCGAGTCAAGACGACTATAGTCTGTCAAACGAAAGAAGAGCCCTGAGAAATTTGTCCAAATTGGTGTCGCCACCATCGACCCCATAGTACTTTATCAACTTGTTTTGTTTTGTCAATAGTCGTCTGTAATATAGTCTGCTATTAACAGATAGGCTTAATCGCAATAGAACCCATAAATTTTGCTATATATATTTAATATGTTTATGTTTCAGGATTTTTTACGATCATCGAGTATTAAAGAATAAAAAAACAAAATTAACGACAAGACACCAGTTTTATCTTTGTTGAACTAGCATTCCAATATATTTTAATGCCATAAGTTAAAGTACTTGTCCAAAAGTAGTTCAGCATCAAAGCGTCTTCAGTCCACGTTTTCATCACAGTCTTCGCTGTCTTCTTGCATATTAATTTTAAGAGGTTCAATTGTGGGGATGATGGGATCTTTTTCCCAATACTCATGCATTATATTCTCGACGTGCTCTATTGCCTTACGCCAATTCTCTGGTGTCACACGTTCAATGGTCCTCTTGCATCTTTGACCGTCGAGAGTTTGAAACCAGAATTCTGCTTCGCAACGTCGTTCTTCACTTGTGCCCGTATTAGTTCAATCGGGTTAAACTGGCAATGGTACGGTGGAATCCTCACTACCATGTGACCTCTACTTTTAGCAACCTCGTCAATTTCGTACTTCAGGGTTCTGTACTTGTGACGCTTTATTATTTCATAAAGTTCACGTCGAGAATATAATGCATGAGTATTGGGAAAAGATCCCATCATCGAAACCACAATTGAACCTCTTAAAATTAATATGCAAGAAGACAGCGAAGACTCTGATGAAAACGTGGACTGAAGACGCTTTGATGCTGAACTACTTATGGACAAGTACTTTAACTTATGTCATTAAAATATGTTGCAATGCTAGTTCAACAAAGATAAAACTGGTGTCTTGTCGTTAATTTTGTTTTTTATTCTTTAATACTCGATGATCGTAAAAAATCATGAAACATAAACATATGAAATATATATAGCAAATTTTTTTGGTTCTATTGCGATTAAGCCTATTTGTTTATAGCAGACTATATTACAGACGACTATTGACAAAACAAAACAAGTTGATAAAGTACTATGGGGTCGATGATGGCGACACCAATTTGGACAAATTTCTCAGGGCTCTTCTTTCGTTTGACAGACTATACTTACAAACTTATATACCCAGATATGGAAATGTTTCTTAAGTTAAAATTTATGAAATATTAAAGCAGTATACAAAGCATAGCAAATTTACTGTAAATCAGACGACATTTTACATCCAATAATGATATACTTGTACACATTGAAAAACGGGTCATCGGCGTTTTATAAATGACGCTAGCGCAATAAAGCGTGCAAGGTACCAAGGCTTAACAAAAATTGTAGGATAACATATTTATAGAGATAGATAACAACTTTTATAATTAAAATTAGAAACTAACATATCTCTTAAAATTCTCGCGTGATCAACTGGTTTCACGCCAATTAAATAGCTATAGTCCCATAGAGCTATTTGTATTAATTCCTCCATGGTTTTTTCGCCAAGCTGAGAACTACGCGACTATTTTCTTTGAAGACCGCGCTAGCTCAGCGCTAAGCACCGTGACGTCAAAATTCAAAAACAAAATCCCTGGGCCGCGTTCAGCAACGCGAGGCTCTGCTGAACGCGACCCAGATTTCCACCATGATTATAAATCTAAGCCTAACTATTTAAAAGTGTATTTAACTTTCGGCTCACTCTGAACCGTTAATGTCTCTGCATACAGAAACGAAAACCAAACCCAAACTTTTACTTTTTGGTTCACTAGGCCTATTGAAAACTAAGAGTTCATTTGACCAACATAGCAGCGTTGTGCTTGTATTCACTATGATTTTAGAAAGGATTATGCTATAAACAGATGTAGTATAGCTTAAGTAATATATAAACATCCATTTTAAATAATAATATTAAAAAAAAATCTTTGGAATATCAAAATGAAATAGAGCTTTAAAGCTACAAAAGTACTAAATGCATCATAATTACGAAAAATATTTCCACATATTCAGTTTATATTAAGGATAAAGGGAATATTATGGTTGTGTTGGATTTCTTTACACATCAAAACAAAACGAACTTCTAACGCAGCGCACTACTGTAACAACGGACGGACACATACAGACAAAAACATAGACTGCTTTTAACTCTTTCCGTATTAATTTTGAATTGAGAAACAAGATTATCTTAAATATTAAAATAAATATAATTAATATTTAATATTTTCTTCGTTAGTTATTCGCCTTATTGAACGTTACATCGTTTTAAAAAAGAACAATTAAACATTCTAGAGAGACTTGACTAATATTATCGTTTGAAATGAAGCATACGCCGGTTGCTTCGCCTTACTAAAATAGGTAGTATATAAGGGTTTCGAATCGCAGCCATGGATAAGAACAGCGCAATTGCGTGAACCTTTGGTGGAAGCCCCACCTTAGGGAGGCCGGACGTTTCTCGTAACCCTGGCCGATCGCCGCGTATGTCTTAACCTTAACGATGATGATGGAGTAGAAGCCAGGTGTGCAGACTGGTGTCCATGTGGGATGGACAAAAACAATGACCAGAAGATGGTGGTGTGTAGAAACCAGTGTGTACAGACTGGTGTCCATGTGGGATGGACAAAAACAAAGACCAGAAGATGGTGGTGTTAGAAGCCAGGTGTACAGACTGGTGTCCATGTGGGATGGACAAAGAGCAGATGACGGTGGTGATTAGAAGCCAGTGTGGACAGACTGGTGTCCATGTGGGATGGACAAAGACCACAAGAGGGTGGGGATTAGAAGCCAGTGTGTACAGACTGGTGTCCATGTGGGATGGACAAAGAGCAGCAGATGATTGTGATTAGAAGCCAGTGTGTACAGACTGGTGTCCATGTGGGATGGACAAAGACCAGAGGCTGGTGATGTTAGACAGGCAATGGAGTAATAGCCTGTAAGTGTAATACAATTTTCGAAATTTCCGGAAATTGAGAACACGTTTGCTCCGATTTGCAAACTGCGAACGCGGTCACGTGGGTGTAACAACAGACAGACACACACACACACCCACCCACCCACACACACACACACAGATACGTCGAAATTAGAACCTCTCCGTGACATACGTCACTCGGAGAGGTAAAAATGTAAAGCTAACGATTTGTTAAAGGACTTTGGCTTAGTCGTTCTTTGTATGATAAAAAAGATCGTTTTTACGAAGAAAATAAATTCTAAGAAAATTGATAGGTAGCTATTGGTGCATTTTCGACATATCTGGTAAGCCTTGGTCTCTACGAGCTCTCACTCTTTCATGATATTACAAGTTTAAGTGAAAACGTTTTGTCGCCGTGTTTTTAAGGAATTTTCCACAAAATTTTGCGGATTATTTTTTACTGTTCCGTGAAATTTTCGGCAGTGAAAACCAGGCTTAAGGCCCTCATGAATTTTAACGTCTGGTCCGAACGGCCCAAGGGGATAGGGAGGAACCCAATGAAGTGCAGTGGTCGAAGGCCTCCACTTTTTTCTGTCATAAACTGTTGCGATGCCCGTCAAAGTATACCGAAAACCTTTTTGGCAAGACAAAAGGCCCTTTGAACAGTAAAATAAACAAGACGGCCCAAGGGCTCGTAATAGTAGCCATATCGTACGAGCCCCTCTATACCCTACCCTAATGAGTGGATAACCCCTCTATAACTTACCCTAATGAGTGAATAGCGCTATCTTTTTCAATGCTTAAATGATTTACCGTGCATAAAATCAAAGTGAATAGCCCCTCGATTCCCTACTCTAAACAGTGATTAAATTATAACCGTATAAATTTACTGTAATTCTAATATTCCGGCGAATCGAAGAACAGATAGTTTTTAGTGATAATCCCCTCGATGAGTTTACAACATAGACTTATGCCGATGCACACTTATCGCATCTTATAAATTTCTAACAAGGACTTATGCCCAGAAACTTTTGAAAGAGATAGTTTAGTTATAGTGATTACGCATTTTAGTGATTATCCCCTCGAATTACCTTTAGCAATGCTAAAATGATCAAACGCATAACGCTCATTTAACACTATGTTAGCTCTATCTAAACCCACATTTGAATTAACCGCCAAAACGTTCCAGTCAAACATAACATAGTTGACGATAGCTACCGAACGAGAACGAAACACATGAGGAGCGCGGTAGCAAACGGGGAAAATCGTTATCTATTTAATTAGCACATACATAAAAAGAAAATAAATATAAAAACCCCAAACATACAAATTCATAAGTATCCGACCCCACAGATAAAAATTCAAAAGTTTCCGACCCCACAGATTAAGAGGTACCCCACCCCACATCAACCCGACATTTTAGAGATAAGAATAAATAATAAAAAACTCGAAGTTTCTATCAACTCTCTATGGTTCAGTTGGTAGAATATCTGCCCCTTTCGACAGAGACCCGGGTTCGATTCCCGGGTCTGACCTGAAAAATTTTTAATTATAATTAAATCTCTAACCGAGCCCAGTAACCCCCATGGGTGGGTTGTGGTAATATAAAGTTCCTTTTAAGCTCAAATCTGACGATAACGAAGCGACAACCCCGGCCACTACTACTACTACTACGACGGCTCGGGTCAAACTAAGAGCCTATCGTATACTACGATATGGCTAAAAAGACAGGGAGGGAAAGAGAAAAACCCGTTATAACCAAATTTAAAAGGTATCTTCTTTATTAGCTTCCTATACTGAATTTTTTTACAACGGATGACTAATGATTATAGGTTTTCAACACGGGAAATTTAAATAATGCGCGTATTTTGGTTTTATTATTTAGATTTCTTGCGTGATGTTAACCAGATGGTTAATTTGCGATGACGTAATTAGGGTACTGGATTTAAGTGTCATGCACTTCGTGAGGAAATAAGTCGCACCCTTTTTAACAATTCTGTCCATTGTTCTTATAAGTTGCGTGTTTGCTGTGCTGACTAAACTGTTGATGGACAGTATCATACCTTTGTTTTTACTAAAATCGACTGAGAGCGCTGTTGCGCACAGGGAGGGATAGGTCAAGTTACATCCCCGAGCAAGAACTTGTATCGCTTGCCGAAAATGGCACCGCAGTTTTCGATACGACCTCCGTTGGGTTCGACATTCAACCATATAGTTTCTCAATATCTAAGGTATCGTCGGAGTATCTCCAAACACCCTCTATTCATGCCCAACCACGTTGAACCGGATACCTGGTTGGCCCTGACTACCCTGGATAATATTTCCAGTATCTCGGCGTTGTGTACCATGGCTGACCGACCGGGCAATTGCTTCTCCGTTCTGCACTCTTTTCCGCGTCCGCGTACGCCACGCGTTCAGAATGCATCCAATAGCAAACTGGTCCTTGTGGCAGAATACCAGCTTCGCAAGCTGGTAGTATAAACTAAAATTGTTTAACTGTTAGGGCTAGTTGACTTACGAGGTCCAAAAGAACCAAGTATAGTTGACCAGGTATAGTCCGCCAAACCGGCGTTCATCTTCTGACAAAGGTTCAGGGTCGAGGTGTCTCTCAATGTACCTCGTGTTTTTAGGGATGCAATGGGCTTCAAACCCTTGCTATAGTGTTGTCAAAGTTCTTTGGAGTAGTCGAATCGAATACATCAATTGCCGCTTGTCCCGCGACAAGTAACAGCAACGCTAATTTCTGTGAGTCTGATCTTGGTTTGGCTGCAGACGCTTCCTCGAACAAGAAAAACCTTGGTTTGAACGATCTCTAATATTGATCCACATTATCACTAAGGCGCAGCTAATCCTCCCATCCTTCGGAGCGAGCGTAGAAAATGTAAAAGCGTATAGATTTGTCAGTCTGACACCATGTAACATTTCTTATTCGTTCTGACTGCTTGCATATTAATTACAACACTGTCTCATTAACAACGACTCTTATTGACAGCTAACATGTTTTATTCTGTTCGGCGTCGTTCTACAAACTGCCTGGTTCGTGTTGGAACCGGCTAACAACAAATACATATATATGGTAATTTAAGTTATTTTACGCGGTGCTATGACTATTATTATTTATTACTAATCAACAACAATTATTACATTACTTAATTAGGTTAAAGATTGATGCAAAATTGTGGAAGTTTATAGCAATTATCATAAGTTCATACGATATGTTCCATAAGTTTTTCACTGGTTACTGAGAGATTGATACGAAGTGACGTAGGTAAAACGTCGGAGATGTAAGTCTCTAGCATTTCGAAGTATAGGTAGTGTCATACTTATGGAACATATCTTTTAAACTTATGCAATTAAATGATCACTGTGCCTTTTGATAACGTGGTAAAACGAGATACATTCTTCAAGTGTGGTCATTTATGCATCTTTAAGCATCTGGAGAAGAGGTTAGAGAGTCTCTCTGCCAGAAAGACGAGCAAAGCCAGAGCGTGTCCGATGGTCAAGATGGCGAACGCGCCTTGCAGGTCCACTATGACCAAAGGTCTAGTACCACTCTTTTCCTGGAGGTGGTCCGTGTCAAACATGCCCTTAATCCTTTCCCACTCAATCGTGTCCTTACGGAACTTTTCCAGGATACCACAATCCTGTAGACGAAGTACTCTAAATCATAAACAATAAGAATTAAGTTTTCTATTTAATGTAATTGTTGGCTTTTTAAAACCGTAGTAGAGAACGCGGGTGGTCGCTTGTTTCCGCAAAGTTTTATTTTTCACATCTTAAAAACCTATAGCCCGTTTCCGCACAGTTTTTCATAACCCATATCCGCACAGTTTGCAAAACATTTTAAAAACCTTAAACTTATGATGCTGACCCATTGGACCGAAAATAGCCAAAATGTGAGGTTTTATGATTATAAAATTTTCGATGCTATTTAACAATACATTAATTTTTAATGCACATTTATCAAACCGAATTAAAAAAATGCTCCTTTTACTTCTATTTTTTTAACAAAAACACACTTGGTTTAACGCTTACGTCTCAATACACTTTTTTATCGATAGTGATATTGCAATGGTCAAATCACAAGTTTAATAGCATGCCCCTATTGTAGCCTAGCCTAACCTAACCTAACCCGAACCGAACCAAACCAAATCAACAAAAAAATAAAAGAAAAATCTATTTGCAAACTGTGCGGAAATGGGTTAAGGTAAAAATGGTGAACTAAATTTTCAATGTAAAAACTGTGCGGAAATGGCCCATAAAAAGTATGCTGAATTGGGCTATGATTCTCGAAAATTTTGCGGAAATGGGCATCCTCGAGAAAGCGAATCAATTAGCAAGCTGACAGCGTAGCAAATTCTTAGGTTCATTAATAAAAAGTGTCTTTGAAAAGAATTTGAAAGGAAAATGATCAAAATTAGTTATCTAACAGATATTGGTTTGAAGTGACAGATATTTTAAAATTAAAATTCGTTTGAAATTTCATGGAGAATACATAAAATTAAAATTGCCTACAGCCTACTACACGTATTTGAAACTCAAGCCGTGCACTCTTGCTTAAGGTACGTCCGCACTAGGCGTAAATTTTCGCTCGCCACGCTACGTACGCTACGCTCGCCACGCACGCCGAGAAAAACCACTGTCCGCACTTGGCAAATTTTCGCGCCAACCGCGCCAACCGCGCTGGGCGAAGGAGGCGTAGAGAGAAAAAATGTTCGCCATGTTGAACTTTTTACGTCGGTCTCGCCGGCGTTGGTGGCGTACATCCAATCAGCGAGCGTCTCTGGCTCACGTGCGAATGTTGTCTGCTTGAAAAAATATATACGGTGTTTATTTGAATAGTCTATCGTCGTGAGTGACTTAAATATGGCCATGTCCTTAATTACCCTCGATATTAATGACAAATAGTCAAATTGGGTTGGTGTATATCGACAGTATTCCACAAAAAGATAATCCCTGTATCTTTGGAAATTAGGTTTTTGATATCGCCATCTATTTCCCTATCCTTAAAAACTTCTCTTATCCGTATTCTTCGTTTATTTACGTTTTGTTTACGTTTCTGAATTAAAAGCAGTGAAACTATTTAATTAACTGCGTGAGCTAATCGTTCTACTTTGCTACAAACAGGCGCTATTTTAATATAGAAGGCAGACAATATTCTCACGTGAGCCAGAGACGCTCGCCGATTGGATGTACGCCACCAACGCCGGCGAGACCGACGTAAAAAGTTCAGCTTGGCGAACATTTTTTCTCTCTTCGCCTCCTTCGCCCAGCGCGGTTGGCGCGAAAATTTGCCAAGTGTGGACAGTGATTTTTCTCGGCGTGCGTGGCGAGCGTAGCGTACGTAGCGTGGCGAGCGAAAATTTACGCCAAGTGCGGATATTTTAAATCCTGAAAATCCTTAAGTTTTTCGTCTCTTGACAGCAAGCACAAAGCTAGGTGACATAGAGACCTAGCTTTGCGCGTGCTGACAATCGATGTTCTAACAAGGTATATACAGAATAAGCTGTCGTCCTATAGCTTGAAAAAGAAATTTTAACTTAAGGTTTTTAGCAAGCATATGGTGTATTTTTAGAATAAAAAATTTAAATAACATTGTGCATTAATTAAGAGCTTACACCATATTGAGGGGATCTCGAAGAGGAGAGCCTTTTGGCACTTTAAAGATTGAAAGAAAAGTATTACTTCACTATTAACCAATCACAGCTCTAAAAGGGAAGTACTCATGTTTTTCACCATCAATTGACAGAAAGAATTGATCACTCCATTCAAGCAGAAGTTTATGACTATTTCCCAGGGAAAATGGAAGACTCGCGGAGTTTATATTCGAAACCGTCAAGCTCTGGTACCGATCAACTTTCTACCTAATATTATCTCGCCAGATACGGTTAAGCGTGGTCTGTAATTGTGTAAGAAAATAGAGACGATCCAAGAACTGTTTCATTAGATCTTCCCAGATATTTTGATAATAAGGATATTGTGGGGGGGGGATGGTGAGTGAGATTGGTCATGGCCCACTTGATCACGCACCCACGGACGCTAGCTTTTCGAGATATAGAACCCCTTCAAAGAATTCTATTACCATGTATAAGCGCGAGTTACTTGATGTTAATTTCGTATTCCTTTGAATTCAAAGGAACCAAAAATTAACATTAAGTTTTATGGGAGATTGTACGTTTTTGGGATAAATCCTCTGCCCTAAAGATCAAAATGATCTTAGTCTTATCTCAGACCACCTACCCATGGACAGGCATGAGGATAGGGAGCTAGGTTAGCAAAGTGTAACGCCTGACGAAAGCGCCGCGGTGGCGGCTACTGGAAATTCATCTCCACAAACAGACTCACGTGAAAAATATTAATTCTCGCTCCCTCGAGAACAGTCGTCTAATATGCGTCAATAGATGCCTAAAATTTTATAAATGTGACAAAGTGAGAAAACCTTTATCATTCGTATAATTTTAGTTCATCTCATTAAAGATTATTAAACGTTATATTTATAATAGCTTAGTAAATATAACTCTGGGTTACTTTACAAGACGAATATAATACTAAGCCTTGGCCAAAAAAAAAGGAATTTTGTCTCTTTAATGATCACGTGTCACTTGTGGAGATATATTACGGCCCGCCAACACATGAGGGCGCGTGCAACGCGTTTCAATATGAAAACTGCGGTTTAACACGGAGATGCCTGTCCATGGGTAGGTGGTCTGAGGTCTTATACTTTCCAGGCTAAGAGTGATCAACTCACGCGTCAATGAGTGCTATCAGAAGTAAGATAAGAAACAAGAAGTATCGAGGTAACCGAATTCTTCACTTGGCAAAAGTGAATATTCTTGATAACACACCAACGGTTGCCCCTCTGGTAGCGGGTTCTGAATTTTCCCCAAACCCGTGAGACGCTCGCGGCGGTAGACGACCGAACTAGATTCAAGCAGCCGCGTCCGTGTTCCGCGGCTTTTGGTTGAGGCAGACGTCCATTAAACTAGCCTAGGAAGTAAACAATTACAATAGCTGGTATAGCGTACATCTCAGCTGGGGTAAGAATTCCTTTTAACTCCATGGATGGGGGTTTAGGGCGTGCCAACTACGGGGGCAGCGGGGGCGAAGGCCCCCGCTCAAATTTTCAACTCTATGGGACTTTAACATTAGGCAGCCATTTTGCCCCCGCTCCAGTGGGAAATTTTGGCTCATGTTGGCACGCCCCTTTAATTTTCCCCCTTTTTCTTAAGCCTGTTTGAAATCTCGAGCTGGCTTGGTCTCGTCGCCATCTAAGGGATAGGATCACGTGACTAACATAGTTGATTGTAGTGTCATCTGTCGTTGAGCGACGAAAATAAATCTTTAATTTTTCTGTCTGGATTAGAGTCTGCCCCTTGGGGTAAAACGGGTTACGTGCATGGCAAAATCAAGCCAATCAGGTTATGCCTTTCTCGCCTCAAAACCCGAGCACGAGATCTGAGCTGTTTCAAAAGATTTGTTGGTTGGGTCTATGGCGTTGGCTGTTCCCAAATTCACAGCCCCCATCCCTTCCCCTTCTATGCTAGAGAGGGCACAGTTTTATTGAACTCCTCTCTAGGAAGTCTTTCTTGACGTGAGCGGGCGTGACTTCTTCAGTCCATGAACGCTGGATCTCTAAAAGGTAGAGTTTGCTTTATATATATATATAAAAAAAGGAACGGCCACGGTCGTGAAATATTTTTTGGTTCAATAGGTTTATGAAGAGTCATGAAAAACCGAATGGCCTTGACTGTTCCCGAATTCACAGCCCCATCCCTTCCCCTGATTCTAGGCTAGTGAGGGCTCGGTTTTGCAGTGGAAGGGGGGCGTTTTCCGGTCCCTTTAGAGATCCAGCGTTCATTTTCAGCCAATTGCCGTGTCTCTCCCAATAGGGCAAATTTTGGCGTACGAGTCGCGCCTAAACCGGAGGTCTGAATAAAGTTATCGCGAGGTGGTGAATGTGTCGCCCTTCTTCAGTATTGCAACACAAGAGAGGGGAGTCTCAACCCCCCCTCTTTTGGTTACTTCCTAGGCTAATTTAATGGACTTCTGGTTGAGCGGAAGGGGGTAGGCGCGATGGAAGCGGCATAAAATCCTCAAATTTGTGCCAGGATCTATTACCAATGCTAGAGCACTTTACTTCTACTCCCTTATCTTACTTCTGGTACTATCGCCAATTTCATCTTTACATGGCAGCTCATCAAACTTCAGATGGGCATCGCAACTATTCTACATGTTTGGCACTAAATCCCCAGCAAGCAATCAACCCACAAACCTTGATTGTCTTGACGTTTGACAAAAATCCACAAGCGCATGCGTCTGACCAAATAGTTAAAGGCTAATAGAGTAATGATGAGGGAACTATTTATCGCGTAAGTGATTCGGTTTAGTAACTTTGCTCCAAATGTTACGATGTTGGGAAGAATGGCGTTACAATTACCCCGATTTGTGGTGCACTTCTCTCGAAGAGAAGTATTATATACTTCTGGTAATACCAGATCCCCAGGATAGACAATAATAATTTCTGAAAATTGATAGCGAAGTTACATGTTTGCTTACCAGCGTGTCCCAAAAAAGTGTTAAAGAGTTGGTCACTAAGAAAGTGAAAATTATGTTCTCCCAAGCGAGCGACCGACCCTTGCATGTTCTCTCGGCCCCAACCGAAGGCATACTTCTCGTGCAAGACCTTCAAGACACCCGAAGGTACCGATGTCGCCCCGGAACTGATCGGGTCTCGTCTGACTCCGTCGCCCAAATGACCCAAACGGCCGGTACTGATCGCCTACAAGTATACGAAAAGCATTTTAAGCCTGGCGTCGGCTGCTTTAACAAATCGCAACGGAGTCCAATTTTTTTGGTTCAAAGATGTTTTCCGGTTTTCACGTGACGTTTTTAATCGAACCGTCAACGAATCAAATGGCAAGGGAGTACGTTATATCTTAGTGCATCCGTTTCGTAATGGCGACAAAAGCATGGTTTTCACTCGACCGAATAAACAACTTTGCAGCTGGACGTCAAACGTCAGACTGGTTTTTTACGTTGTCGCCCATCGTTAAAGCGTTTTCACTTAGCGTAGTTCTCGCAAATAATGGAACCAAGGTTTACCAGATAAACTGAACATTGCACCAATTGCGGCCCATCTTTCATTTTTGGTCTTTGCAATCTTTGTGGCTAATATCATAAAGATATGGATTTCGTTTAGCCACTCATGACTTAGCGTGGCCAAAATAACCGCAAACGGAGAGTGACCGTATTTTTTCAGTTGCAGGTAGTTGAACCTTAAAGCACTAAGCATTTCTGGTTATAACCACACTTAAAAGATAGTTTTAGGTGATGTTAAAAATGGGCCCTTTGGTGATACCAAAATTATGCGACGCACGAGAAAGGGAATTCAACTATATCAAGACAATTCTAAACTTCAAATAAATTTTGAAAGCTATAACTTAAATAAGAGGGGTTATGCATGATTTTTTAGTGTACCACAGTCACTGAAAATATAAAAGCACTAGTCAAAGGTGGGAGCGCTGTATTCACCTAAGCTAAACTACTTTTATCCATTAATGACTGACCTCTAAGGCTTGATGAAAGAAAGTGCTACGCAAACTGCCCGCAACTATCTTCCCTTGATGGACAGCGGCGGCTAATTGGTCAAGAGTGTCGATCGGATCCTCCAAACCCGGAAAGTTCAGAAATGAAACTGCGCAAAAAAGACACCATAATTAACATAAACACAAAGAAATAACAAACAAGTTGGGAAAGCCAAAATATTACCTTTCCGAGTGGAGATGACTATCACTACCCCTTAAACAACCTAAATATATGCATCTATCGCTTTTTTAATTCTTTGCAAGTGCTGGAATTCAATTTTAAAATAGTCAATTGTTCAAGCCTTTTCAATATCTCTCAATTGCTGTGGAAACTCTACTCTCTCGCTATACCTCAACCGTATTCTTAGTCTACCAGTATGATTTGTAACATTTGTCCATATCAAAGCTGAATCATACCTCGCCACACAAAAAGCAAATGTCCCCAAAACATGGAAGCCACAACCCAATCACACTTAATCTAGGCTCCCACTTAACCAAAATAATTATTAAACAGTTAAATACTCACAAAGATTGGCAAAATCAATCTCCTTCAGTAATACGTAGCGCTTAAATATATTATTTTCCGAACAAAATTAATCGAGCAAATTTAACGCTTAACTTCTTCTCTTGAAATTCTATCAAAGAGTGATTCAACGGTTTAAAAAAAGGTTTTTTTCGCAAATAGGGCGCTATCATATCAACCGCAATTCCGTCATATTTAAAAAATATACATTGCCAACACTTTTTTAGACACAATAGCTGAAGTTTTAGCCTCATTTAAAACATGTAAAACATTATATCATCTACAAATAGCTTACACATGTCTTTTTTACCAATACCTAGCCGTTTGGATTTTTCTAAAGCAATCTTAGCACCAAAATATTTTTTGATAAAAAATAAATGTTCTATATTCTTCATTTTTGAAAATATATTTTTAAGCGTTTATAAGGATTACTCTCTACACCTACACTAATCTTACACAAACACAAGGAGTATAAATCCACTAGTGGAAGCGGTGTTTTTATTGAAAATATATATTTTTAAGCGTTTACCATGATTACGCTCTACAGCTTCACTAATCTTACACAAACATGGAGTACTATAAACCCACTACTGGAAGCGGTATTTTTATTCAAACGTAAAACAATTTCGCTTAAGTTAATCATCTCTAGGCATCGTTAAAAATGTCTCTATCACTCCTAGGTAACTGTATGCACAGGATTTTACGACATTGAAACTAAAATTCATCTGATTATGTTTTAACAAGGTTAAATCTAACTGGGAGTAAGATGAAAGGTGTAGAAGCTTATCCGTCTTAGGAAATATGAAATTTTATCTTAACAGTTCGTTAAATCATAAGTTTATAACGAAAAAACGCGGAAGGGGAAAACGAGCAGACAGCAGCGATTTTTGGGGGTAGAAGGTTAAGAGCGCCATCTGTCGTCCGTGCCAAAGTTGAACTTCCTCTCGAAACGCAATGAGAAAGTGGATAAAATAATGCCATCAGCTATTTAACTGCGTCGATATATTTAACGACTTGACCCATGACATGCGCGTAACACTGGTTTTTATGAATTTATTGTTGGATGCTAGGAAACTTGGTAGACGTAACAGTCTGTACTAGTACCCAAGCATCCTTCAATAAACGCCTGGCAACATTGTGGTAAGCATGGTACAACTAAAAAATAGGATGTGTATTTATCTTTCGACTCACTCCAAGCCTTTAAGCCCTCATTACAGAGGATTTGAAACACTATCGTAATTCCTAGTGTCTCGAATCTCGCGCGAACGCGTTCCGGAAATCGGGTATTTGTTTGCTCCGATACGCAAACTGCGAACGCGGTCACGTGGGGTCTGACAGACAGAAACACAGACACGGCCGGTGTAATACCTCTCCGTGACATACGTCACTCGGAGAGGTAAAAAGTGAGGTAGTAACTAAGGAAAGTGGAGGCGACGCGTGATTCTCATTGCCTCTGAGCGAGGGGTTAGTCATTCGCCAAGATTTTGTATACCTGATTTCTGAATTTGTAGGTGAATTCCGTTGATTTCTGAACGAATTCCTTGATTTCCGTTATTAGGGTTAGTTTAGGTGATTTCCATAACCTTTTTGGTGAATGCCGTGATTACCACTGGATTCTTCGTCGATTACGATGAATGCAGTGATTATTTCTATCTGAACTGATTACGATTTTTCTTTTGGATTTTCAAGTTGCTCGAATGGTTATGTGTGATTATTTCACGAAATGTGTGATTTCCGAGGTGATTAAAAAATATTGCAAGTAAATCATGTGATTATTTCTGATTTTCTCAAGATTTCACGTGATTTCCATTGATTATCGGAGATTTCACGTGATTTCCATTGATTATCGGAGATTTCAGGTAATTTCCATTGATTATCGGAGATTTCTGATTACCTTTGATTACATACAAAAATAATTGTGATTACTGATGATTTTCTAAGAGTTCCAGAAATCAAGTAATCGATTTCTGCGGTTGAGTACACCTGATTATTCAAGTGATTAACCTCTCGCCTCTGAGACAACGATTTATTTTCGAACTTCTAGGGGTAAACTCGTCTATGAAAATCGCGAGTACGCGTGCAAACCGAATTACATCTACAAATTAATATAGCGAAATATATGAAAGACATTTTGCTTCTTACTTAATTGACCCGAAAAAGAAGCGTAGGCGATCATCGAAAAGATGAGCCAACCAATCAAGCCGACTTTCATGGAACTGCGATCCAATCGCCTGGGTGGTTCGGCTCCGGTGTCAAGGAGGGCGCCGTATTCGTACCAAAGAGCCTCACCGAACGACCAAAAAAACCTGTTATTCGAGGCCTTCAAATCGACAAAGAATCGCACCGCCAAAAACTTCAAGCAAATGGCCATAGCGGGAAACAGGCACAGAATGCAAATCCATACCTAGCAAAGGTACAATAAAGAAATTTGTTTAGTCTGGATCTTTCAAACGCTATAAGGATAGGAAAACCAAGGATGACGGGGGTTGGATGCGAAATCTGATAGAAATAGGTGGAACACCAAAAAGGATGGGGAATAGTCGGACTCAATTTTAATTGGTTCGTCTGTAGCCCTTCTCAGCCAATTACCAATGCGTCCGACTATTCCTCTCCCATTTTTGGCGTCCCACCCAAACTGAGTCGTTCCACAGTTAGCGCGCCTATATTTATCTCAGATTTCGAATCGTACCCCCATCATCCTTGGGAAAACTATAGACGCTGTGGCGGCAAACAAGTCACGGCACGAGCAACAGGAGATTAGTAATCTTGGATCGTTCGAATTTCTTAGTACTAATTAGTGTAGGAGGTAAATTAGGATCAGTTTATTTTCTGGTACGACAAAGTTACTAAAAAATTTCAAATTACTATTTAAAGATGGACTTGGCTAAATTGAGATCTCAGACCATGCACCTAACCCATGGACAGGCAACTGAATAGAGTGCTGTCAGAAGCACTGTGACGTCACCCATGCTGTTTTCCCATAAAGAAAAAACGGTAACTGTCATGGCCGCCCATTGCTAAAGGCAGACTCGAGACGTTTAACCTTGGATCTGACGTCACAACTGACAGCACTCTATAGGGAGCTAGGTTTGCTTAGATCATCGACTGACACTAGTACTGTGTAGGTTGGAAGTTTTTCACCAAAACCTAGTAAAATTCGCGCCATTTTGTTTTTCGAGGAGTAGAGGTCTCCAGTCACCGATATGGGGAGAAAATCTGACTAAATTAAAAAATTGAGTTGAATTTCATTATTTATTTATTTTAGCCTCTCTCTCTCATTAAAGATTCATAAGCGATCTATCAAGTTAGTTTTGTAAATATCACCCTGGTTTTGTTTATAAAGTCTGTTTAACACTAAGTCTTGGTATTCATCATGAAAATACTTTAAGCCAGCCGTTTTAATATACTTGAAGTGTATAACCGCTCCAAAGAGGAAGAGACGTCCTCCTAACCAAACCTAACTTAACAGTAATTTTTTGGAAAAGGCATATTATTTGAAAAGTCAATGAAGATAAACATCAATATTTTGGAAAAGGCGTAACATTGTTAAGTGATTTATAAAATATTACTAACCTAGCTTAACCAAATAGTGGCGTTTCTAAGTCATTAAAAATGTATTTAAAACGCTTTCATTAAAAAACGAAATTAATAGAAATTAAACTATAGCATTTTTGGGGTCGCTGTTTACGACAAATAGAGTCGATTGAATTTTAAATACCTAACCCGCCGTTGGGCTAAATTCATTAAAAACATTGGCGGGATTCGGTCTAATGGAATTCTGCGCAATGGGAAGATACCAAAATATATCCCAAACCATCAGACAATTTTTTTCTTTACGGGACATTTGGCGATAAATTGCGGTCGGTAGACGCGTGAGGGCGCGTGCTACGCATTGCCATTTGTTAAGGTGGGTTTAACATGGTTTTCCTGTCCATGGGTTAAGTGGTCTGAGATGAGACGTACTCTTTTAAGCTCACCTTTAAGTTTCCAGCGGAAAAAGTTAACTCTTTATTAGGTCTCTTTAGGACTAAATTATCTTTTGGATCACTAAAGCTTAGAACGCACAAGTCCCTTTTGCCAGCGTCCGTCCTAAGATATTTTGAGCGCTGTTACTGGTGTACTTACTTCCAAGCTAAATGGTTTAATTAGTGCCAAGGCTCTTGGCAATTCAAGCGGAGCGCGCAAAACGAAGGTGGCTTTCTCGTTGACATCTGGATGGACAAAATCCACTACCAGACTTCTTGAGAAACTGTTCTGGAGCGTCATGCTGAAGTTAACTTCCTAAATTATTGAGATAGAGGGTAATTTTCTCTTTAAATTAAGACAAGTTTCGTTAAAATCGGATAGGATTTCACCCGGGGTCACGTTTAAGCCTATCAGGTCTGAGCTCGTCTCTTTTATGATGACACAAAGGCACGAAATACGTATAGCAATGGTTAAAATATATGGTCAACCCAAAGCCACTTTTAATTAATAATAAAGATTCTTAATTTGTCAAGTTTTTAAAACTATTTTTCTTTGAATTAAATGCCGTAAAATAACCTTGAGAATTTGGAATAACTATACAGGAAGGTTAAATCATTTTAAGAATTTTTTTTGTGAAATATAACTTTCCATAAATAATGTAATATGTGAGAGACAAAGACAACTTGACATAATAAATAAAAGGTTTGGGCAAGACGTGATATCTAGTTTATTAGGGAGAAGGTATAAATTCGCCACATTTCCAGCTTTATCTCCATTCTAAATGTAGATCCGGAGTTAATCCCCGCCTCTAAATTACAACCAGCATCTCATTGGTTCTTGAAAACTCACGTCAGCGCGACGCAAATGACGAAAATTACGAATTTTCCGACTAAGGAGAGGCGAAATAGCCCGGCCTCCTTTAACGTCCCTCCTTGTATTTTGAAAGGGGGACTGAGACTATGGTGCGCGAATTCTTAGGCATCTCCCTAGTAAACTAGATATCGCTTCTTGGTTCGGGGTTTGTGTGTAAGTGAGATGTGTAAAATACTTTTCTTTGAAGCATTCCTACGACTCCGAACCATTTGCCGCGTTTCTTGAATCCGAAACTTCGTTCTTTCGACAATACCAACTCGTAACTGTATCCATTAAAAAGACTAGTAAGAAACTTAGAGCTCTTTAAAGGGAGGGTGAAGAGGAAAATCGAGTGACTTTTTATCGATTCTTCTACTAATTATAAGACCATTCTGCGTAGTGAAACATCCGAATGATTTTAAAATTCAAATTGTATGGATAATTTGAAATAAGGACCTCTGACCAATCGCATAACGCCCTGCCTTTCTCTTAATAAAATTTCCGTTGCACGCATATACATCTCGCGCCACGATTGCCACATCTCGAGCAACTTTAATCAAATTTCACGCTAAATTTCATTCGGCATGGATGGTACCACGAGAATTTTATTAACAAGAAGGCAGGGCGTTACGCTATTGGTAAGAAGTCCTTACTTAAAATTATCAATAAAACCTGAGCCTAATTTGAATTTTAAAATCATTCGGAGTAATTTTTCTGTATGTTTCACTACGCAGACTGGTCTTATGATTGGTAGAAGAATCGTTAAAAAAACCATTTATTTTCCCCTCCATTTAACAGGATTATTATTTAAGGCAAACAGAATTAACAATAAAGTGAAACACTAATAAGAGTGAACACTAATATTTTCAGTTAACTTTCCGTCGTATACATGCGCGATTTATAGGACAAATCGAATTATATTTAACAGGGTTTCACTGTGAAATCTGTCATTTCTATAAGGCAAAAATATTATATTCTACCTGGGATAGATTTAATTTTAGAAGTAGGAATGGAGAGCAAAGTAATCTGGCGCGCGTCCAAGTCCCGGACCCCATTCACCGGGACGCGGAGGGGTATGAAAGAAGAGGCGGGTCATAGCGACAGAGGTGAAAAGGAATTACGTATTTTCCGCCGTCTCCGTCAGCAACGTCATCAAAACGTAGTTTAAGTGAGCAAATGAGATAATTTAAACTTTTCGTTATACGTGTTGGAGGGAGGGGCTCTATACTGGGCTATGAGTCGGACTGAAGTAAATACTAACCATTCTCAATTCCTACTTCTAAAATTAAATCTATCCCTGATTCTACTCTTGCCTTTGTTTCAGTAAGAGTATTGCTTTTTAAAGTAATCTAAATTTTTAAGTCGTAAATGCATAGTTTCAACCCTTCAATTGTTTTGTACATAATCATATCCTCCCGTTGAACCGAATTACCTATGGAAATCTCTCATTAAACCGAATTATCATTGGACATAATCCAATTTAACACAATTCCCATTGGATTGAAATCCCATTCAGCCGAACTCCCATTGGATGGAAATCCCATTCAACTGGACTCCTATAGGATGGAAATCCTATTCAGCCGAATTCCAATTGGACATAATCGAAATAATGATGTTCGAAAGGAAACTTATTCCATATTTGAGTTGGGTTAGAGTAATCTAGGTTAGGTTAGGCTAGACCAGGCTAGGGTAATCTTGCTTAGGTTAGGCTAGACCAGGCTAGAGTAATCTTGCTTAGGTTAGGCTAGACCAGGCTAGGGTAATCTTGCTTAGGTTAGGCTAGACTAGGCTTGGCTAATCTTGCTTAGGTTAGGCTAGAGCAGGCTAGGGTAATCTTGCTTAGGTTAGGCTATACCAAGCTAGGGTAATCTTGCTTAGGTTAGGCTAGACCAGGCTAGGGTAATCTTGCTTAGGTTAGGCTAGACCAGGCTAGAGTAATCTAGCTTAGGTTAGGCTAAACCAGGCTAGAGTAATCTAGCTTAGGTTAGGCTAGACCAGGCTAGGGTAATCTTGCTTAGGTTAGGCTAGACCAGGCTTGGGTAACCTTGCTTAGGTTAGGCTAGACCAGGCTAGGGTAATCTTGCTTAGGTTAGGCTAGGCCAGGCTAGAGTAATCTTGCTTAGGTTAGGCTAGACCAGGCTTGGGTAATCTTGCTTAGGTTAGGCTAGACCAGGCTAGGGTAATCTTGCTTAGGTTAGGATAGACCAGGCTAGGGTAATCTTGCTTAGGTTAGGCTAGACCAGGCTAGAGTAATCTAGCTTAGGATAGACCAGGATAAAGTTTTTAAAGAATCCATTTTGAACCTCTATTCACATATAGCATCAAAAGCGTCAATTTTTGATTCAAAACTTGATCACCCACCTTTCCCGTTAAGAAAGCGCGGCTACGTTGATGCCCTTAAAGATGGCTTTTCTGCTACACAGTGGCTAAGCTTGCTAAAGGCTAGTTACGCCAAAGGCAGGAACCAATTGGAACTAGTGCATTAGGTCTGATTGGTTCCTGCCTTTGTCAAGGTAAAATTCTTGTCCAGAAGATTAGCCAGAAAGCTAGAGGTGGAGCTGCGCTTTGATTTAACTCGCAACAACTGACTGCAGTCAAGCATCTTGTCTAGCGGTTGCGAGGTTGAATCAGTAGTGAAAATGTTAGTTCTGGTCTTCCACCCCTTACCTCGAAGTCAGACGATAAACAGCCCACCCCGTATGCAGAACAACCAAAAAGGTTCATTTTGTTAAGTATTACTTCTACCTTCAAAGTATTATACTAGCAACAAGTATGACATTCTTCTTTCCACGATGCAAAATTTCTCAAGGAAAATTTGTTTCCATTTTATAGATAAAACTTTTGCTTGAAAAACCTTGCTGTTCATACTTGTTGTCTCTGCCTCATGTGGGATCGCTTCAACGAAAGTTTTGACAATTCTGAGTTGGCGCGCTTTAATCATGTGTAACTCGGAAACACACCTCTATTAAAGGATTTTATTGCCAAACTTATGGTTATTACGTTACTTATCGCACCTGAAATTGAAGTAATTCGATATGGTTCTGACACAATCCATAGAATATCCAAACGCGCTAAGGACTTTTCCATTCTTAACTTCCATTTGCATTTGAGGAAAGATTTCTTCAACTCCGACTTTAACTCTATGACCAACGCTTCGGATTTTCGAAATATCGTACATTTCTAAGTTTTAGCTAACAGATATGCGCTATGGTTAAAGATTACTTAGTACCGTTGGGGAAAATTTTCGAAAATAAGTATGCAAAGTCGCTAAACGTAGTTTTATATGGGTTCCAGAATTGTCGGTTAATGAATAATTAAATAGGAAAAAATTGGAATGATATCCTAACAAACTGGTCGAAGCAATAAAAGAACTTCATGAATATATATTAAAGATATAGTTGCGTGTCAATTGATTTTTAACTTTTGAATAGAAAAATTTAGCTCGCATTGAATATAATTAAAGCTTTTCATCTATTAATCTTATTCCGTATGTTGATAAATATAAACTTTGCTTAAAATAATATTTCATGACACCAAGAAGCAAAAACGAAACCTTCAGGAGGTCGCCCTGTTGCTCTATTATTGGTGTCACCATAGGTTTATAAGATATGTCCCGTAAGTATGACACTACCTATACTTCGTAATGCTAGAGACTTATAGCTCGAGCTTATCCGGGAGCAACAAGCGAAGAATGATTACACTCGGTTTTGCAGTCCTATTTAGCCTCACTAGGCGTTGCTTTACGAGAATCTATGACGCTTCACCTACGTCACTTCATGACAAGCTCTCAGTAACCAGTGACAAACTTATGGAACATATAATATGAAAAATTGCTTTCTTTGAACACGTTCGATCCGATTTGCCAATTACGAACGCGGTGACACATAGACACGTCCAGCGTAATACCTCTCCGTGACGTCATCGTCACCCGGAGAGGTAAAAATCACATGTTTTCACTAAATTTCCTATAGAAATAATATGGGGCTTTTCGTTATGGTTCCCCTCCAATAACTTAAAAAGTACAGTGAAGTTAATTAATCGAGGTGGCTCGAGCTCGTGAACAGTTCTAATTGAAATTAAGACTGAAGTGACAGATATTATAAAAAAAAGTCTTGGTTTGGACAGAGAGAATTTATAATATTATAAATTCTCTCTGGTTTGGGCCAAGGTCTAAAAAATAGAGCTATCTTAGTTGTGACGTCAGTGCCTAGGTAAAACGTCACGGGCTTAGGTTTGGCAGTGGGCGGCCATGTTTGGTACCACTTTGGTTCTATGGGTAAATAGCATGGTTGACGTCACACTAAAGCTTCTGAGATAAATCTATAAACGATATGAGTGATGTTTATCAATTGACTGAATTTCAGGTATTGCATTTTTTCTTTAATTATTTTTATTAGTTTAATCCTTAATCACTATTTAATTCAATCAACTAATTTTACTGTTAATCGATCAATTCCCTCTAAATCATTTGAAAAAATTACATATCTACGCTTTTTTAAGAACAATTACATTTTCCGAAAAAATTTTATCACGAAATTAATTATTTTGAAGGGACACTGTAAAACACATTAGCGTACATTAAGGAGAATGATTTTGACTTGACACCTTCTAGCGCCGAGGGGCCGGTCACTCAATGTAATCGGTGTACATTTGAAAGAGACTACGCCTAATCTTTAAATCCCTACCCTTGACAGTGCTAAAATGATTACGCGTAATCCGTAACCGGTGTACAAGTAGCACCTATAAAGTGGTCAGGTGTGGTGACGTTTCAAATGTAGGATTAGTTACGACCAAGAAACTCTGCAGAAGTACAACCTTTCCTTGATATTGGCGACAAATGAATTGTAGCATTTCGATACTCGAGGTTAAATGTCTAAATTCGCGTCCACTATTAAATTTTTACATTTTCCTTTCGAATTATGTCAAAGATCGCTTGCTTTTTTTAGACAGTCAGTAGAATATTCCAAATATTCAATACTGATTGCTCAACACGTACTCATTTCAAATAATTTATTTCATTATAAAATGTTTTCGGAAAATGGAATTGTTTCTGATATAGCGTAGATATGTAATTTTTTTCAATTTATCAATAACAGTAAAATCAGTTGATTGAATTAAATAGTGACTTAATAAGGCTCGTTTTCATAGAAGCTAGAAAATTCGAAAACGCTCACGCTTCACGAGTTTGAATACGCGCTGTAACGTACTTTTTTCGAACGTTTCCGCTTTCGCTCGAAATTTTCACGCTACTCGCGCCTATGAAAACGAGCCCTTAGGATTAAATGAATAAAAACAATAGAAGAAAAAATGCAAAATCTGAACTGATAAACCTCACTCGTATCGTTTTTTTTTTTGGCCTTTGGTCCAAACCAAGTTCTTTTTCTTATCATTTCTGTATGTCTTTTTTAACCTTTCTGGTACCACTGTTCCGGTAAAGTGACTAGTCACATTGATACAATGTAGCTAAAAAGATACCAATAGACCTATGGACATAGTCGTCATAGAACGGGTCAAAACAATCCTCACCCGCTCGGAGTCTCAAATAATCTAGAGCCCACTCAGCTCAACATGAACCGCTCCTATACATTGTTGTTACACTCTTTCTTGGAATCAGCGCGCTCGCATCGCTCCTATCATCTTTGCAACACTCTCGCAACAAGTGTCTGTAGGCGAGTTAGTGTAGTATCGCGCTGTCATTTTGAATGTCCGTGGTTTGAATCTAGGTTGAGGAAACAAAATTAAAATTAGGCAAAATAATTGCTGCCACTACAGCTAGGAGTCAGATCTGAGCAATACTATTAAAATCACAAACGAAACATTTTTTAGCCACATCGTATGATGAACATCTACGATGCCATTTGGTTGTTGTTGTTGTTGGCGGCGGCGGCGTCCTCCTCGGGTAGCGTCCTAGTAGTGAAAAAGCACCGCATTTAGCAGTATAAAACTTTTCGTTTGTCATTGAAGGGAGAGTGAATGGGAGAAAATTGTGGTGAGATGATATTTTTCTTTCGTTTATTTTAAAAGGATGGGGGTTTTAGCATTGCATTTAATTGCACTAGTAAGGTTAAGAATTATGACTTGTGTTTTACGTTTTCTCGATACATTTAAAGCGAGAGAGTGGATTATGTTATTGCCTTAGTTTAAATGGAAGGTTTAATAGTCCCTTTAAGACTCCTGTCACCCGTCGACAGTAAATAAGGGTTTCACGCTTTCAATCCCACTCCCCTTTATCTAAATTCAAAGAAATCGAGGGTAATTTTGACAAGATGGTCCCGGCCAGATTAGAGCCCCATCGTTTGTAAGGCTCCCATCTATCGAGAACATTCTATCTTTGGAATAGGTATTAGTTACCCTTAATCCCGATCCATTTTAAATCATCAATAAATCCCTATTAAATTTAAAAGCATCAATAAAAATCACAAATGAAAGAAAACCTTCATTTGTGAATAGCCCTTCGATGCGTTGCTTTTAACAGTGCTAAAATGATTGCTTGGAACCACTAAATAATCCCAATCCCATTTAAAATCGGCAATGACTTTTTAGTGAGTAGCCCCTCGACGCGCTACATTTAACGTTTCTAAAATAATTACACATAAGTAACCTTAAACAAATTCCCTTTTAAAATCACTAATAAAAATCCCTAATGAGTGAAAATTACCATTAGTGAATAGCTCCTCGACTCGTTGTCTTTAACAGTGCTAAGATGATTATCCGTAACATCTAAGTATACCTTAATCACAATTCCGTTTAAAATCGACGAGTGAGTAACACCTCGATGATTAACCGTAATCCAGACATAACCCCTTATCCTCATCCATTTTAAATCATCAATAAATCCCTATCACATTTAAAAGCATCAATAAAAATCACCGATGAAAGAAAATCTTCATTAGTGAATAGCCCCTCGACGCGTTGCTTTTAACAGTGCTAAAATGATTGCTTGGAACCACTAAATAATCCCTATCCCTTTTAAAATCGGCAATGACTTTTTAGTGAGTAGCCCCTCGACGTGCTACATTTAGCGTTTCTAAAATAATTACACATAAGTAACCTTAAACAAATTCCCGTTTAAAATCACTAATAAAAATCCCTAATGAGTGAAAATTACCATTAGTGAATAGCTCCTCGACTCGTTGTCTTTAACAGTGCTAAGATTATCCGTAACATCTAAGTATACCTTAATCACAATTCCGTTTAAAATCGACGAGTGAGTAGCACCTCGATGATTAACCGTAATCCAGACATAACCCCTAATCCTTATCCAATTTAAATAACCAATGAATCCCTATCCCTTATAAAGCATTAATGAAAATCACCAATAAATCCCTAATACTTTTGAAAGTATCAATGGAAATCAGCAATGAGCGAATTATTTTCATTAGTTCACAGCCCCTCGACACCTTTAACAGTGCTAAAATGATTACCCGTAACATCTAAGTGGACCTTAATAGAAGAACAAAGTTTTAGCGATTATCTCCTCGATGAATTACCTTTTAACAGTGCTAAAATTATTAAACACGTAACGCTCAATTAATACACGCACTGAAAGTTTTAGTTTACAACATAGACTTATACCCACGCATATTTTTAAATGTTTAACATTGACTTATGTCCGGGAGCGTTTGAAAGAGAAAGATTTCGGTAAAACGCCCAACTTGAGTTCTTGCTTTGTGTAAATTCCTAAGTTTTTATTTTATAGAAAGTTGTTCGGGTTCTTAGAATATTTATGGCTTGAAAGGTGGGAAATTTTGAAGAGAGTATGAAATCAGCAATTTTATGTAGGACAATATGACAAATTTGTGTGTTCACAGATACTAGTGTTTGTTCATTAATATTCTTACAGAGCATCCGCAATGTACTGTCATGTGTAAATCATATCCTTTCTCCTTTAAAATCACCAATGAATGAAAAATATCACCTTAACACAATTTATCCCTTTTCACTCTAAGTGTGTTAATTTATATGTGCAGAGTACATTCCCAATGCACAGTTAGAGAAAAATCATAATGCTCTCACTTTGAAAATCATCAATCACTCTTTTCACTCTCCCTTTAAAAAGACGAACGACACTTCTTCATCTACACCTGCATCTTCAGGCCAAGTCAAACTAATACCCCCATCGTTAGATGTACATCAATCGATGTGGCTAAAAAGCAAAAAGTATATAGTGACGTTATATTTTGAATGGTCTTAACGAGGTGTTTATTATTAGAAGTTACCTGTATTTCTCCACAAAATCGAGAAGAATTTTAAAATCAATAGAAAGTACTAGCTTGTGGCCCCGTGGATATCGTAAGTAAATTTATTGAAGTAAGGATTTTGGGTTATATTTTTTTAAATTTTGTTAGGGCATCGAGGCATTTTCTCTACAAGGGGTATTTACGTGTATTTCGTTTCACCGCACTGTTAAAGGAGTGGGGCTTCTCACTCACGTTTTCCGTAAAAAGTGCTTTTAGAAAAGTTAAAGGTAGCGCATCTAGGGGCTATTCACTCTAATTTTCTCTACGCCTGTTTAGTACGGTACGATGTGGCTACTATTACTAGCCCAGCCCTTGGGTCGTCTTGATCTTCTTCTACACACCAGGTTAAACAATATGGCGAAATATATTAGAGTATGCACGTTGGCTGCAGTCGACAATAAAAGCAAATGGTCAATTCCCACTGCGAAAAAAAAATTAGGGTCCAACTGAAATTTACTAGAAATAATAGCAGCGAAAGTCAATACGTGAATAATTAACTACCCAATTACATATCCGAGAAAAATACACCGATATCAATAAAATCGATGAAATTGAACATATTTTCGCATTTAGCTTGTACTGTTAAGAGCTTCGAGGCAAATTGGGACCCAGTATTAAGATAAGTAATCAAGGTTGGAGCGCGTCCTCTATCATAAAATCGAAATTAAATCAAAGGCAAAATAAAATTTAAATAATAATACAGTATACATACAAGAAATCATTTCCTCTAACCATAAGTTCAAAAGATGTGTTCCGTAAGTTTGCCACTGGTTACTGAGAGCTTATTTCGAAGATGAAACGTCATGGATTCTTGTAAAGCGACGCCTGGTGAGACGCTGTCAAAGGCTTAGTACAGAGTAAATAAGAAGATGAACTGCAAAACCGAGTGTAGTCAATTCTCGCTTGTCGTTCCCGAACTAGCTCGAGCTGCAAGTCTCTAGCATTACGAAGCATAGGTATAGTGTCATACTTCTGGAAAATATCTAATAAACTTACGCTCTAACCAAAAGCAATGCTTTGGCCATTTCTAAATTAAAGGGGAACTCTGCTCGGTTGGCGCCCCTTTAGTGAAACTTTCCTGTGTAGCTCCAAACGCCGAGAAAATGTGCTGCCGCCTAGGTGAAAAAGCTTGCAACTCAGTTTATTTCTAACGAATTTTCTTCTCCCCCCCTTTCTCCCATCCGTTACCGCTCCAACGACGAAGCCTTTAGGTTCCCCTCCCCCATGGATGATGCTCGTGCCACGTGACCGTTGATGGTAGGGATAGCTTAAGAATGTTAAACGGGGGGGGGCCGAAAAACGCCAGACTGGGTTTTCTTTTTGCCCCTATATAGAGTAGTGGCACTCCATGTTAATTTCACATAGAGCGTAACGTAGCCAAAGGCAGGGAGGTGCCATTACTGTATAGTCTTACTGCCATGATTTTCCTGGGGACTGCGGTACCAAGAAGGGATTCGGAGTTTTTAGAGGGCATAGGTTTGAACTGAAACCCCCCTAACATTGCAATACTATTAAGTTTTTTCTCTGTAAGAAGGAGGTACCTCCCCCCCTTTTTTTTAAATAAGGGCAGGGTAGCTTCGACCACCTGAATATTTTGACAACCAAACACCTATAGTTGATTCCTTTATTCCCTTTTCCCAATGCCTTACACATGCCTTTCAATCCATTTTCTCACTCTCTATGTGCTAATGGCTAGTAGCTATGAATAGAAAGGTCTTTTCATGATTCACTCATGGTCTTTTATAAAGATTCACTATTTTTTTCGATTCGATATTTTCAACTTAAAATGAAACTATGGAGACAAATATCTATACTCCTGTTTACCCGTACTTGAGAAACCGTACTTGCCATTATATATTGGCTAATGCTCCTCAACTTTTACAATACCGTCAAGTGAGGTTGAACAAGAGTATATAATGAGCATTTTTATTTATTTCTTGGAAAAACTGAAAAAGTACATTGGTTTGAACGTTCTTCAAACGAAAGGGACGTTATCCTTCTTTATATCCTGTGAACACCTGACGTGAAATGATTTGGTTATCCCGATCTAATTCCTTATATCGTGTGATATTTGCGAAGTGTTTCGAACATACTTCTTTCTGAAATGAAATCGCTTTACAATTACCTTTGCCACGTGTATTTGGCGAGTTGTTCTGGGTACACTTTATTATGAAAGGCGGCGATTAAATAATGTTATAATCACTGCAGTAACAATTCAGCCATTAGCCTGCAAAGTCTCCTAGATATATGTACGACCTTCGCGCAGCAGCATGGTTTGAAATTTGGACTAGAGAAATCAAACATACTTATATTTGGTGACCAGCCCGACTGCCATTTTTTGTTACATGATAAGGATATGGCCACTGTGTCGGAATACACTTACCTTGGGGTCCTGATCAGTAATCAAGGTGACCACATTTTAAGCGCTATGGAGTCTCGTATAAGGACCAAGAGCAATCGTCTGCGATGGATGGTCCGTAATTTCGCCTCGGGTTCTTACAACCGGTATTCTGTGGGCCGTACTCTCTGGAAAGCTGTGGGGGTTCCAGCTTTAACTCACTGCAACGAAGTTCTGGCGTTTTCTCCTAGCACAATGTTGCTCCTGGACCGCGTCCAATACGAAGTAGGGAAGGACATATTGCAGGCTGGGGCTTTTGCGGCGAAGGCCGCGGTTATGGGTGAAGTAGGCTGGTCCTCGATGGAGGCCCGTGAGGCGCGAAGCAAAATAAAATACCTTGGTTGGCTGCGGTTCTTACCGGATGATCGAATTGCAAAACAGATGTTCAATTTCCTAAGATGCAACGGGTACTCCAGTAGGTGGTCAAGAAGGATCACGTGCTTGGATCGTCGGTTTAGCATTGCGACAAAGCGCGCCAAGTGTTCTAGCTATGATGAGTGGTGTAATTGCGTCACGAAAGAGGTAGAAGAGGCGCGAAAAATGATATGGCGGGCCCAGGTGAAACCAAAGCAGAGTTTGGCCGTTTATGGCGCCCACAAGGAACACCCGAGCCCTGAATCATGTTATGATGGTACTTGGTCCGCTGGCCTTTTATTTCAACTTCGAACGGGTTCCTTGCTTTGTGGCTCTCGTCTGGCCGAGTTGATTCCTGGGGCGCATCGCGGTTGTCGTTTATGTGGGCATGAGGTGGAAGACCCAACTCATATCATTCGCCATTGTACCTTTTTCAGCCAGGATGTGGAAGCCAGCATTTGGCGCGACCTCACTAGGGACCAACCCTTTCCGGTAATATCAGGCCTCGCCCCTACTATAGGTTGGGACCCAAAGCCCCTCAAGCATATCTTGGCCAGGTGGCATAGTTCAACGTCTAAATGGCGGGGTAAAGGGACGAATCCTCTTACTACTACTACTAGCCGGGAAACCATAGTTTCTATTCCTACTACCTCGCATCCCGGTGAGCTTAAACTATAGTGGATATCCCTATCTAGTACAATGTTCTTGCCAATAGCACTGTTTTTTTAAGTCAGAAATAGTTTTTAGCATTGCGGGATGTGTGATATTTTTTAGAACTGTGATACGATAGGCAAGTCCCAAGTGCTATTACATAAATTTTTAAACTAACGTTGTAAACTAGTCTACTATTGTACCTCGAATGTTTTTTTGTTCTTTTTACTTTTTATTGTAAATGTTCAAATGTTCCTAAAAAAAAAAAAGGAGGAGAAGACGAGGAAAAACAAATTTTATTATTTTTATTTTGATTGCTGCGCTCCCCTTATGAGGGAGCCGCCCTGATATTAAAGGGTGTATTTTTTCTTATACGGCAATAAAGAAACCTTGAAACCTCTTATTGGCGAGTTCAAGCCCACGTGATCTTTGTTTTTTAAACTTCAAATCAAATGGCTTCTCGTCACCTCGTGCAAACCTCGTGTCATTGCGCGCTGGATGGAAACTTGGAAAGTATTCCTTGACAAGGTTCTGAATGTTTAATCGCGATTAAATTCATTATTTAATCATTAAAGCTTTGAGATTTATTTATTGTTGCGCAGAGGTAAATATATTTACTTAATGTTATAATTAGACCTAAATATTAACCACTATTTATATCTATTTACTTTTGCTATTTGAAGTACTGTTTGACGTTTGTAATGAGTTTTAATTATGATTTTATGTGTTAATTATACCAATTAATTTTTAAATAGGCTTAAGATGGATCGGTCTGAAGATAAAATTCAAATGTTGGAGAACAAACTGCATCAGATGAACGAGAATATGGAATGCCAACAACGCAATTTTGAAGCTGCTAAAAGCTCGTTAGAAATGAAGTTCAAGGAGAAGGAGAATGCACTGAGGGAAGAGTTGAAACAGCATTCCCAACAGATTGCTGAGGCTGAGAAACTAATGAATGAGTTTAAAAGCAAGTTTAATCAGGCCCAACATCAGCTTTCTGCTTTGGAGAAAGAAAAAGCCTTAAATGTGTAGGTTTTAGTTTGTTATTTAATATTTAAATATCTAGGGTCAGGGAGAATTTGGAAAAGTCAGGGAGTTTAAAAATGGGGTTCAAAGGTCTTTGGATAGTCAGGGAGTTTAAAAATGGGGTTCAAAGGTCTTTGGATAGTCAGGGAGTTTAAAAATGGGGTTCAAAGGTCTTTGGATAGTCAGGGAGTTTAAAAATGGGGTTCAAAGGTCTTTGGATAGTCAGGGAGTTTAAAAATGGGGTTCAAAGGTCTTTGGATAGTCAGGGAGTTTGAAAAATGGGGTTCAAAGGTCTTTGGATAGTCAGGGAGTTTAAAAATGGGGTTCAAAGGTCTTTGGATAGTCAGGGAGTTTAAAAATGGGGTTCAAAGGTCTTTGGATAGTCAGGGAGTTTAAAAATGGGGTTCAAAGGTCTTTGGATAGTCAGGGAGTTTAAAAATGGGGTTCAAAGGTCTTTGGATAGTCAGGGAGTTTAAAAATGGGGTTCAAAGGTCTTTGGATAGTCAGGGAGTTTGAAAAATGGGGTTCAAAGGTCTTTGGATAGTCAGGGAGTTTAAAAATGGGGTTCAAAGGTCTTTGGATAGTCAGGGAGTTTAAAAATGGGGTTCAAAGGTCTTTGGATAGTCAGGGAGTTTAAAAATGGGGTTCAAAGGTCTTTGGATAGTCAGGGAGTTTAAAAATGGGGTTCAAAGGTCTTTGGATAGTCAGGGAGTTTAAAAATGGGGTTCAAAGGTCTTTGGATAGTCAGGGAGTTTAAAAATGGGGTTCAAAGGTCTTTGGATAGTCAGGGAGTTTAAAAATGGGGTTCAAAGGTCTTTGGATAGTCAGGGAGTTTAAAAATGGGGTTCAAAGGTCTTTGGATAGTCAGGGAGTTTAAAAATGGGGTTCAAAGGTCTTTGGATAGTCAGGGAGTTTAAAAATGGGGTTCAAAGGTCTTTGGATAGTCAGGGAGTTTAAAAATGGGGTTCAAAGGTCTTTGGATAGTCAGGGAGTTTAAAAATGGGGTTCAAAGGTCTTTGGATAGTCAGGGAGTTTGAAAAATGGGGTTCAAAGGTCTTTGGATAGTCAGGGAGTTTAAAAATGGGGTTCAAAGGTCTTTGGATAGTCAGGGAGTTTAAAAATGGGGTTCAAAGGTCTTTGGATAGTCAGGGAGTTTAAAAATGGGGTTCAAAGGTCTTTGGATAGTCAGGGAGTTTAAAAATGGGGTTCAAAGGTCTTTGGATAGTCAGGGAGTTTAAAAATGGGGTTCAAAGGTCTTTGGATAGTCAGGGAGTTTAAAAATGGGGTTCAAAGGTCTTTGGATAGTCAGGGAGTTTAAAAATGGGGTTCAAAGGTCTTTGGATAGTCAGGGAGTTTAAAAATGGGGTTCAAAGGTCTTTGGATAGTCAGGGAGTTTAAAAATGGGGTTCAAAGGTCTTTGGATAGTCAGGGAGTTTTAAAATGGGGTTCAAAGGTCTTTGGATAGTCAGGGAGTTTAAAAATGGGGTTCAAAGGTCTTTGGATAGTCAGGGAGTTTAAAAATGGGATTCAAAGGTCTTTGGATAGTCAGGGAGTTTAAAAATGGGGTTCAAAGGTCTTTGGATAGTCAGGGAGTTTAAAAATGGGGTTCAAAGGTCTTTGGATAGTCAGGGAGTTTAAAAATGGGGTTCAAAGGTCTTTGGATAGTCAGGGAGTTTAAAAATGGGGTTCAAAGGTCTTTGGATAGTCAGGGAGTTTAAAAATGGGGTTCAAAGGTCTTTGGATAGTCAGGGAGTTTAAAAATGGGGTTCAAAGGTCTTTGGATAGTCAGGGAGTTTAAAAATGGGGTTCAAAGGTCTTTGGATAGTCAGGGAGTTTAAAAATGGGGTTCAAAGGTCTTTGGATAGTCAGGGAGTTTAAAAATGGGGTTCAAAGGTCTTTGGATAGTCAGGGAGTTTAAAAATGGGGTTCAAAGGTCTTTGGATAGTCAGGGAGTTTAAAAATGGGGTTCAAAGGTCTTTGGATAGTCAGGGAGTTTAAAAATGGGGTTCAAAAGTCTTTGGATAGTCAGGGAGTTTAAAAATGGGGTTCAAAGGTCTTTGGATAGTCAGGGAGTTTAAAAATGGGGTTCAAAAGTCTTTGGATAGTCAGGGAATTTAAAAATGGGTTCTGAGGTTTTTGGGTAGTCTGGGAGTTTGAAAATTGATCTTGAAGTCTTTGGGAAGTCAGGGAATTTGAAAAATGGGTTTTTGAAGGTTTTTGGGTAGTCAGGGAGTTTAAAGATGGGCTTTTAAGGTCTATGGGTAGTCAGTTTATTTAATAAATGGGTTTTAAAGGTCTTTGGGAAGTCAGGGAATTTAAAAATGGGTTCTGAGGTTTTTGGATAGTCAGGGAATTTAATAAATGGGTCTTGAGGTCTTTGGATAGTCAGGGAATTTAATAAATGGGTCTTGAGGTCTTTGGATAGTCAGGGAATTTAATAAATGGGTCTTGAGGTCTTTGGATAGTCAGGGAATTTAATAAATGGGTCTTGAGGTCTTTGGATAGTCAGGGAATTTAATAAATGGGTCTTGAGGTCTTTGGATAGTCAGGGAATTTAATAAATGGGTCTTGAGGTCTTTGGATAGTCAGGGAATTTAATAAATGGGTCTTGAGGTCTTTGGATAGTCAGAGAATTTAATAAATGGGTCTTGAGGTCTTTGGATAGTCAGGGAATTTAATAAATGGGTCTTGAGGTCTTTGGATAGTCAGGGAATTTAATAAATGGGTCTTGAGGTCTTTGGATAGTCAGGGAATTTAATAAATGGGTCTTGAGGTCTTTGGATAGTCAGGGAATTAATAAATGGGTCTTGAGGTCTTTGGATAGTCAGGGAATTTAATAAATGGGTCTTGAGGTCTTTGGATAGTCAGGGAATTTAATAAATGGGTCTTGAGGTCTTTGGATAGTCAGGGAATTTAATAAATGGGTCTTGAGGTCTTTGGATAGTCAGGGAATTTAATAAATGGGTCTTGAGGTCTTTGGATAGTCAGGGAATTTAATAAATGGGTCTTGAGGTCTTTGGATAGTCAGGGAATTAATAAATGGGTCTTGAGGTCTTTGGATAGTCAGGGAATTAATAAATGGGTCTTGAGGTCTTTGGATAGTCAGGGAATTTAATAAATGGGTCTTGAGGTCTTTGGATAGTCAGGGAATTTAATAAATGGGTCTTGAGGTCTTTGGATAGTCAGGGAATTTAATAAATGGGTCTTGAGGTCTTTGGATAGTCAGGGAATTTAATAAATGGGTCTTGAGGTCTTTGGATAGTCAGGGAATTTAATAAATGGGTCTTGAGGTCTTTGGATAGTCAGGGAATTTAATAAATGGGTCTTGAGGTCTTTGGATAGTCAGGGAATTTAATAAATGGGTCTTGAGGTCTTTGGATAGTCAGGGAATTTAATAAATGGGTCTTGAGGTCTTTGGATAGTCAGGGAATTTAATAAATGGGTCTTGAGGTCTTTGGATAGTCAGGGAATTTAATAAATGGGTCTTGAGGTCTTTGGATAGTCAGGGAATTTAATAAATGGGTCTTGAGGTCTTTGGATAGTCAGGGAATTTAATAAATGGGTCTTGAGCTCTTTGGATAGTCAGGGAATTTAATAAATGGGTCTTGAGGTCTTTGGATAGTCAGGGAATTTAATAAATGGGTCTTGAGGTCTTTGGATAGTCAGGGAATTAATAAATGGGTCTTGAGGTCTTTGGATAGTCAGGGAATTAATAAATGGGTCTTGAGGTCTTTCGATAGTCAGGGAATTTAATAAATGGGTCTTGAGGTCTTTGGATAGTCAGGGAATTTAATAAATGGGTCTTGAGGTCTTTGGATAATGGTCTTTGGATTAATGGTTTCGATTCAAATTATTGTAAAATTAATGGTTTCGATTCAAATTATTGTAAAATTAATGGGTTCGATTCGAATTATTGTAAAGGTTAAGGGGTTCATTCGAATTAATATTGTAAAAGTAATGGGGTTCATTCGAATTAATATTGTAAAAGTAATGGGGTTCATTCGAATTATTGTAAAAGTAATGTGTCTAATTGAAATAAAGAATAAAAGCCTGGTCTGTTACCAGTACATCTGAACAAACAAGTAACCGATATCTGAGCTACTTTCCTTACCTTTAATTACAATCATTAACTAAAACAAAGGGATTAACGCTTTTGGTCGTTTAACATGTTCATTGTCTTCCACTAGGTTTGAACTTATTTCGATCATTGCCTTATGCTCAATAATCGAAAACAATTGGGTCAAAACCACAATTCTAGTGCTATAATTCTGCAAAATCTCCTTGTTTTTCGGCTTACTTTTGAGAGCCCATAACGTCGCAACGGAGCGCTTTACCCCAAAACGTCATAGGACCTTTCGGTCTCCTTTTGACCCAAGGAACATGCCTGTTAATTTGTGCCAGACTTTCCAGAAACACCCTGTATAACAGCATAGTACAAAACAAGATGGTCTAGCCCATAATTAAGCCACATCGTTTACGTACTCTCGCTATCCCTACTACAATAAATATACTTCTATATATCCCCTAATATACCGGTCAGGGGGAATAATTTTTCAATGGCTGCTTGGCAGAGAGAATCAAATATCACCAACGCCCGTTACTAAATTACTAATACTACTACTACTACCACTACTACTCAGGTAAAACTATTAGTCCCATCGATACCTTATAGCTAAGAAGAAACTAAAACATTTCCAAAGCGCGCTTCTAGAACTCTCGCCCGCTCGGACTCAGGCTGGGAAATAAGGATATTTTTTAAACTAGTCCATTGGACCAGTGACCCCCTAGTGTCTGAAATCATTTACTGGTCTCCGGACTGGTCCCAGCCTTTGCTCTCCAATAGATTTGCAATTAATAAACTGGTCCCGAGGACCAGTAACCCCCACTTCTTGAATTAAAAAACTAGTCCAAGCAATTAATAAACTGGTTTTGGACCAGAGGAAGTGTGCTATTTCCCAGCCTGCTCGGACTTTCTTTTAAAATTCTTCTCGATTTGACGAGAAATACACGTAAATTCTAATAATAAACACCATTCTATATATAACGTCGGTATTTACTTGCTTTTGCTTCTTAAAAATTCCCCTCGATTTCTTTGAATTTTGCGTGAAACCCTTATTGTCGACGGGTGACCGGAATTTTAAAGGGAGTATTAAACCTTCCATTTAAATTAAGGCAATACTAAAATATCCCTCTCTCTAGCTTTAAATATATCGAGGAAACATAAACCACAATTCACAAAGCTTAACCTTACCTGTGCAATTAAATGCAATGCTTAAATATGCTATTATAATCCCCATCCTTTTAAAATACACGAACGAAAAATATCACCTCACCACAATTCTCTCACGTTCACTCTCCCTCCCTTCAATGACGAACGAAAAATTTTATACTGCCAAAGGCATAAAATAACCATTTCTTCGGTTAGCTCTCAGTGGCGCCGCCAGGGGCTAGGCTGGGTAGGCTACAGCCTACCCGTAAATTTCAGAGGGGCCCCGAAATTAGGTTCCCATAATCTTAAAATACCATTATTACAATATTTTGATCTAGGGCAGCAAGGCAATTTACTTTAGACAAAGTTTGCCAAGGATGATGAACCTTTTGGCATCTGATTTTTACAATATTCTACAAAATGGGTTAACAGTATCGTGTTTTAAAGGTTTTGGATAATCAGAAAAGTTATCTCGCTTTTTGATTTTTAGCTACATAGTATGATGTACATCTACGATGAGGCTCTTAGTTTGACCTGCCCTGTTGTCATTCTCGTAGTAGTAGTAGTAGTAGTAGTAGTGTAAAAAATTTTGGTTCGTCATGGGACGGACAGTGAATGAAAGAGGATTGTGGTGAGGTGATATTTTTCGTTCTTTTTTTACATGGATGGGGATTGTAATAGTAAGTTTAAGCATTTCACTTAATTGTACAAGTGAGGTTAATGATTGTGAATTGTTGTTTACGTTTTTTCGGTATATCTAAAGCGAAAGAAACAATTATTGGATTGCCTTATTATAATGGAAGGTTAAAACTCTCCCTTTAAATTTCTGTCACCCATCGACAATAAGGATTTCACGCATTCAATCCCGCTCCTCTATTTAAACATTCAAGGAAATCGAGGTTAACTTTAAATGCAAAAGCAAGCATATAGTGATTGTATATTTTTTGAATAGTCTTAAGGCGGTGTTTATCACGATCCCAGAATTTACGTGCATTTCTCCAGAAAGTGAAAATATTTTTAAAAGCAAATGTAAGTATATAGTATCTTTAAATATTTAATATAGTGTATTACAATTTTAACGTAAGTAAAGTTATGAACGTAAGGACTGCGGCCCAGGTAATTATTTTTTAAGTCTGGGAAACGAGGGGCTAATTACTTGGATTATCTGTACTTCAATTAAGGTATAGGTATGCGTTATTGTGGGCTACTAACTCAAGTTTCCTATTTGTGTCGCACCATCATAATTATAACAGAAGAAAATGAATTGAAGTTAGGATTAATAGTAATCATTATATCACACTTAAAGGGGCTATTCACTGAAATTTTCTATTTGTTACTATGTAGCTGAAATAATAAGCCCAGCTCTTGGGTCATCTTGTTTGTTTTGCGCTCTTTACCTATCCTTCTTCTCTCCCGTTCCTTCTGGTCCCATAAAACTTAGAGACTCCTTTTGGTAAAGTAATTTCCCTTTTCTTCACCACATCGACAGTGCACAGTGACCTCATAGAGGGCTTAACTGAAAATCCCCCTCTCTCGCTCCGACTCCGTGTTTTTATTATTTTCGCAAACTATAGTTTATTTATTGTTGATAATACTGAACGTTAGTATATTAAACTTCTCTATATGAATAATATGAAAAAAGTTGTTAATTTAATATTATCGACGCTGTGCAACAAAATTTTTCTCTTGAAATTTTAAAAGGGGCCCCCAAATCTTCCTTAGCTTATCTGTAAAAAAATCCTGGCGGCGCCACTGTTAGCTCTGACATAACCATTTCTTTGGGTAACTCTGACCACATTCCAAATCGCGAAAAACTACTACCACGACGACCACCACCACCACCACCACCACCACTAGCACCACCACAGGCTCGCGGGACAAACTAATAGCCTCATCGTATATATACGATGTGGCTAAAAAGAAAAATTCCAAGAATAAAAGAACAAGATGACCCAGTCATATTACTTTTTACCGCCTTCTAGTGACAAGAATTAGTATTACTTAATACATTATAAGATGACCCCAGCTAATTTAGAATTTCGGGGTTTTTTTTCATTGTTTATAAAATAGCATTCCTATTATGAATAAAATCAGTCTAGTAATAAACTACAGTAACTTACTCATTAGGTTCATTTTAAACTTAACCTACAGAACTTTATCTTAATTAAATTACAGAATAATATTTATTAAACTAGGGTTGGTACTGGTAAATGTGAACGATTCTATTTTTTCTTTAAAATTGTGTAGCTAATTTTTGGACGGCTTAAATTCCTTTTAAAAGGGCTCTATTTGTAGATATAAGCTTTAGCAAGAGTTAAAATAATCCCACGATAACAAACCTTTAATCGTTAGATAGAACACGTTTTTCACTATAAAATTGATATTAATATCTGTGGTTTCGATTCGGAATTCGATTTTTTAAATAGAGTTGGAAAAAACCAAGTAAAAATTGCAAATGTTTCAAGGTTAATTAGAATCCTTTTTAAGCTATTTTACTAAAAAATAAAAAGTAAAAGTGGTGTATGAAATCTACGTTCGGATAATATTAACTTTAAAATACATCATTGACCTAAAAAAGACTCAAATTTCGCGCCATTAGTAAGTTTATCAATTTAGCGGTAAGAGGGCGGTAGCTACCACTACTTATTGGGCGGGAAAGCGAGAAAACGAGACAGCTGTTATGCGAGGTATCGAAAAAAAAAATTATTGAACATTTTGACTCGGCTATTGTTTTAACTATATAATCCTATTACCACTTATCACATCTGCGTAAACTTTAATCTAGGTGCATGAATTTAGGCCCTACGTAATGGTAGCTCCTTCAGGGTTGCCACGGAATTTTCAGAACCAAATTTCTTGACTTTTCCAGGTTTTCCCTGACCTTTTTCTCAGATTTTCCCTGACCTTTTAGGCCGAAAGTGTGAATGTTTACAGCACGTTTTAAGTGCTTATAATTAAATAAACTCTCTACATTAAGTTTACCCATGTATTTGTTGCACCAAAACAAATAAGAAACATTTTAACTATAAATAACAGTCTAAGAGAGCATTTACTTTACAAAAACAATTCTAGACATTTTTAAGGATTAATCTAGAATTTTCTGTGTTGAGAGAGCATGAGGAGAAACTTTCATTACTCTTTCAATAAAGACTTATTCCCAGAAGTTTTACCCACTAAAATCAAATTCCCTGACTTTTCCCTGACCTTTTCGGCCCATTTTTAAATTCCCACACTTTTCCAGATTTTCCAAGATTTCCAGGTCCTGTGGCAACCCTGTCCTTTCCTAGGGCCTTTTTTATTCCTCCCATTTGATTATCATTGTTGTTCACATTTGGGTCCAGTGTTCAGTCACTACCTCCTTCAGTATTTAGGGTCAGGGTGTTTACATTTACCAGCGATTGTTCACATTTGGGGTCCTCTACGGGGATTGGGAAATAGGATATTGTGCAAAATTTAAGAGAGTTAAAAAGCTGAAAACAGCGAATTTTGTCTAAAGAATAATATTTCATATCCTGAAAGTTTCCGGTGTCTAACGTTAGCTCCACGGAAGTTATTCAAAGATTTGCAAAAAGTGTTCACAATTACCAGTACCAACCCTATAGTAACTTCCTCAATTGGTTAGTTTTAAACTTATCTAAACTACATCATTATTTGTAAAGTTATCATAAACTATAGTATCATGATAATATTAATTAAATTAAAGTATAACATTAATTAAATTAAAGTATAACATTAATTAAATTAAAGTATAACATTAATAAAATTAAAGTATAACATTAATTCAATTAAAGTATAATATTAATTAAATTAAAGTATAACATTAATTCAATTAAAGTATAATATTAATTAAATTAAAGTATAATATAAATTAAATTAAAGTATAATATTAATTAAAGTATAATAGTAATTAAATTATAGTATAATATTAATTAATCTAAAGTAAATTCCTCAATTAACTTACTTGAAACATCATTATTTATTACAATTAACTTACTTGAAACATCATTATTTATTACAATTAACTTACTTGAAACATCATTATTTATTACAATTAACTTACTTGAAACATCATTATTTATTACAATTAACTTACTTGAAACCTCATTATTTATTACAATTAACTTACTTGAAACATCATTAATCTCACTCGTGAATATACAGGGTGATTCAGAGATGTATGCGTTCCTTGCAACAGTAGATTCCTTGCAAAATTTGGAGTCGAATTATCCTGAGCCGTTTTGGTTTAAACCGAATCGTTACAGAGTTACAAGCCCTTAAACTCCGGGCCCATTTGGGCCCTAATACCCCCTTCAGACGGTCCGCAAAATCTTGGTCTAATAAGAAAGCTTGTTTAATACTCTTGTTACTTTTGAAAAAAAAACAAACAAACAGGTCGTAAAGCGATTTTGGTTAAACGAAATTCATGTTTTCTGAAGAAACATGCGATATCTAACATTGCCCCTCACTATCTTTCTCAAGCAAGCCTTTAGTTTTAAGGTGTCGTCTGAAGAGGGTATTAAACAAGAGGTGAAGAAAGAAGTTTAAAATGAGCTATTATCGGTGATTGCCAATTTGAGAAGTTCTTAATTTCAAATTCACATTTTTGCCTCCAAGCTTCCGCTAGAGCTTTCCACCCTCTTCAGACGAAGCATAAAAAGTACTTTCAACAATTTTTTTTGGATATTTCTTTATTTCGATGTAACAAACGAATTAAATTGAAACAAAAGAATTAAATTGCAACAAAAGGTCTTCAACGACTTATGAAAGAAGTTGCTCAAAATGAACACCATTGGCGATTATGCATGCCTGAGCCCGACGTCTAAAAGACCCTTGCACACTGTTTATCATTTCCGGATGTTCTCGAATGTTCGCCGCAGCATGTTGAATGCTATTACAGGGGGAACTCGGGTTTGAACCAAGGACCCCTCGATCTGCATTGGAATGCTCTACCACTGACCTATTCCTCCTTGTTCATAGCCGTAATGTCGAATTAACTAAAATAAACGCAATGATCCGTGCTATTACAGGCCTAACTCGGGTTTGAACCAAGGACCTCTCGATCTGCATTGGAATGCTCTACCACTGAGCTATTCCCCCTTGTTCATAGCCGTAATGTCGAATTAACTAAAATGAAGGCAATGATCCATGCTATTACAGGGGGAGCTCGGGTTTGAAGCAAGGACCCCTCGATCTGCAGTCGAATGCTCTACCACTGAGCTATTCCCTCTTGTTCATCGCCGTAATGTCGATTTAACTAAAAAAAACGCAATGATCCGTGCTATTACAGGCGGAACTCAGGATTGAACCAACGACCTCTCGATCTGCATTGGAATGCTCTACCACTGAGCTATTCCCCCTTGTTCATAGCCGTAATGTCGAATTAACTAAAATGAACGCAATGATCCGTACTATTACAGGGGGAACTCGGGTTTGAACCAAGGACCCCTCGATCTGCATTGGAATGCTCTACCACTGAGCTATTCCCCCTTCTTCATAGCCGTAATGTCGATTTAACTAAAATAAACGCAATGATCCGTGCTATTACAGGGGGAACTCGGGTTTGAACCAAGGACCCCTCGATCTGCATTGGAATGCTCTACCACTGCCCTATAGGGGATTGTAAAAGAGATTAGGAGGGGAAACAAATAGGGGGGAAGGCACTAAAAAGTGTTTCGTCACGTGGTGCAGCTGCTTTGAACCTTTGAGCAGACGCTCCTTTAGTTGGACCTTTATTTATAAACAAGTTGGGAAACCAAAATAAACCTCTCCGAGCCGAGACGAATTTACTTTCTAAACACAGGTCCACCAACCACTGAGAAAAACCGGAAATACATAGTTCAAATTGGCGAAATATTGCCAGGGTCTTTAACAATTTCCTTTGTATCCTCAATAATTATAATGAGGACCTAAATGTATCACTGAAGGGTGTATTTAACTTTCGGCTCACTCTGAACCGTTAACACCTCCTATAAGAGAAGGCGAAACAAGGTCATTTCTAGTTTAAATCTAGGGTATCTTATTTCACAGACCCAATCGTTTCAATACTTGTGGATAGATGAAGAATTAACAACCATATTACATTATATAATGAATATAAAAATGCGATTACACTATATATAAATGAAGTAAAGCTGAATTAAAAAGTAAACACCAAATTTGAAATGTTAATATCGAAAGATGTTCTTGGAAAATTGAGATGAAACAGAGCTTTATAGCTACACAACTACTTAAAAAATCGTAATGCCGAAAAATATTTAAAATATTTCCATTTAATATTCTGCAAAAAGGAAATGTTATCGTTTTGTAAGAGATCTTATCATCATACTCGCTTTATTTTAACTTTGATGTGCGTGTAGTGTTTCGATTCGGATGCAATCTTCATTACTCGTTCTATATAAACTCTCACTTGTGTCATTACATAGAAATAGTTTATCTTAAATAATTAATTAAATATAAATGATATTAATTATTTTAATCGCCAGTAAATAACTTTAAAAATAGTTAAATGGTTTATAATAAAGTTGTTCCTATTATCTTTCGAAACTTTGCTAATATTGACGTTTAAAGTGAAGGGTACCCCTCTTGCCCGCTTTTTTAAAATTTTGGGGTATAAATACGATTCGTTTCCATTATAATAATAGATAACAAGACGGCCCAAGGGCTCGTAATAGTAGCCATATCGTACGAGTGAATAGCCCCTCTATACCCTACCCTAATGAGTGGATAACCCCTCTATACCTTACCCTAATGAGTGAATAGCGCTATCTTTTTCAATGCTTAAATGATTTACCGTGCATAAAATCAGAGTGAATAGCCCCTCGATTCCCTACTCTAAACAGTGATTAAATTATAACCGTATAAATTTACTTATGCTGTAATTCTAATATTCCGGCGAATCGAAGAACAGATAATTTTTAGTGATAATCCCCTCGATGAGTTTACAACATAGAATTATGCCGATGCACACTTATCGCATCTTATAAATTTCTAACAAGGACTTATGCCCAGAAACTTTTGAAAGAGAAAGTTTAGTTATAGTGATTACGCATTTTAGTGATTATCCCCTCGAATTACCTTTAGCAATGCTAAAATGATCAAACGCATAACGCTCATTTAACACTATGTTAGCTCTATCTAAACCCACATTTGAATTAACCGCCAAAACGTTCCAGTCAAACATAACATAAATGACGATAGCTACCGAACGAGAACGAAACGGGGAAAATCGTTATCTATTTAATTAGCACATACATAAAAAGAAAATAAATATAAAAACCCCAAACATACAAATTCATAAGTATCCGACACCACAGATAAAAATTCAAAAGTTTCCGACCCCACAGATTAAGAGGTACCCCACCCCACATCACCCCGACATTTTAGAGATAAGAATAAATAATAAAAAACTCGAGGTTTCTATCAAGTCTCCATGGTTGAGTGGGTAGAATGTTTGTCTCCTACGCCAGCGGCCCGGGTTCGAATCCCGGGTCTGACCTGAAAAAATTTTAACTAAAATTAAATCTCTAACCGAGCCCAGTAACCCCTATGGGTGGGTTGTGGTAATATAAAGTTCCTTTTAAGCTAAAATCTGACGATAACGAAAGCGAAAACTCCGGCCACGACTACTACTAGTACTACTACTACTACTACGGCTCGGGTCAAACTAAGAGCCTATCGTATACTACGATATGGCTAAAAACGCATTCGCGTGAACTGATGGTGGAAGCCCTGCCATTTGGAGGCTAGACGTTTCTCGTAACCCTAGCCGATCGCCGCGTATATCTTGAAACCAATAATAGATAAAAACGCATTCGCGTGAACCGATGGTGGAAGCCCTGCCATTGGGAGGCTAGATAGACCGGGAGCTAGCATCGAAAAACTAACGTCATAGTCTATAAAAATATTTACTGGTGTATAGTAAAGGTATTATCACAAGGTTTAAAAAAAGGTTTGTCTTACTTGGCGGACCGGGGGCGTACGCCCCTGTCACCCATTTCAGCAGGGCTACTTTCTGCGCTATTTAATCCCACAAGATATATGCGGCTTTCTTTCTCTAAATTGTAGGTATGAATCCCCAAAATAACATGCGAAATAATAAGATATAAATTTCGGAGACCTAAACAATTTAAGATAATTTTTTTAAATTAATTTGTCAGGAAAATTTTTCCCATAAGATATATACGCAATTTTTTTTTAAAATGATCGTCTGGACACCAGAAATAAGAAACACCAGAGTAAGACAAAAATTTCGGGGAATTAAGTGCTTTAAGACAAGTATTTTACCCACCTGCCTCGAAATTTTCCGTGTAACCTAATGCAACAGTCAAAGGAAGTAAACGTTGACTTCCTTTCACGGTGAAACATGTTCGCGGATATTTCACCAACATTTGATTTTTTTATTTCAAATTGTAATAACCATGTTAACATAATAATTAAATGAAATGAAATTAGTTTGTTTAAAAGTTTCCTAGGAACGCTTAAAAGCAATACTTCAAAGAATAGACCAAAAAATTAGTAAAGAAAGTTAGTCACAATCTGATTCGTCAGAGTCCGAATGTATTAATTGTTCGGTAACTTCTTCGTCCGGGTCGTCTGTTAAGCATTCTTCCAAAGTTCGAGGCGCGCACGAACCTTCAAACCAAAGCGGTTTTAATCCTTCATTTTCGGTATTCTCCCAACCACAATCAGTAGGCAACAAAGGAGAAACAGGATTGGGCTTTTCTGGATTGTTCCAAATCCTGCAAATATAATTGCATCTTTTCACTTTTTCCTTCAGAACCTTTCTACATGGCGGAAAGCAGCTCGCCTCGGCAGTTTGTATTTTGTCAAATGGTTTTAAAACATTCTTCGGAGCGTACAAGCGGTGAAAAACATTAACTCGCGCTTCATTTACTGAATCGCAACGTCGTTCTCCGTAGATTAAGCAAACAAACCTTTCCATTTGATTCAAAACAGAATCTTCCACTTCAGTTGCGGTTCCAAGAGAGCTAAACGCTTCCTGGATGTCCGGGTACTTTTCAAGAAGACCGAGTGGTCGTATTTTTCCCTTACGCGCGAAAGAAGCAGTGTAGTCACATCCTGTAAGTACATGGAACCCTGGAAGCGAATTGCATAATTTTGATCCCATTTTCTTCGCTATTTGTGTTAAATCGACAATTCTCCGATTGTTTTTAACACCAACATCCATCCATACTGCAACTTTAGTATTTATGGGATGCAAATTCCCCAGAAAAATCACAATGACATCAGTGTCTGATGATCGCACCACTACGTTTCCCGTTTGGTCTTTACAAAAGTGGGAAAAGTGGTTAAACATTCTAGAATCTGCTTCTTAATGTTTACAAAACATATCATTTCTTAGTGCATTTCCTTGCCAACAATATTCGTAACACAATTCACCAAATGCAGCGTGTAACACTCGATTCTTTAGAGTTTCACTATGTTTTTCTAATTTCCAATCTTCAACCAAGAAATTAATGAACTGTTCTTTAAAACTATCGTTTTGAAAGGCTTTTTTAAATCTTTGGGACGCTGTTGATCTGGGCTTCGTATAACGTATGTGGCCATTGCTTCTTGATTATAATTCCCTCTTCTTTTATATCTTTCGTAATCTTTTATTGAAGGACTTTTATAAGTATCGAATACTATTGTGACTGTAGAAGATTCCAAACTGCACAGCCGTATCAAAATACTGCTTGATAAATCTCCGAAGGTCAGTGGTAGGTTTGGTGGAAGAGAATGGAGGAAAAACATGCCATCAACTATCGTTAAATCAATATGTGTTGGGCCTTCTGATTCAACTCGCTTTTCTAGGGAAAGCAAAAGCTGCGATTTGTCAGTTTTCTTAAGTGAACCATCGAGATGCGCAAGTGACAATGGTATAGGTGAGAGAGGGTACTGTAAGACAAGTGAAAGATCAAGGTTTTGCTTTAGCGATAAATAGCACATTCGACCGAAAATGCCACTTGTCATCTTCACTTCCAGAACTCGGTTTTTGCTTCGACATTTAGCCAATATTCCCTCCGATGCGAAGTTCAGAATCTTTTGACGCTTGATGGGTTTCTCAAATCGCGAGGGAGATTCTTCACATTCACGTTGAAAATCAAGGCGTAGTTTTTGTCCCAAGTTTCTTACATTGAGAAGATAATCTTTGGTAATGGAAGTAGCTGCTTTTCCTGTGCAAATTTTATGAAGATTATCGTCTAACACGTCTAAACTGAATGGGTTAATAGCCGAGTCTGCAAATTTCAACATAGTTTTCAGGTCTTTAGTGTCCTTCAAAATTCTGGACGTTCGTAGTTCTGAAGTGACGTCTTCTTTGTTATTTAACCCAACCATTTCTTTAACTGTGTTAACAATTTTGGATCTTGTGCTTCTTGTGACTGTCCATCGCAATCTAGCTGAAAACGAGTTGGTGAACGAGGCTATCCCGGTTAATCTACTGGCCGCGTCTCTGCTAGTTCGAGAATTGCAGACTACAGGCGGTTTTGCAGTCCATCTTCCAATTTAAGCTAGATTCCCACTCGACCGAAAAAAGCCGGCGGAAATCACGCAGTCGACGGTATAAATTTAACTTCCGGCGTTAGACCGTTCACACTACGACTGAATTTTGAGTTTGGCGGAAGATAGTTTTGGGTCACGTGACAGATTTGAGTGGTTTCTATTTTGCACTCTGAATTGTTATCTTTCTCCCCCCCCTTGTCGCCTAGAACGTACCAGAAGCGATATTTTCTAACTTCTTCAATAAAGTCTTCGTTATTAACCTCTAATCTCTTTTTATTTCCATTAGTTTCATTTTTCTTTCTTGGAGGCATGTTTCCGATAAGCCTTAGTCAACGACAAAAAAATGACGTCTTTAAATCTATCTCGCGTTCGCGTGCGCTCTTGAAATTAATGGCGTAGTCTGTGGAATAATTTGATTGGCTGCGACACCGATAAAAATAGAACACCACTTACACCCGGCCAAACGGCAATTTCGTCGGGCGTAAAGATTTTTTGGTCGAACCCCTTTCTGCCGGGTTTTCCGTCGAGTGGGAATCTAGCTTTAGTCAGCATTACTAAGCCTATGATAGCAGCCCCTCACCGGGCGTCACTTCGCGTGAATCTATCATGACCCGCGTCACTTCGTGACAAACTCCAGTTTGTAACGTATCTTATGAACGAATGGTTAAAATTAGTAACACGCACCGTTACGGTGTCATGCATAGAAATGCTTCTAAAAAAACTGATTTTAAATGAGCATAGGGGTTTTTTTTTGTTTGGCGCCTTAATAGTATTTGTGTACTTTGTCAGGTTTGAAAATGCGGGCAGACAGCTCCGGAATCAAATCGAAGATAAGGACAACCTTATCAAAAGTAAGTCAAAAAGGGAGATTCTTAATTACTCAAGGTTATAAATTATTTAGCGTAACTGTATTTCTTTTTTAACAGGTATTACTTCGAAGAACAATCAACTAGAACACGAAGTAAGTTGATATGTTTCGGTTGTTTATATCTAAGACCATTGAACACGGATGAACAAATTGTAAGCTAAAACGGACCCCGTTCTTCTATTGGTATGATCGCCCCTAGCGGGAGAGTCCCGAAACTTTTTTCGACTCATAAGCCTTATGTTATGGTTTGAGTCGAAAAAAATTTCAATATTGGTCGGGGCGTGACGCTTCAAAGGAGCTGCCCTGAATGAACCACGCCTCGTGTCTCAGTTGTGACGTCAGTGCCTAGGTGAGACGTCCAGGGCTTAGTTTCTTCAGTGAGCGGCGGCCATGTTTTTTTACCGCTTTGGTTCTACGAGTGCCGTCACACTAAGGCTTCTGAGATAGCTCTGTGGTCTTAGGTGCGCTCATCAACATAAAATTGACAAAATAGAAGTTTCAATATTGGTCATTTGGTCGCGGGGTGGCGCGACCACTCGAATTCAAAATTATCTATACCCTCAACTTTCTACTATCGATTTCTATTCTAAGGGGACGTCAGCACGGAGTTAACTATCCAGTTCAACTATACGCTTTGTTTTTCTTAATTCTAGATGGCAAGTTTAATTCATGAATTAGAAGATAGCGTTGGAAAGCGGGCTTCGCTTGAGAAGCAAAGTTCAATGTTACATGAAGAAGTAAGGTCTCAAGCACGACAAATTCGTGTTAAAGGTTCCCATATTGAAGAACTTCAAACTCAGTAAGTTTGTATGGACATAATTGTAGATTATAGAAAGATTTTAAGTTAGTTCCAGGGTTCGTACAGAACCTGAATAAGTCAGGGATATGAAAAAATGGGGGAAAAGTCAGGGATTTAAAGCTGTTTTTTTTTTAAAAAAAGTCGGGGATAGGTCAGGGATTTCGTTTGGTATGTCATACTACGATTGCTTCGAGTAATGCTAAATAAATATGGGCCGTCAGGGATAAGCTGCGTGAAAAGTGGGGGATTTTCCATATAAAGATTTTGTCCGAACCCCGAGTCTGCCCTAAGACTATTAAAGACGGATGGACTGGAATGGAGATACGGGTGGCGCGTGCTCCTTTTAGGGCAGCGCCTCTCTAGCGCCGCGCCGCGACCGATATTTAAACTTTTTCCATTAAAACCATGGCCATAACTAAAGACATAGGAGTCGAATTAAGTTACGAGACTCTCCCGCTAGGGGCGCTGCTGACAGCCAATGCCATTATTTTTCCAGTCCATCTGAGTGTTTAATATGTTCTTCACACAGGGTTGGGTTTTTCCCAGGAACATTGGGGAAAAGTGGGAAAAAATAGTTTTCTCCCCACCTTTTGACCGGTTGTAACTGGTCAAAACCATCTACGGCGAGAAAATCTGTTAAAACTGTCTTACAGTTACAACCCAGACATAAGACATCCTATATCCCAGGCTGGTCTATTAACTATATTGAAAGTTCAGTTTTCCAAAACTAAAAGTAAGACTAAAAAATCTTACAAACCTAAGGGTCTGAAACGATAAAACGAGCCTTGTCTTTCTTTTTTGGAAAGGAAAAGTTTAATACCAGTCCGCCACTGGAAAAAACTGGGGAAAATAGGTTTTTCCCAGGACGGTTTTAACCGGTTTAAACCGTGGTTAAAACCGGCACTGGGAAAAACCTGCCAACCCTGACTTCATGCACAGGAATTCAAATGATATTAGCTTCTAGTTTCATCTAAGCGTTATACATTAATTAAAATATTTCTTTAATTAAATAAAGAGTCAAGGAACTTATGGAAGAATTGGATATCATTCGAAAAGAAAAGGAATAAAAGATTGCCGAGTAAGTGCGCTTCATCTTAATATCTTAATTTGAATCGCAATTCATAAAATTAATGAGTTTGAAATTGATGATATTTAATATAATGGATTTTAGAAAACATCAATTTGCTTTAGGTTGATTGTAGCTTGGGTTTTTTTATATATAGTTAGAAAGTAATTGGCTTTTAAAGGGGCTCGGCGGCGCTGTTGGGGGGAGACCACCCTTAGTTCAGGGGGAAAACACCCAACTCTTTGGCCATAAGAAATGGCGCCACCGTCGCGGTGGGCGGGTAAGCAATAGAGCTATTTCAGTGGGGGAAAAATTTCGTCTGCTACGAAAATTGGGCCTGCCTTTGAGTGTAGGGCGGCCGGCCATTTTATGAGGGTTTTCTCTATGGGCAAATAGCATTGGTGACGTAGCCATTACCCCCTCTGAAATAGCTCTATATGCTAACCAACAGTTTGACTCCCCCTTCACCCCAACAGCTCCGGACAGCCCCTTTAAATACCTGAAAAGTGAAATAATGGCTTAAAACATAAGTTTATATGATTAAGTATGACACTTCCTATACTTCGTAATGCTAGAGCTTAAAGCATGGTTTTCACTTGACCGAAAAAAAATTGCTTTTGCGTCAAATGTCAGATACGTTTTTTAAGTTGTCGCCCAGCGGCAGCGTTATAGCGTTTTCACTTGGCGTAGCTCCCGCGTGTAACAGAACCAATTAAGGCTCACCAGATAAACTGAACATTGCACTAATTGCGGCCCATCTATTGCCTTTCTTTTTTGGTCTTTTTAATAATATTTGTGTCCCATATCATAAAGATAAGGATGGTTCCGAACCTCTTCGATAAAACCATAAGCATATCAAACCACCCGTAAGCGTGAATTCACAATAATACCACGGGTAATCACCATTGTACAGGGGCGCCAGAGAGAAATTTGAGGTTCTACGCCACCTAGAGGGAAAACGAAGCAAATCTCTCCTTCTCGATTCCCCCTACCACCTTATAACGCGGAAATCTAAGCAGTAGTCTGCTTCTGCAATAAATGGCAGCGGTAATCGGTTTAGTACGGGCTTTTAAGACTTAAGTTGTTAGGAACAGCAAATTATCTCGAATTTTTAAATAAAATGGGAAGAACTCTTAGTGATAAGTGTACACAGTACAACTGGTTTCTTATGAATAGAATAAGTACAAAAGATAAAAGTGTAGGTTGCCGCATCCCTTCAAATCCACGTTTTAGCCCCACTAGCAGACAACAATGTTTGTTATGATTACAAGTATTAATAGAGGTAGAGCTTATAATAGGTAAGTTTAAGATATATATTAATCCTTGTATTTATTCACAAGCTTCCGGTAGCATCCCTTGCGCGATTTGAATAAAGTTTCCCTTTTGTGCCACCAGGGAAGACTTGTGTCGCGAGTTTTACCTAGACAATGCCTGTGGCTAATTTTCCGCCGATTCACGCTTACGGGTGGTTTGATATGCTTATGATAAAACGTTTAGCATTGAACTTCGGCATTCTCAAGGATTTTAAGTGACTCGATTAGGAACTAGATAAATAAAAACATGGCGGACCGCGGACGTCCTCTTACGAACACGCGTGGCTGAAAATGACGTCACGAATCAAGCCCATTGCTGATTGGCTCGCGCAGAGCGTTAACGTTGAACGCGGCCGAAAAAATAGAGAGCTAATATCGCCATACTCAACGTAATTTCTGTACAGCGTAACTATATGTTTTCTATTTTCGGTTGTCGCTTGACGTCGGGCGAAAAGTCGTGATTTACGCCAAGTGAAAACCATGCTTTACCGAGAGCTAGTTCGATAATTTGCAGACTAAACGCGGTTTTGTAGTCCATCTTCCAATTTAAGCTAGATTCTCACTCGACCGAAAAAAGCCGGCGGAAATCACGCAGCCGACGGTATAAATTTTAACTTCTGGCGGTAGACCGTTCACACTACGACTGAATTTTGAGTTTGGTGGTAGATAGTTTTGGGTCACGTGACAGATTTGAGGGGAGAGGAAGGCTGGGGCCATTATTTTCGTTTTTCTCTTTGGACAACGTCGTTGGAGAAGGGAGATGGCCCAATGATTGCTCAAACTTTATTGGCTCTCAGAATGGGAAAAGCAAATGTTTTTCGTGTATCAGAACAGAAGTGCAAATGTTTTTCGTGATCTGTTGCGAAGGCGCGAACACGCGAGCGGCGCGCGAGTTCAATGTGGACAAAGCTTTAGTCAGCATTACTAAGCCTTTGATAGCAGCGCCTCACCGGGCATCACTTCGCGAGAATCTATCATGACCCGCGTCATTTCATGACAAACTCCAGTTTGTAACGTATCTTATGAACGAATGGTTAAAATTAGTAACACGCACCGTTACGGTTTCATGCATAGAAATGCTTATAAAAAACTGATTTTACATGAGCATAGCGGTTTTTGTTGGCGCCTTAATAGTATTTATGTACTTTGTCAGGTTTAAAAATGAGGTCACACGGCTCCATAAGCAAATCGAAGATAAGGACATTGCAATCCAAAGTAAGTCAAAAACGGAGATTCTTAATTACTCAAGGTTATAAATTATTTAGCGTAACTGCCTCTATTTTTTAACAGGCCTTACTTCAAAGATAAATGATCTACAACACGAAGTAAGTTGATATGTTTCGGTTGTTTATATCTCAGACCATTGAACACGGATGAGCTGAACAAATTGTAAGCTAAAACGGACCCCGTTCATCTATTGGTATGATCGCCCCTAGCGGGAGAGTCCCGAAACTTAATTCAACTCATAACCCTTATGTTATGGTTTGAGTCGAAAAAAATTTCAATATTGGTCGGGGCGTGACGCTTGAAAGGAGCTGCCCTGAATGAACCACGCCTCGTGTCTCAGTTGTGACGTCAGTGCCTAGGTGAGACGTCCAGGGCTTAGTTTCTTCAGTGAGCGGCGGCCATGTTTTTTTACCGCTTTGGTTCTACGAGTGCCGTCACACCAAGGCTTCTGAGATAGCTCTGTGGTCTTAGGTGCGCTCATCAACATAAAATTGACAAAATAGAACAAGTTTCAATATTGGTCATTTGGTCGCGGGGTGGCGCGACCACTCGAATTCAAAATTATCTATACCCTCAACTTTCTACTATCGATTTCTATTCTAAGGGGACGTCAGCACGGAGTTAACTATCCAGTTCAACTATACGCTTTGTTTTGCTTAATTCTAGATGGCACGTTTAATTCATGAATTAGAAGATAGCGTTGGAAAGCGGGCTTCGCTTGAGAAGCAAAGTTCAATGTTACATGAAGAAGTAAGGTCTCAAGCACGACAAATTCGTGTTAAAGGTTCCCATATTGAAGAACTTCAAACTCAGTAAGTTTGTATGGACATAATTGTAGATTATAGAAAGATTTTAAGTGAGTAATTGAGTAATTGGAACTATTCAAGGAACTTAGCCAAGTTAGCCATAGTTACCTTAACCTAAAATCTTTTCGAAAAAATTTCAACGTTCTTGTTTAGGTTGTCTTATCCCATTCTAGTCTAGTAATCGTATTTTATATTTTTTAATAGAGTTACCACCACATTTAGAATATGGTGTAGCTTTAGAACCAAATTGCGAAACCCCTGAAAAGTTTCAATTAGATTCAAAGAAATATTCTACACCAATTTACTTTAGGAAAAGTATTAAAAGGGCCAAAATGGACTTGAATTTGTCACCAATGTGAGTTTCCCGCAACCCTAGCTCTATCTGCAAACAATCCTGTACAAATAATACTTCTGTTAAAACCTTAGATGTATAAATAATGAGGATAATGATGACGATAATGATGGTGAGGATTATTTGGAAGATAAAAATAAGAATCGAATGGCTACTGTGGAAGAAGAGGAACTAATGGGCAAGGGTCTAGAAAACATAGAGTAAGCTGTTTATGTAAATAGAAATAATACTTGTTTTGTGGACGGTTGAATTAGTATACAGGTATTACTAAAAACGCTGCGTATTCGTTAAAATATTGTTATATGCTAATAGCTGTAATACGCAAATATTATTGAAAAAGATACTTCAAGCACTACCAAAAATTATACTTTGAATATTAATCAAAATACTGATACTGGATATCAAAAATATAAACAAGTAATTTACGTGAAAAAATGTCATTGATTCTATTTAATATAATCGTAGGTAACAGTTTTATAAGCAGGTAGAATTCTAACTTTATCCACTACGACCTGATATGTTTTGGTCTGATTGATCATGATCAGTGTGTGATCTTGTAGACGTCTTATTTGAGGGCTTATAGGGACTTGAACCGAATTCATTAGGGGTTCACCTTCATTGTTTACGCCTATTAGTTTCTTCATTTATTCAAAATTTATATAATTTTCAGTTAATGAATTTAAGAAAAATCCTTTAACTTTTATGATATTAGTTTTTACGCCCGTATTAGGGTCTAGGATGTCCAAAGAATAGTTATTGGGTCCAGCACTCAGCCATTCGGAAATATAAGAATCTTGTCCATAAGGTTCTAGTTAATTTTTTAGTTGCCCCAAATAATCGCCAGTGTGTAGCAAATGCGTACCATCTGGTGAGAGGTTTACTAAACTATTCGTGTCAAAATAAAAAGAAAGGTCACCGACTAATTCAAGGTGCTTTAATAAATGTAATCGTGCCATAGCTGTTGTGTAACAAGCGATAACTATGTTTGTATGTTTGTGTATGATCTCGTTTTCTAGAATATTTTCATGTTTTACTAGTACTGTGTTTTCATTGATTGTTAATTGACTTTTGACCTCCAAGTCTGGATTTAGTATTAATGCATATAGTCGGCAAGGATCTTTGATTATTTCGGTAGATGTGTGTCTGGTTTTTTGGCCGAATTTACCCCAAAAACAGTTAAGCATAAATTTGTTAAGGTATATGAGATCTTCATTTTTCTCTACTTTAGTGATATCTAATTCTACACCCTCCACGTCTTTGAAATATTTGATATAGTTCTCTTTATCTTCTTGAGTGTGGCAATCTGCAGGGAAGCCAATAGCCAGTGTTTTATACTCTAAAAAGGTATTAACATAATCTTTAAACAGTCCTCCCTGTTTTGTTTTGGGGTCGTACTGTGTCACTTTGTATGACCAAGCCTCGTACATTAATGTTATTGTGCAACCATTTTCTACTGCATGACATAACTCGTCGACTACCCATGTACCTCGCAATTCTCTTTGTTCTGGAGTATGTTCGCAATCACCTTGAAACTGGGTTTTACAACATGTGTAACATAAAGGAAATGTTAATTTCTCGTTAATACGAGCAGGCAAAACGGGATGAATTAGGGTTCGGGCCTGTAATACGTCGCGTTAAAGAAGGCCATCAAACGAAAATATGTCAGGAAAGTTGTCTAATACTGTTTCGGGATATCCTATAGGTATCTTGGAGGTTTTTTTTGATGAAAGGGTATAAACTGGTGAAATCGACGAAATGAATACGCTCCGATCCTGTTGTTTTATGATATAGTTTTGTTGCGCAACATCTTCCACCGAAGAATGCATCACGGGGGTCTAATCTTTTCACTAGTTTTTGCCTTATGGCATTATGTTTTAAAAACTCGACTATTTCTGGTTTCATTGTTTTTTACCTTTTGCCATTCACACTCCCATTTGACATTTACTGTATAATTGAGGGATTCTAATTTAGCTAACACGTTCATGCTTCTAATATATCTTATAGTTAAAAGTTTGGGCAGGGTCTCCGTGTAAAGGAGTGTTTCTGTTTAAAGAAAAATGTATTTTTCACCCGTGATAAAAACAGCCCCAGTACTTAAATATTTCCTGGTTGATCTCACAAAAACCATCTACATTATTTTTTGTATTCTGGTTTCTTTCCCTCTAAAGGAAAATTGAATAGATATATTTCGTTTGTATGCTGTCCACTCCAGACATTCTATGGCTCCTATGGACTGATTTTCGCTATAATAATTAACCGGTATGATACCTATAGTATCGGGTTTAAGATAATTCATGCAAAATACATGAGAGCAAACGCCGGGAAGAGTAATTGAGCGGCAATTAAATGGATCTACACCCGTTACTTTAAAGAGTAATGCACGAAATTTTATGGATCCTAGGAATAGTAAAACCGTGTCGTTCTTGCAGTAATAATTGAGTTCGTTCAAGAAGATGCAACATTTACCTTTACTATCTTCGGAGCTATGCCTTTTTAAGAAGGCAGATTACTTTCCAAAACAAAATTGGTTCCGTTTTGATTATTAACATCAAAATTGTGATCTATTACATAAAAAAATGTGGAAAATACCCTTGGCTTCGTTGGGTATACCAAAAGTAACGGGAAACTTTGCTAAATCTACAGGGATGAAATTATAGGAATCCAGAAATAACAAGTTAAACAATTTCATTTCTAAAATTCAAGTTGCGTTTATTTTCAAAGACGGAACGAATTTCTCATCTCGATTAATGATTTCTCGTATTAGTAGTTGATTATCATAGTTACGGCCAAAGTGTAACAGTATGATGACGTTCTTAACGGCATGCAATTGCATTAAATAATCTAAAAATAATTATATAGGATTTCCACCTGAAAAATATTGTTTACGCTTACCAAACTGACTACAAATAATACACCTAAAGTTTAGGGATGTTTCTTCTACGTAATGCTCACAGACAGTTATGCAAACTAGGAGGATAGCCTGGTGTTAATAGGCACCTAACGTATCCTAACATACCTTCGTTTGTATACATTCTACATCAAAGAAAATGTACAAGAGTACTAGGGTTAATTTTCTACTTTTCTCATATTTTCATCATGCACGCTGACAAAATCTCCAATCCCACAACGACGCAAGAGACGACTATACCCTTAACCCAAAATGCGAAAGGCAGTGAAACGGTGCTAAAGTTTAACGACTTCACTTTCGGTTCGGGTTTTTTCCAGGTAATGAGGTTCAACATCGCGATTGTTTGAGGCTTCGTCCAGCGAAAGAATCGGTGTTCCGTGTTAAATAACAATCTGAAAATTGGTTAATACATTTTTAAAAAAACTGAATCAATTGAGAATAGCGGAACTAACACTTTTCGAAGAAGTTCCATCTTGGCGGTGTCGTTCTTCTGACTCGAAAGCGGTATGTATCTGAATTCAGAGTACGGTGGTTATTCTTTAATGTGAATTGACTCGGAGTAAATCCATTTGTTGCGATAGTTCGCTATGAATGATTTCATTTCCATGTTTGATTTTAGGTCGCCTTCTTTGATGAGGCAAGCACCACGCTCTTCGTTCAATAATTTCACAACACATTTGCTATTAAAAGGAATTAATATCGCATCTCGAACCCCTTTAAGCAAGGGGTTTTCCTTTACCTGTTCCAATGAGCGAATATTGAAAATAAAGGAAAAGAGAGAACTTAAATAGTATAAATCTTCACCCATTGCCGGTAGTAACCGTGTTCAAATGATCGGTCAGTGATATAACCTTGAAGTTTCGGTCCAGTTCCATCTTTAGCAAAAATATCAGTAAACTTATCCAGGGTTATGTAGTTTACTTCAGAAAATTGACCTCGCATGGTGGCGCCAACATATGCCAGGATAACTGTAGAGGCTAATAACCAAACTGCCAGAGTTATTTCTTCAAACGGTTTGCCTTGTTTTTTCCTCGGAAAAGCTGAAAAATATTGTGAAGTTAGTTTGCAAAATTGTAATTTTCTTGTTTCATGGTAATATAGAATCATTTGTTGGAGTGAGAGACGTTCGGAGGAAATGAGCTTCAATGTTAAATTTTTACGTTTAGATCTTAGTCAGCTCTCGAAGAAAGAACAGGAAGAAGCGTTTTGCTTTCAAGTAACTGAAGGGATTCAATCCCAAAAAACTCTACTTATTTGCATAACGCCATAAATGGCTTAAAAAGTTTTAAATTACCGGATTACGCCACTTTGTCAAAAACCTACGATCTCGTTTCTACTAAAAGCTTTCCACCAATTTTCAAATTTATACATAATACACCGATGAAATATCGCGTTTGATCTCTCCAGAGGCTATAAATATTTTTAAATAACAATACTTTACGTTCATAGAATAATGTTGATATCAAGTTCCAGACATTGTCGAAAGAATTAGTGAAGATTTTCGTGATAACATTTGGAAATTTTGGTCTTCGTCGTTTTGAATTATACAAATACAAGTGGACGGATTTTCTTAGCGACAAACAAAAAGAAATGATGAAAATGGAAGCCACCAAGAGAAATACGCTCTACAATTAAATTAAAAATTGAAAGGGAATATTTCTATCATTCATATTAGTCATCCAATTTGTTTTTAAGCTTACATTGCCATGCATTTCTAAAAGTTGTGATACTTTTTTTATTTCCTGTTCGGGTTTCGAAGAAGCTGACGATCTTTACGGAATGGAAATAACTCGGATAAAAGTACGTATTAAATTCTCTGTAATGGTAACGCCCATCTTTCTACATCCAATGCATGTCTATGTTCTAAAATTGATTTGAGCTATGTGTTATAACGTAGACCGAAACTAGATTGAGATTTAGTTTTTGCTAATTTTAAACATTTTTCTGAAATTTAACTAAAATTTCAAACACATCGCCTGAGATTTTAAACGTATATTTGTCCATAAATAGAAAGGTTTGTTTGATAAGCAAAATCTTATGACGCAATTTCTGAAAATAAAATGCAATATTTTTAAAAAATATTTCAACTTCGTACTAGATCAATAGAACACTGATATCAATAATTTTAATTAATCGAAATATAGCAAAAACTGAAAAATACTATTGTAGGGAATCTTCATTCCCGAATGGGTATATCAATTACATCCTTGTTATTACGGATAAATAGAGTTATCCTAAATCGACTTCCCTTCTCTATTTTTATTAACTTTTTGTTAATAAAAACTAACTTTTATTTGAGTTTTCATGATTTAATTATTCGCTTCATGTTAACTATGAAATGCCTATAGTGTTTTGACTTCAGATGCAATCTTCATTACTCTAGAAACTTTGACCGGTGCCGTTCGGAAGAAAGAGTTTTTATTCAACAACTAAATAAATGTAATTTACATAAATTCTCTTAAACGTCAGTATTTTAAATTAATTTAAGTTAAGTAGCTATAAGAAACGTTATTCCTAAATCATATTAAACTTCGCTATTGTTCTTTTTATTTCAAGAGAACACCCTTTTCACAAGTTTTATAAATTAAGGCTATATAAAGCGCTTGATTCATAGAAAGCGATTAGAAAAACCGCAATTGCGAGAATCTTTGGTGGAAGCCCTACCATTGGGAGGCTACATGTTTCTCATAACCCTAGCTAATCGCCGCGTATATCTTAACAGTAACGATGATAATAAAGTAGAAACAAATATTTCAGGATGGATTCTATTTGTTATGAATGGAAGACCAGTAAATGGTTTTGTTAGACGCCAATAACTTCAGATTGGTGTATATGTAGTTTAGACTAAAGAGCAGGAGATGGTGGTGTTAGAAGTCAATAAATACAGATTAATGTATATGTGGTATGCACGAAAGACTATTGCATGATCCTGTTGTTAGAAGCCAGTATGCGCACATTGGTATGTATGTGGTATAGATGGAAAATTTTGAAAGATTTGGCGGATAGTTTGCCGATGAAGGGATAATGGCTAGTTAACACGCGGAACTGATATGAAATAGATGACATAATGAAGTAGAATTTTCGAAGTGCGAGCGCGGTACAGAAATTGTGAGGATGTTAACTCCGATTGGCCAACTGCGAACGCGGTGACACAAACACGTCCAGCGTGCCTCTCCCTGACGACATCGCCACATGGAGAGGAATAATTATATTTAAACAAGGAAAATAAGTTCCACCCTCCAATATGAGAAATGAGAAGTTACCAGTTAGCTTCTGAACTGGGTTTTTGTATATGTTGATTGTCAGCTGGACGAATATTATGAAAAAACGGTTTGCGAAAATTTGGATTTCAATTTGGTCTTGGGAATGCAGCTTTGTTTTATGGTCTGTTATTGTTGAAATGCTAAGATGGAGATTTGAATGTGCTTCAAGGTTTGCCTTCAGTGAAAAGATTTTTTTATAACTGACTATTACAACTTCGTGGGTAAATATTCGAGGATAAAAAATACTGATTGGCGTCTATGTGGATTGGAGGGAAAACTATACTAATGATGGTATAATGGTCAGAAAATGTATACCTTGGACTTAGGTGAAATAGCTAACCTTTTGCGATATAGATTTTCTAAATTTCTGTAAGCCTTGAACTCGGTACAGAAATTGGAAGCACTTATGATCTTATTTCTGCTGAATCGTTTCTTTTTTCTGATGAAACTTTTCTCTTTCCTGCTGAAACGTTTCTTATTTTGTGCTGAATCGTTTCTTCTTTTGAACTGAATCGTATCTTATTTCTGCTGAATCGTATCTTATTTCTGCTGAATCGTATCTTATTTCTGCTGAAACGTATCTTATTTCTGCTGAAACGTATCTTATTTCTGCTGAAACGTATCTTATTTCTGCTGAAACGTATCTTATTTCTGCTGAAACGTATCTTATTTCTGCTGAAACGTATCTTATTTCTGCCGAGTCGTTTCTATTTTCTGCCGAGTCGTTTCTATTTTCTGCCGAGTCGTTTCTATTTTCTGCCGAGTCGTTTCTATTTTCTGCCGAGTCGTTTCTAATTTTTAGTCCTGCTGAAACTTCCCATGTTAATGTTAAAGCTCTTCATTTCATATTACTGTTAAAATTTTTCTTATTTTTGTTCAAAGTCTATTATTATAAAAACTTTTCTTATTTTTGTTCAAAGTCTATTATTATCCAAACTTTTTTATTTCTGTTGAAACTTTCATAATTTTTTTAACTTTTCCCACTTCGGTACAATCATTTCTAATTCATGTTCAAAATTTTACTATTTCTGTATAAACCTCTCATCTTTTGTACAAAATTTTCCTTTTTGTACAACATTTTCCTTATTAAAGTGCAAATTATTGCAATGATTGTTAAGAAGTTTGTTGTTATTGCTCAAACCTTTCTTGTTATTGTACAAAAATTTCCTACTACTACTCAAAATTTGGTATTATGCTCCAACTTCTATTATTATTGTTCCAACGTTTGCTATTTCTTCTTAATTTTATTATTATAGCTCGAACTTTTACAATTTGAAATGTTTCTTAATTACTGTTCGAACCGTTCTCATTTCTTCTGAAAGATTTCTTATTTCTGACCAAACTTTTGTAATTTCTTGACTCTTCACACTGATGTTGAAACTTTTCTTATATCTGTACTTTTCATATTACTGTTCAAACTTTTGTCATTTCTGATTTTTTCATATTGCTGTTCTAACGTTTTATATCACTGTTCAAACTTTTCATATTTTTATTCAAACGTTTCATATTATGGCTCAAATGTTTCATATTATTGTTCAAACTTTTCATATTTATGTCAAATCATTCCTTTTAATCAAACGTTGTCTATTTTTGTTCCAAGTCTATTTATTGCTGTTCATTTTTTGAACATAAGACTATACAAAATGAATTCGTTAAAATCGTATAACCATCTTAATTCAAAAATCAAATTAAATTTACATACCATCAAGCGCGGCTACTTTTGATTCAGAAATTTCATAAGCCCTCGTTCCCGTTAAAAGGCCTTAAGATAGAAGTTCCCGATTGTACTCCAAAAAAGAGCAAACTAGTTCCCATTTTATTTCAAAAGTAAAGAAGCTATCGACAAACCGTTACCTCGATAATTTTTAGTGAAACCTTAGCTTGTTCCCAATATAAAATTGAGAATTGGACTTGGTTCAGTTAATTAGTTAAAATTATTTTATTAACTATAATTAAAGGAGACTCAGTTCCAATTTAATTTCGTTTCCAGTGAACCAGTTTTCAAAACTAAAATTTAAAATTATCTAGTCTAAATACATTCGTTTCTTGCAACTATAGAGTTATATTTATTTCTTAATTATATATTCACGGAAAACTATTTTTTGGTGATGAAATAATCGGTGGCACCATGGTCGCTGTTTTATATTTTGGTTTAGGGATATTTCTTGGGGCGTGGACTTGAGTTTAGGCCCAGGCACACCCTGAAGAATTTTTAAAGTTGGTGTTGCCTGTCAGCACGAGGGTATCAAAGACCTTTTCTTTGAAAGGAATAAATAATAGGACAAACCGAGACCTTTCCCGGTTTGCCGTACTCTTTCCCACTTGTTGAGTTCTTGTGTAATAAATGAACCAACAGATTTAACTAAAACGAACAGTTTATTATATGAATATTCGAGACAGTATTCGCGTACAATAGTTGTGTTCGGGCCGAGGAGTGGAACTGGAATGCCTATCGACCCGAGGGGTAATCTCTAGGTTGACTCGGTTGGTGGGAGATAACGATAGATATCTAGTAGATGTAAAATAGACTACATTGTTTTTCTTATCCGGTTGCCTATTAAAACATTTGGTCTATTTGTTTTATGTACGTAACAATACTCTCCCGTAAAACTTTTTTCCAATTACATTACATATCTCCAAGGAATCGAAATGCATAAATTTTCATACATTATAATTTTAAAATCCAAAACGTAATTTACATTTTTCATGACATTAAAATTTTAAAATCCCATAATTTATTTTCATGATTACGCTAAGCCTAAATTTGAGTTATCTCGTTCGTATGACGTTCGTTAAACTAGTCGATTCCTTATCGTTCCGGAGGTCTCCTCTGGCGTTGAGGTCTGAGTGTAGGAACGGCTTCGAGAGGCTCAACGGATGTGCAATGCGCTGGAAGAGGGTCTCTGAGTGTGTTTTCCCATAGTAAGTAATCGTCGTCCGGCACAGCTATGGGCTTAGATACGTCCTCGGTTCAACGGATCCTCATTTGGTACTGATGACGGCGAATTTCTCCAGGGTCAGTTGCTATGACATACATCATCTGACCTACGTGTGCGGTGACGACTCCGTGGAGCAACCTATTTCCTCTTCCGTAGTTGTGAACATAGACGGAGTCCCCTATTTCTTATAACGGCTCGTGTCGGGGTTTGGCGTCTTTGGCAAAGATCACTGGATGGTATAAATCTAAGTGTGTCGTGATCTGTCTTCCGTGCATTAATTCTGCTGGTGACTTTCTGGAACTGGTGGGAGCCCGACGATACTGTATTAAAATGCGTGCGATTCGTTCGTCCAGGGAACCAAATTGACCAGCTATTTTTCTAAGGACATCTTCAAACCGTCCGTACCCCTCTCTCCGCTTGACCGTTGGAGGCTGGGTGATAAGGGGCAGTTGTTGTGTGTTGAATGCCGTTGCTTCTTGTGAAATCCGCAAATTCTTGGCTGGTAAAGCAAGTTGCGTTATCGGTCACTAGCAACCTGAGTAGTGAGAAAAGGGGGGTTCTAGACCAGGAACCACCATGTTAAACCTATGGAGTTTTTCACAGTACCACCATGTTATTTCCCATAGGGAACCCATACTAGGTTCTAGACCAGGAACCACCATGTTAAACCTATGGAGTTTTCCAGAGTACCACCATGTTATTTCCCATAGGGAACCCATACTATGTATTTTCTATGACGTCCCCGTTTTTTTTATGACGTAAAGATCGGGGGGGGGGTAAAATGGACACGTTTGATTTCCTGACCTATAAAAACTGAAATGCGGGTTATTTAAGTATTAGAGGAGGGAGGGGATGTGATTTAAAAAGAAAAAACCCCTCTAGGAATACAATACGGTTATGAGAATCCAATGTATAGGGTACCCACGTTTGTGTAAAGTTTAAGGTTTTTTACGATGTAATGATCGGGGGGTGGTGTTAGCGGTAAAAAAATTAGTCGAATATATCGTGTCTGGACAGTTCGGTTTCCTGACCTATAAAAACTAAAATGTGGATTATTTCTTAAAGTATTAGAGGAAGAGGGGATGCGATTTAAAAAGAAAAAAACCCTCTGGGAATACAAGACATAAGAAAATTTATCTCATGATTATGTATAAATACCATCCTACTCGAGAAAAGACCCACACTTTAAGTTTCAGTCATCATCATGAATTTCATCTGTCCGGATTGTAATCGAGAGTTTAGTTATAAGAAAACGTTAAATAGACATATACGTGAAGCTCATCAAAGAAACAAATTAACTTGTAAAGTTTGTGGCGCGACATTTTCCCGCTGTTATAGATTAGAAAAACATTTAACCATTTAAAAACGATTAAAACAACTGAGAAAGAATTACCCCGATCGAGGGAAGGATGATGCGGACCCATCTAGCAAAACTAATCAACCGAGTACTTCACGTGATAATTTGAATCAACCTAGTACTTCACGTGCTAACACATCGAGTGAAAGGAATTTAAATCAATCCGGAGTTAATGACTTAGAGTCGAATGAAGTTCCGATTTTACGTAACGCTCTAGTAACGACACGGATAGAGGCGAATGAAAATGAAGTTGATATTTTAACGTTTACTAGCAGACATAGAGAAGCGATATATGTGTATTTGAAGAAACATTTGACTGAAAGACGAGGTATTAAATGGTACATTGTGGTTAATGTCCAGTTTAGTCGACAATTAGTTAATTCAACGCAGGAAGTCTTAGAGTTTCCCTTCTTTCGTGGTTATACAAATACAACTTTAAGCGAGGATGAGATTTATGAACAAATAGAGAGAAGTGTTCAGAAAATTATGAACTCTTTGGAACAATTCCAGACAGGTGGTAGCAACTGGGTTTTGAACAAAATTCTGTTTTTACAAGTAAATATCGTATCATATCATCCGCTAAGACCAGCGTCATATTTCGAGCTACCACCGTTTTTGAAATCGAAAAAAGCGTTGCTAAATATTCGAAATAAGGATGAGAGATGTTTCGAATAGTCTATTCTAGCAAAATTACATCCTGCTAAATTACACATTGAAAGAGTTAGTAACTACGCGAGATATTTAGATGAAATAGACATGGGAAATATTAAAAGTCCATTCAAAGTTTCACCGAGTGAGCTTATTTCCTTCGAAAAGCGTAACAATTTAAGTATCAATATTTTTGGATTCGAAAAGTTTTTCTACCCTTTGTTCATCAGTGAATACGAATGTGAAGAACGGCGTCAAATAGACCTGTTGCTAATTTCTAAAGGAAGAAAGAAACATTTCTGTCTGATTAAAAGTTTATCGAGACTTCTTTCTAATTTAACTAAAAAGAAAGCCGCGGCATTTTATTGTCGGAGATGTCTACACAGATTTTCGAAACAAACATTAAGGGATAAACACATCGACGGCTGTAAAAACACGCGCCGACATTAATAGAAATGCCGGAAGAACAAGAATTTACTTTTAAGAATTATGAAATGAGGGAAAAAATACCGAGATACGTTGTTGCCGATTTCGAATCTATTCTATCTCCGATTGCGGGCCCCGAACAAGATAACAAAGTTTCGCACACGCATAAAATTAATCAACATATCACTTGCGGTTTTGCATACATCGTTATGAATAGCGATGGTACAACATCAAAACCGTTTGTTTACAGGTACATTTTTTAATTTCCAATTACTTTTAACCGGTTCTAATTGAAGCCCCCTTTAAACAGAGGATTGGACGCTGTTAGTGTTTTTCTCAAACGAATGCTAATAGAGGCTGACATTAATAGTTACATGCTCTCTATAAATATTCCACTAATTATGACGGATAAACAGGAGAAAGAGTTTCAATTTTCAAGTCACTGTAGGGTTTGTAAGAAGAATTTCACCGATGATGATGATGATGACCGACCAGTACGTGATCATTGTCATTTAACTGGTCAGTTTCGTGGAGCGGCGCATTCGTCGTGTCATTGGAAAATCAAACCCCCTAAATATCTACCATGTATTTTTCATAATCTCTAAAAGTAATAGTTTGAATATGAAATTCTAAAATAGGATTAAAAACATAACACTATTTTTTCAGCTATGATTTACATTTAATTCTTCAAAAGGCTGGATCTTTCAAAAATGAAAAACTGTCCTGCATCCCCTCAAACACGGAACGTTACATTTCGTTTACGTTTAGTAATATCCGATTTATTGACTCATTTAGGTAAGATATTTCATTATTTTACTCCGGTAAAAGTGATTATAGTAATGGTTTTTAGATTTCTAAACACTTCATTATCCAATCTCGTGATGAATTTGGGTAAAGAAGGGGCGGGGAAATTTAAGGTTCTTAATAACCTATTTGAAGAGGACAAAGCGAAATTGCTATTAAAAAAATTACCGTATCCATACGAATACGTAACTTCCTTGAAGGTTTTCGATGAGACAGCGCTTCCGGATAAAGAAGCGTTTTTCAGTACTCTATCGGATAAAAGTATTGATGAAGAGGATTATGAACACGTGAAATTAATTTGGAATACATTCCAATTGAAAAATATGGGTAATAGCTTTTTATTTCTAACAAGAAAATCTAAAGGCTGAAGTTTTTAAAGGATTCATTTAAATATCTAGGTGACCTCCATGATCTATACGTGCTTACCGACTGTGTTCAATTATGTGATGTTTTTAACGAGTTTAGAGACAAATGTTTTCAATTTTACAACCTCGATGTTCTACATTCGTTCACACGTAAGGTGTTGTTAATGTAGTTCTTAAATACTAGAAAGTAATATTTCAACAGTACCAGGTTACGCCTGGCAAGCGATGCTTTTCAAAACTGGGGTGAAACTAGAGTTATTATTAGACATCGACCAGTATCTCTTCCTAGAATCGGAAATCCGTGGAGGAGTTTCTATGATAATGCACCGATACGCCGCTGCCAATAACCCGCTTATTCCTCAAACGTATGTTAATGATAAACCAACGAGTTACATTCTCTATCTGGATTGTATTAATCTGTGAGTTACTTGTCGATTTTTAAAAATAATTACAAGGGGATAATGTTAGTCTATCATTTCAGATATGGGACAAGTTTAAGCGATTATTTACCAATTGATGGTTTTAAGTGGGTCCCCGAATCGGAATTAAATAGTTTAATGACAAAAATCCCCAAAATACCTGATGATAATAATCTAGGATACATCATCGAATGCGACCTTCTTTACCCCCCGGAAATTCATGCTTTTACTTTGGATTTCCCTTTGGCTCCTAAAAGGTTGAGCGTTCAGGTTTCCCAACTTTCACCATATTGTCAAGATGTGTTAGCAGAATTTAACATACCTCCTAAAGAATCAAACCCAAAATTAATTCCCAACCAAATGTCTAAAACGAAGTATGTTCTCCATTATAGAAATCTAAAACTTTACTTACAACAAGGTATGGTCTTAACTAAAATACATAGAGCGTTAGAATTCAGACAAGAGCGTTGGCTTAGACCGTTTATCGAATTCAATACCGAACAGCGGAAGCTAGCGCCCGACGAATTTACACAATCATTGTTCAAGCTAATTGTCAATTCGTTATTTGGTAAATCAATGGAAAATTTAAGGAAAAGAATAGTATTTCATTTAGCTCACACGAAAAAAACATTGTTAAAGAAAGTTAGTCAACCCTCGTTTAAAAGTGTGACGGTATTTAACAAAGATTTAGTGGGTGTTTCCATGCGCCCCAAAAAAATTACTTTAAATAGACCAATTTACATAGGGTTTTCTGTTCTTGAATTATCAAAACATCTCATGTTCGATTTTTACTTCAATTTCTTAAAGCAAGTATATAATGATCGTGTGAAATTGTTATTCACCGACACTGATTCATTCTGTATTGAAGTTCAAACGGAAAACGTGTATAAAGATTTGGAAAGACACGGTGATAAATTTGACTTTAGCAATTATCCTAAGAACCATTTTCTCTACAATGAGGTCAATAAAAAGGCGTTGGGGAAGTTCAAAGATGAAACTTCGGGGAAGCCCATTCACGAATACGTAGGGCTCCGTAGTAAAATTTATAGTCTTTTGTTGAGTGAAACGGAAGAAAAAAAAACGTTGAAAGGGATTTGTAAAACTGTTGTGAAAAACAAAATAAGACACGATGACTATAAAAATTGTCTTTTCAAAAGGAAACGTACGTCGGAGACCATGTATCGATTCCAGTCTGAGAATCATGAACTTTATACCTTGAAAGTTCAGAAAGCCGCGTTATCGTGTTAGGATGATAAACGGTATATTTTGGAAGATGGTGTTACTTCATTACCTTACGGGAATAAGGATATAGCGGAAAAATAACGCTATTTTGTAATGTGTGATAATAAAAAAATATTACTAAGATGTTTATTATTCCTAGTTGCGTTATTTTCCTATAAATAACAAGTGTATGAATAAACCATACTTCTTCAGAATTTGGATCCATGATGTTACGTAAGAGAATTATAATAGTCCCGTCTAAGGTTTTCGGAAACTTCTATCAGGTAGGAGGGTAGTTAGACGGGGGAAAAGGTTTTGGAATGCGAATAAACATTTGAGAAAGACAGTAAAGAGAGTGAATAGACCAAGAAAGGTGAAAGTTTAGGCGGCGATTTTTTTTAGGTTGTGAAAAGGATACGAGATGAAAAAGCGTAGAGCAGAGGAGACACGAAACAAGGGGAAAGATTGGGGGAAAATTCGAAGCATTTATTATAATAGTAAAAGCCCAGGTTCCTACGCTAGTGTCGCTGCTCTCTTTAGGGAAGCGAGGAAGTTTGGTTATAGGGTACGGGATGTTAAAGAATTTCTCAAACAACAAAATGTTTATACTCTACACAGACCAGCTAGAATTAATTATTTGAGACCGCGAGTTATTTCATTTGGTATTGATCAAATTTGGGGTTTGGATTTAATTGATATGCAAAGCTTAAAAAGGTATAATAAAGGGGTCAGATATATTTTAGCTTGCGTGGATTATTTTTCAAAATGGGGTTCGTTAGTTCCGATTAAAAATAAGAGGGTGGAGACGGTGATTCAAGCTTTTAAACATATCCTATTAAAAAGCAATCGACACAAACCTAAATTAGTTACTAGCGATAGAGCTTCGGAATTCGGTCCTCGTTTCCAGATATATTTAAAAAGTAAGGGTATAAAATATTATACAACGTTTTCGGAAATGAAATCGTCCATATGCGAAAGGTGAGGCTTTTTATTAAATGGAAGGAAGCGTCTAACTTGGGTTTTTTTATATAGATTTATACAAACTATGAAACATCGAATTTACCAGTATATGACAGCGAATAACACGTTTAACTACAATAATGTATTACCGAATTTGGTAAAGGCTTATAACGACAGTTTCCATAGAACAATCGGAATGAATCCCAATGAAGTCAACAGCGAAAACTCGGCAGAAGTTTGGTATAGAATATTTGGTAAAATCGATTTCAGCCCCCCCTTTAGATTCAGAAGATATATACGTGGGAAACATTATTAGAATTTCCAAACAAACAAACGTGTTTAATAAAAAATTCAAGCCAAGATGGAGTGATGAACTATTTAGAGTGCTTGAGGTTTTGAATACACAACCAAGGACCTATAAGATTGAAGATCTGAATTCCCGGTTGATCGAGGGCACTTTCTTTCAACCGGAAATGCAAATCGTGGGGAAAGATTTGAATGATTGCGTTTTCCGTCTTGAAAAAATTTTAAAAACGCGTAAAAAATCCGATGGTACTAAAGAACATTACGTTAAATGGTATTCGTATGACGAATCCTTCAACTCTTGGATTAGCGAAATCGATTTAATAAAGAAAAAATAATAATCATGTATAAATATCAGATACGGAACATCATTCCATCCATTGTTAAAAATGAACTCGTGCTATCTGAAGTTTCGTCACCCTAGCAACTACGCTATTTACGGACCCACTTTATCAGGTTACATCAATTTCGTTGTTTTTATATTTAATACGATAGTTATTAACTTTAAAACTTTATTTCAGGTAAAAGCAGGTTTGTTTTTAAATTACTACGTAATCACGAGTTTTGCATAACTCCGAAAATACAGAGAATAATTTATATGTACGGTTCGTATCAAACCGAGTTTGAAAAGTTACTAAAGGAACTTCCAATTTTGGAATTTGTTAAGGGAATCCCCCATGATCTTGAAAATTTACTAGACTGTAATGTAAATAACTTGATTATTATCGATGACCTTCTAAACGAATTGAAAGACAATAAAACTGTCGGAAATTTATTCATTAAAAATGCGCACCATAAAAACGCCAGCTGCATATTATTAAGTCAAAATATGTACAAGCAAGGTTGTGTATGGATTTTATTTGCATATATTTTTTTACCGTACTTTGAATATGTCTAATTTTTAAAGGTTCTGTAATGAGAGATATCAGCCTGAACACGCATTATTTAATTTTGAAGCGAATGATGCGTGATAAGAATCAGATTGCTACGCTTTCGAGACAGGTCTTTCCCAAAAAACCCAATAAATTACTGTTGGCGTATGAGGATGCGACTAGTTTATCGCCGTACGCGTATCTAATTCTGGATCTCAGAGTGGATTGCCCCGATGATTTGAGGTTAAGAGGACACGGAATTTTGGAAGATCTACCGATGATATTTTATAAATAGCTATATTTAACAATTAATTTCATCATTATGTCGAGAACTTTGAAGAGATTTAGTAGTCTAAACGGCCTTCCTCTAAGAGGGGTAAATTGTGTAAACGATCCGCAACTTAAATTCATATGCCAACTATCAAGCAACTTAAAAAAAGGAAATGTTATCATAGATAATAAAACAAGGAGAAAATTAGTCAAGTACAGGAATTTGATACGTAAACTAGCTGATAAAAATATTTCGTTAAAAAGAAAGAAGTCGCTTCTGAAATTGAAACAACACGGAGATTTTTTTCCATTAATCTCGACGCTTCTACCGAGCATTATCAGTGGCATTTCAACATTACTCGGACAATGAATACTCTTCAAAAATTAATTCTCGTCCCATATGATCAAATCCGATCAAATCAAGATCTAATTAACAATGAAATGACGGGCCTTGACCGGGAAATGTTCGCGGTAATTCGAACAAAAGGTCTTACATCGAGAGAAAAAACTCGACGGTATCAAGAATTGCTTCAAAAGTATCAGTTTTCTAAAAAACACATTGTTCCGAAAACGGTTAGCGTTAGCAATCTACCATCAACCCCACCGAATATACAATCGTCACCTATAATTATTCATTCTAACCCTTCCACCTATACACCACCTCCAACTCCTCCCCTTCAAACCCAAACATTTCAAACTAACGCAGTTCAAACCCCCGCAGCTTCGACTTTTACTCCCACTAACGCAAAACCAATCTTAAAAAAATCAAGAAAATATAACGTCTCGGGTAAATTGAATAGAAATACCGGTCAAGAACCGATTATAACTAGAAGCCAGACGGAGTTATTGGAAAAGAAGAAGAAACCCCCGACTATGGTTAATAAGAAAACAGAAAAAAAAGTTGCAATATCTTCACCTCCAATTTTAATTGATTGGGACGATGAAGATTTTTAAAAATAAAATATTGTAAAAAAATAGAGACTTTCTATTGCTTTTTAATATTTAATTTATTTCAATATTCAATTTATTTTATATATATATATTTTTTTAATTTTTATTTCAAGGATTATATTTATATTTTTTTTTAATTTTAATTTGTTTTTGTTACGTTCCGTTGCTGCTTTTCTGACTCTCGAAAAAGTCTTTAAAAATTAAAGCCCTGGCCCGTTCGTGGGGCAGTATGAACGTCTCCAACTTCCTCACCTAGTGAAGAAATAAAAGAAACATGGAATAATGATGTCATTAAGCGGGGGAGAGAAAGAGAGAGAAAACATACCTGCACGAAGCTTTTTTCGCCCCCTACTTTTCGCACGAGACGTTCCAGATTTGGATGATACGACACGGAGACATCTATGGACGATATCTCCGGTCTCAGATCAAACCGGATGACGAATCCAATGTGTATGGATCGCATCAAAACCTTAAACAAATGAATAAAAACGTTGTCGTGATATTTTATTTTTAACATAAAAATGAATCAATTTGTTAAATTCTTACCTCTAAATCTCTGAAGGTAAATTCTGGGAGCTCATCTCGTCCAGGTATTGGCCCTAGAACGGCCGTGTATCGCAAGATCGCTCTAACGTCTTCACCAATAGCAAGTAGACCCGCAGACATTTTCTATTCTCAAATGCGGTTGATTCTCCGAAATTTTCTGTTTCCTAAATGCTGCTTATCTCTGAAAATAGTATTCGAGAATGATGGTTCTAGAAGGAAGGACCGATACTTTTATACACTATCACCGGAACGAATAAATTAGTATAGTATAATACATATACAATCTGGAAGAATTCAAACTCACCCACGACAATACCTATAATCCTTATTGATGTATTTTAGTTACGATGGAACTTTTTTATCACTAGATAATCCCACTTCGAACTAGTTTCGTATGTGGGTCAAATAGGATATTTAGTTTCTATGGTAGATCATGTAGGACTTGACTTCATAAAATATCTGATATACATTAAAAACCGAAGAAATAACTATCCATTATTAATTCACCCGCAACGATTAATTCGAAAACACGTCCTCGCATGTAGTTTTGACGTTTATTAAAATGAAAAAAGTTCGTTTCGACAATATATCCGTAATATATTATATTGAACGTGAAAATAGAATAAACTATTTCTTATACAATGTCGTAAGATTTAAGCATCTTATTTCCGTCATGAATTCGAAATTGGGTCCGATTTAAAAAAAAGTTTGAGAGTCCAGGAAATCGGAACTGAAATCACATAAGAGGAAAGGTTGCGGTTAGAAGCTTTCATTCTTCTTCAATTAGTCAACGCGTGAACAACGCTAAAAATGACTCAAGAATCACTATTTTGATAATTGGATGTTTTTCATTTTACCGAATATTCTGTTATATTTATATAGCTTTATATAGTGTTAATGATTTGCTTCCAATTACAGCCCGGATCTTATACAATGTTGTAAGATTTAAGCAGCTTATTTCCACCACGAATTCGAAGTTGGGTCCGATTTTTAAAAAAAAAAAAAGTTTGAGAGTCCAGTAAATCGAAACTAAAATCACATAAGAGGAAAGGTTGCGGTTAGAAGCTTTCAGTCTTTTACAATTATTCAACGCGCGAACAACGCTAAAAACGGCTAGAGACTCTCTAATTTGGTAATTGGATGTTTTTTCATTTTACCGAATAATCTCTTATATTTATATAGCTTTTTATAGTGTTAATGATTTGACGTCCAATTACAGCCCCGATTTTTACAACATGGACGTAGCCGATCCCGTGTTTCATGACAATAAAATGGCTTTGACATATTGTTTAAAGCGCCATTAGGATCAACATATAGAAAGAAAGATGGAACTTTGGTCAAATACGCTACTATTTCCAGAAAAAACAACAATGGGAATATGTTCTTAAACATACGCTCTTTCCGTTATTCGTCCGAAATCGGAAGATGGTTACCAACACATGATGGTGTAGTTTTGACCGAAGCACACATCGCGAAATTTAATGAAGCGAAAGAAAATATCAGACTTTCTAAATCATTTAGAGGTCATAACAATTTACTTTTGACACCCGCTCAATTAATATACCCACTGTCGGACCATAATAACGATGGAGCGTGGTTAACTGTTTTAAACGCGGGTGTTGAACATAATGTCGCTATAACACGTCAGAAAAAAAAATCGTGTAGTATAACCGGGATAATGATGACCCCTGACGAATGGAATTATTTAAAATATTTAATTCCAACTATACATTTCATATTTTTCCCACCTAAATTGACGGAAGACTTTGAAGCCCAACAAACGTTGGCGTATCTTCTCATAAGGGAAATAAATAAAATAGCGGAGACTTCATGTGTTGGTTGTCAAAACTCTTACGAAAACCAACTGTGCCATCTGTGTGTGACCCTAGATTGGAGTGGTAGGGTTTCTTCGTTCTATGATCAGGCCGTTCAAAATTTACAGATGAGCGAAGTATTAAATTTAACCAAAGAGTTTTAAGACGCGCCCCCGGAAACGCTCAAGAAACTATCGACATTATTAATATTTTGTTAAAGTTACAACACTTTAAAACCGACCTCATGAATCAAAAAAATAATCAAGTTAAAATTTCTTCTCGCTTCTTCACTAGTTATAAAACTGAAATTAAGTATTAATTACCATTTTAAATTTTTAATTGTGTTTTGTAAGTTTGTTGGTTTTATAACAACGTAATTATATTTTTGATATTACATTTGCAATTCGGGGAAAAATATCGGTTCTTATTTAGGTTTTTTAATCATGATTCCCCTTGTGGAAAAATTTTGGTGTCTGTTTTATATCAAAACATATTGAAATCTATATATGACGACTCTTTTTATTTATCCTGATCATAAGATGATACGACTCTCATCATAATGGACGCATTTTATATTCATTGTATATCAACCGCGTCTTTGGATGTTTTCAATGACAATTCTAGTAGTAAGTTTAAGATTTTATTACTAAAAGAAATACATTTACACGGGAACTATGAATGTGGGTTGAAAGAGTTGATAATGCCTTTGCAATATGAAAATGTCCCGGATGACTGTACCCATTTTCACTTAGTTTCATCTGAAAAAGTTATTGAAAATTCCTCAACAAACGTCATGGACTGGGAAAAATTTGGGAAAGGTAAACGGTCCGCGGGGGGTATGAATTATACAGACTTTAGAGGAATGGCTTCACAATCTCGGCTACAGTAATTCCGATGGACGATTCAATTTTAGACTTTTTGAAAGTAAAAGATTTACTACAGATTCGAATTCTAAAGAGATTAAAACTATAATGAAAATGTACGCTGAAATTGAAGTTTCAAATGGGGTTTTGGTTAAATTTAGTCCTGAATTGGCTAAATTATTACGGTTTAAGAGTAAAGAGGATAATGAGGGTTGGGTCGTGTTTCGGGGGATAGTTAGGTCTGATGAATTACCGCATGTTGAGGACATGGAACCGGGGGTAATTATAAACTCCGAAACGTCATTAATTTGCGAAACGCAGAAAATTTCCCACATAGACGAATCTCTCGAACTCAATATCACACCCGGCTACTATGTTAGTATAGAAGAGATTTATAACTCCATGATCCAGGTAATTCCCCGCGAATTTAGAAATAAAGTAACAATATCTAAATGGTATGATGGGAAAACACGGATAGCTAATAGCGAACCCGTCTCTATAAAATTCCCCGAATCACACCCTAATTTGGCGTACATTTTAGGTTTCAGTTCGGATCAGATTAACGTGAAACTCGAAGGTCTAATTCGATCAAACCAGGTACATGATGTGCGATCCGGTATTCAAAATTTCCTAATTTACTCATCTCTAGTCGAAGAAAGCTTATACGCCTCCACCATGGCTCCAATTTTACGAACCGTTCCCGTCCCGCGAAATCTCGAAAGGGAGGAGGTTTTAGTGAAAAGTTACGATTTCCCCGATTATTATCCCTTAAAATGTAATTCTTTCGAAGCTATAGAAATCAATATTAGAACTAGTTACGGTGACTTTCTAAAATTCTTAAAGGGCAAAACCATTCTCAAACTCCACATAAGAAGAAAACCTTCCTCTTGAATATAAAAAGGCTTGTCTTTCCATAAACCTATTTAATTCATGAATGACTCATAGTGTGTTCGGTACATAAAAATCGTAATGGATTCTAGCGACAATCCTTATATAATATACTTTTCACGATACCATAATAATAACCAGACTGGAGGGGATTTACCATATTTTAGTTCCGTACCGTATTATCAACACGGTGGTTCGTTTGGTTCGGTTTTTCGATCACTATTTTCATTTTTAAAACCCATATACAAACCTATTGGTCGAGTTTTAAAAAATGAGGCGCTACGTGCTACTTCGAATGTGTTAGGAGATTTGGCCGAAGGCGCTAACTTCAAAGAAGCCGCTGTTAAACGATTGAAAGAATCAGCGATGAATGTTATAAATAATCTTCAATCGGGGAAGGGTGTATATAAAAGAAAGAAAAACGTCGTAGCACCACATCTAATCCTAAGAGAAAAAGAACCAGACGTCTTCCAGACTACTTGGATTAAAAAACAAAAATGGTCAATAATACCACGTTACTCATGAGCTCGCTCGATTTTTTTTCCGAACCGGCTACAAATAATTGTTTGGACGCGAGTGAATGCGTTTTAATAAAACCATTGAGTAATTCATTTACCGCCGGAGTTCCGTTAGAATTCTTCGTTCATGGTTCAGCCGATCATTATCTAAAATTAGATGATACTTTATTATCAGTAAGCTTTAAGGTAGTTAAAGCCGACGGTGATAACCTTCCTAACGATGCTAAAGTGGTCACTGTTAACAATTGTCTATCCGCTTTATTTTCTAATTTAGATGTAGCCTTGAATGAGGTCAGTTTGAGTAGCGGTCTACCGACGTATAGTTATAAAGGATACATAACAGATCATCTCAATTTCAATAGAGAAACCAAACGAACTCAAATGTCGACTAGATTATATACGCATGAAAATGAAGGTTTAGATATTGATAACCTTTTTAACTCTACCACCTCAAACGGTTTAAAAAGGAGAATGCAAACTATATCTCAGTCGAAAATTGTAACTGTCTTCGGCCCAATTTATCATGAACTGTTCAATATGAATAAAGCCCTATTAAATGGGGTTTCGCTTCGATTAAAATTTAATCGAAACCCCGATGAGTTTGTTTTAATGACACCCTCGACCAATAACGATCAATATAAAATCGAAATTGTAGATAGTAGTCTATATGTTAAAAAATGGAAATTAAACCCTGATTTGGTTCTCGGGCACATGTTAACGTTAGAACATAGACCGGCTGTCTATAACCTAAACCGCAGTGAGGTCAAATTTTTCACTCTACCTCAGGGGACTATCGAAACGTACAGAGACATGGTGTTTAATGGTACCCTACCCAACAGATTAATTGTCGCAATGTGTAAGTCCACTAATTTTAATGGTAATATACACACATCGCCTTACACATTCGAACATTTCGGTCTCACTCACTTAGAGTGTATAATAGATACTCGTCGGTATCCTTCCCCCGCATTTACCCCGAACTTCGCTGAGAAAAGATATCATAGAGAATATCTCAGCTTATTCACGGGATCTAATAATTATAATATTAATTCCGGATCGAATATAACATATGACGAATACGTTAGTGGAAATTCATTTTTCGTCATCCCTCTAACCGCCGATGAACTAGGGGGTTTAGAACATTTAGAGCCGATTAAGACGGGATCTTTACAGTTACTTTTAAAATTTAAAGCGGCTTTAACTGACAATATAACAGTCATTTTATTTTCCGAATTCGAATCAACATTGAAAATATCCAGAGACAGAGGTATTACGTATAATTAGACAACCCCTCATAACCGAGGAAAGAAAATGGATACCTTACAGTTGGAATCTATTCTTTCCAAAATTTGCGGTAGAAAATTTTACGGGGTTTTCCCTTCCAATTTCATCGCTAAAAAAAGGAAAGGTGATTACTATATAGTTTTTAACAATCAAACGAGTGATCAGCCTGGACAACATTGGATTAGCTTGGGTGTCAAAGCTAATAAAAAAGGGGGAAAAGCGATTTTTTTCGATAGTTTTGGGTTAAGACCCGAATCGTACAATTTGAAAATACATCATCTAGCGCGTCAGTTTCAAATACAAAATAAACAAATTCAAGACTTTAGATCTTCAACATGCGGACTATACTCAATTGATTTCATTCATAAAATGCACAAAGGGTGGAGTCTGAAACGGATTATTAAATCCTATACAACATATCCTGTTTTAAACGATATTCTAGTTTGTTATTACGTTTATAAAATACTAAAAAGTTTTAAATGTTTTAAAAAAAATACCGTAAAGCGTCGTTGATTACTAGATTTTGTTATAAGAACCATCTACTCTATCGCTTCGAATTCATTCGGGAAAAATGCATTACATCGTTACATACACACGTTTTGAGGGGAGAAATGAATTCCAGTACATGGTAATCTATTGTCTTCAAATGCCATGTATGTTTACCATTTACTTCGAACATGAAACGAGTGAGAAAGGAAAAATTGCTCGAATAACGAAACAAAGACCTCCATTTGATGAGAAGATGATTCGGACGAGGGATTTTGAGTACGGAGACCAGGAAGAAATAATTGGAAAAATTATTCACCCCGCAAGTACCATCATTCTCGAAAATATCAGAGATGGAGAAATCTTCACTCGTTTGGGTCATGGACTTAATGCAACCATAGCTGAAACCCTCAAAATGCCCAGCCCGTCGCAACTTCTGGAGGAAAAGGCGAAATTGCACGTGGCTAATTACTTACTTTGGGTGATGCGACAAATGAATGATATTAAAACCCCGGACAGCTTTTACCACGAACATTTATCTTTAGTTTTAAAGTAAAAACAAATTTGTAATTCATATTCCAAAATAAACAAATTTGGTTGAAATATTTTTGTCTTTATTTAACACATTACAAGTTTTGCAGATAATTAATATTAAGTGGTCCATAAAGTTTTTTTTACCACTAACACCCCCCCCCTCCGATCTTTACATCATAAAAAAAAAACGGGGGACGCTTTTTTATTCGATTCTCGTATGAATTTAAATTCGTTATTTTCCAGTTGAGCCGAAACCGTTCATCCCTCTGGCAGTCATTTCGAGAGACTTGAGGGAAGAAAATAAGGTTATACTCCAATATCGAGTTGTTTTCAAAACGAGTAGTTTTACCTCACATACTAACAAAACAGGGGACACAATAACTTCACAAATGAGTTGAGCAATACGATCTCCCTTCTCAACGATAAACATCTCGTTTGAATGATTAAATAAGATAACCCCAACGTTACCAGTATAATCTCGATCTATAACTCCACCTCCGATGGAAATTGAGTTTTTCAACGCTAAACCCGAACGTCCAGCTGAAAAATTTAATTAACTTTAAAAATACACCCCTTTTTAGGATGATGGTTCGGGAATTAAAACCATACCAATGCGGACGTAGCAATTTGAAGGAGCACGTATTTGAAGATCTGTTTCTATCAACATAGTTGATTGAGCAGGAATTTCATAATTTCGAGGAGAATACAAATCAAGTCCGGCTGAATTTTCAGACCCTCTAGTTGGAATAATCGCTTCTTGAGAGAGCTTAACAACTTCCAACGTATTCATTTCAACGTTTGTAGTTTAAATACAAATTTTCCCATTTTCTCGAGTAGGATGGTATTTATACATAATCGCGAGATAAATTTTCTTATGTCTCGTATTCCCAGAGGGGTTTTTTCTTTTTAAATCACATCCCCTCTTCCTCTAATACTTTAAAAAATAATCTACATTTTAGTTTTTATAGACCAGGAAATCGAACTGTCCAGACATGACATATTCAACTAATTTTTTACCACTAACACCACCTCCTGATCTTTACGTCGTAAAAAAAATTCTTTTTAAATCACATCCCCTCTTCCTCTAATACTTTAAAAAATAATCCGCATTTTAGTTTTTATAGGTCAGGAAATCGAACTGTCCAGACACAACATATTCACACCACCCCCTGATCTTTACGTCGTAAAAAAAAATTCTTTTTAAATCACATCCCCTCCCTCCTCTAATACTTAAATAACCCGCATTTTGGTTTTTATAGGTCAGGAAATCAAACGTGTCCATTTTACCCCCCCCCCCGATCTTTACGTCATAAAAAAAAACGGGGACGTCATAGAAAATACATAGTATGGGTTCCCTATGGGAAATAACATGGTGGTACTCTGGAAAACTCCATAGGTTTAACATGGTGGTTCCTGGTCTAGAACCTAGTATGGGTTCCCTATGGGTTCCCTATGGGAAATAACATGGTGGTACTGTGAAAAACTCCATAGGTTTAACATGGTGGTTCCTGGTCTAGAACCCCCCTTTTCTCACTACTCCGTCGCTAACACTGGCTTGGGCAAGAAGTTCTACTATCTGTTTCTTTCTTGATGCTGTTTCGATGCTGGCCCTAAGACGGGCTTTTTCTTACGTTTCTTTTTGACAGTGCCGGACACCGCAGCAAACTGAGCCAAACCGCGCGGCATGGCGACCCAAACCGAAAAAGAACTGGTAGGGTTTCCAAACAATTAAACACACATATGAAACAGTCGAATTGTTGGAAGGTTTTGAATGAAGCTTTGTATTTCTGTTATTTATTCACTTCGCTCATTTTCAAATAAAAAGAGTTCGAAATTTCTCTCCACAAAAAAACACGTTTTAAACTTTTTTAAAACGTTTTAAACAAATTGGTCTTTTTAATGGCTGTTTAGAACAATTTGTTTAAAACTTGCCAACGCTGTTCATTGTATATTTTTTCTAATTCAAAGAAGTATAGAAAATTGGTTAAAAACGTTATGAAAATTAATGAAAACAAAACGGAAATTAACGACTTCATATCTCTATAGAGATATCTGCACTTGTTCAGACATAGATATGAAAAATGTAATCAATAAAATATTTTCTTAAGTTGTAATTAATATTTAATAATCAGAGACATGTGTTTTGACTACGAGAATAAAAGTATTTATTAATTGGAAATATTGTTATAGTCAGATACGTTCTTTTATATATAATCAGAAACAGGCTTTTATATATAATCAGAAACAGGCTTTTATATATAATCAGAAACAGGCTTTTATATATAAGCTGTCTACAACTTACCCACGCGATATTAGCTTGAAACTCTTTCAAACTAGCACGATCTATTTTATTTTGGCTTGTGTAGGTAGGGTTTTAATTTCGTAGATGGATTTTTCTCGAGTCATTTTTTTCGACCAAGCCGCATCCTTAGGATTAAGTTTTCGGAACATTCATCCAGAAGACCCTTACGTTGAAAAGATCCGTTGAATTCGAGACGCCACGGGCTTATTCGGAACCATGGGTGTTAAAACTGGCATACTGGTAATTCGAGAGAGAGAGAGACGATGGCGAGAGAAACGACATCGCCGGTGTTAGACCCATTGTTGTACTGTTCAGTATGGGCTGTGGGGTAGCGAAATTAGAAGATAGGGTCGCAAAGATATATTCTGGGAAGAAGTAGTTATTAATAGATATATTCAGGGTAGAGGTAGGCCACGATGGACGAATCCAAGGAGAGGATGAAGGACTTAGAAGCGATATTTTACTCGACACTGCGGGTGCTGGAAACGACGAGTTCGTTATAGGTGGCAAGATTGAAACACTTGGTAGCTCTGCTAAACTCTTTAAAGATAAAAACTTTTGTAGAGTTAAATGGTACTCCAATTTATCCTCGGCAAAACCAGGTTTTCTCAGTATCTCTTTAATGGCGTTGTCTAAACTGTTAACTTCCTTTTGATTGTCCATCAATAAAGCTGCTGGTACTAAAACGCACATTTTCATTAGCTAATAAAAGCCGAAGCTATTGTTGGTATAACCATTAAAAGCAACGCTGGCCAGCATCCTCCTACCTGTTTAATTAACACCTGTCGGCTCTTTTTATCACTTAAACCTCTCTTGGATAAATACCTTATAACGTTGAAGTCATTTCTTAAAAGTCAGTTCAATGAAATACCGCCGTTCATCAAATTATGTTGATAGCTTAAATATCCATAACAAATAAGACCAAAAACTAAATATGGAAGATACCTGCCATTGGAAGATTACATTTTAGAATATTGACATCAATTTTTGGAGAACCCTCTAGTATAAGATTACGCTTAGACTGCACCACCTTTTCAACAGTAGCTAGTAACCGATCAGAAAATAATTCATTTATAGCCAAGAATCTTAAATCGATAGGGTTCTCCAAAGCGTCAGAGGCTAGTGCGAATCTTATTCAATTATATTCTTCAGTATTTCGCGTAACATGACTTATTAGAGAATTCAAAATTTGGGAAAGTGGATCGTGAATATTTATTAATTTAAGTTCTTCTAAGTTACGGAATTTAACCTTATATTCGGTTAAAACGTATTTATATTTTCTAGATATACGGTTTGATGTTTTATCTATCGTATAGCATAGCTCTAGTCGAAATTCAGTAGATGTATAGATTTCTTTGATATCATCGTCTGACGACGAGGTTTCCGACATTTTATAGCGGAAAAATTCCTCAAATCAATTTATTTTGTCTCTCCAAAAGCAATTGAATACCAATTTTCCATAAATTTAATGACCCAATGAAAAATATATAATACTCCCAAATTTTAAATATCTACTTGATAGTGTTATTATTACGACATGAATGAATTTTATATGTTAATACTGCGGTTTTATATATTTTATCCGTTAGATCTCGTCTTCTATTGAGGGTCTTGGAACGATGTTACGATTAATATCTTGCACGATAAATCCATGTTCGATGAGCCGAACCTTTCCTGGTTACGTACATGAAGGAGGAATTTTATGAAACTTAATGTTGAAAAAGATGAAACGCTCCGCATTATCACTGCGTAACTTTAAAAATCATCTTGTTGAAAGTGAAATTTTTGATTTTCGAAAATTAATATTCTAGTTGAAATCCTACAACCAAATTATGCTTCTTTTGGTTTATGCCCTTCTACCTGGACACACCAAGAACGTGTTTAATAGGCTATTTGATATTATATCTCAAGAAACAACTAAACGTCGCCTTACATTCAACCCAAAGAAATTCCAGATAGACTTCGAAAGCGCCATGATTGGAAGTGTTACCGAAAAATTCGCCGGTGCTACTATCAATGGTTGTTATTTCCATTTCACTCAGGCCGTGGGGCGAGTTATTAATTCTAAAGGCCTATCCACCCTTTACAAGAGCGATGAGGACGTACGAAGAATGGTAAAACGGTTGATGGCATTTGCACTAGTTCCACTAGACGACCAGGATGATCTCTGGCTACTTATTCAAAATGATTTTCCAACAAAGAAGCCGAACGTGGAAAGGTTCCTCAATTATTTCGTGGAAACGTGGTTGGATAGCAAACAGCATACCCGAAATATGTGGAACCACTTTTCCAATTTCCAATTAAGAACAAACAATCATCTGGAAGGATTTCATCACAAGCTTAATCAGAAATTCAACTCCAAGCCTTCGCTTTACCCATTTCTTCAAGCAATTCAGGATCTACAAGTTGAATATCATGGATGCAAATTGGATCGAGACGTAGGAAAGCCTTTAAAACCACCCATGAAAAAATATGCAGAATTCAATTTGAGATGTTCAAATTCCATTATAATCTTCAACGAATCCTTGAAAAACGCACATTTATCAAAAGTTGAAATCGCTCTGGCTCTACTTGATGCCGTTGCTACGAATTTTCACATTACAATATAAAAAAAATTATTTGCTTTTGTAACTTAAAATGTTTTGGAAATTAACACAGCACTGAAGAATTGGTTAACATTATTATTTATCGTTGTAAAGCGCAAAAACCTTACCTAACCTAACCTGACCTAACCTAACCTGACCTGACCTAACCTAACCAAACTTACAATTTCCTTCTCTGGGTTTGAACCCGAGCCTCGGAATTAAAAGCCTGATATTCAACCATGCTGCTGCGGTGATTCGAAATCCTCACAGACATTTAATTAACTAATTCTTTCAAATAAATTCCCTTTCAGCAGAAACCCGCCATTGGGCTGGAAATTTAAATATATTCACCATAAAAAACCAAAAAGCGGTTTCGGTCCAATGGGTAGGACTGTTCACGAGCCGAGCTGCGCGAGCTTTTTAAAAGCTCGACTCGGCTCGAGTCCAAAAAATGGCGGCTCGGCTCGGCTCGAAAATGATATTAGTTAGTTGGTTATTTTAAGGAACTTCAGTTATAATACTAGGAAACTGAATATGGAATTGTCCCCGCCATTGTTCTCCTAGGTTTAGTGATGCCATATACAGGGTGTTTTTGAAAGGTCCATCACAAATTAAGGAGCGTGTTTATTGGACCAAACTGAGTGAAACGTATCAACGAACATGGGATCTACAACAATTAGTTTCGGAGATATGGCCCCCCAAACATTTGCCCCGAAAACGAGAAAATATCCCAAAATGTGGAGTAGGGGTTATTGTCATTACCCAACTTGATTCAAAGTCATAGACAATTTCAATAGCCTTGAAATTGAGAAACACTACTGTAACTTTAGATAGCAGAAGGGTATAAATGGGTAGAAGTACGCGTACGGCGGTAATGTAAAGCTAATACCAAGTGTCATAGTGTTTTAAGATTTCTCAGCACCCAGTAAAAAAAAAAGGTTGAGTTTGTTCATTACGTTAGTGTTTGATGTGTCACAGAGAAAACGCCATGATATGATCCAAATGTAAATGTATTTTTAATTAGTTCTTTATTCTTAATCTGTAACAAATAACTACTACAAGAATTGTTCAAAGTGTTCACCACCCGCGTTAAGGCAAACTTGAACACGCCTTACAAACGATTCCCTAACACGTTGCAAAATGCCTGGAGTATCGCGAATAGTTTGACAGGCATTAACGATTCGTCGACGAAGCTCGTCCACATCAGGTACTTCACTCTGATAAACTGTGTCCTTCAAGTGCCCCCAAAGGAAGAAATCGCACGGGTTAAGGTCGGGTGATCGAGAAGGCCATTCCACGGGTCCACCTCGACCTATCCACCGTAAAGGGAACGTCGCGTTTAGGTGAGCCCTGACAGCGAGACTGAAATGTGGTGGTGCACTGTCATGCATGAACCACATTCTGTGCACCAAACCTAAGGGCACGTCGTCAAGTAATTCCGGTATAACGTCTTGTAAGAATTGTAGGTACGCCTCTCCGTTTAACCTGGGCAGTAGAAAATAAGGTCCAATTAAATTGTCACCTACAATACCGCTACACGTTTAAACTAAATTGTACCTGGTGAGATTTAACGAACGTTGCCTGAGGGTTTCTTTGGGACCATTGATGCTTATTATGCAGGTTAATAATACCATCTCGCGAAAGGTTAACTTCGTCTGTGACTAACAGACTACGCGGGAAATCAATGGTGTTTATCTGAGGCAGAAACCACTGGCAAAACGCCGCGCGTCGTAGGTACACTGTTAAAAAAAACTGTTCAATCTTGGACAAAATCATGTGCAGAGTAGTGACTCTGAGACAGCACAGATTAAATCATGTGCTAATGTGCACTTTAATTTGATTGCGCGAAGTTACACAGAAACACGGCCAGGTTTGAGCCGACAACCGACCATCGTTGAACGGACTACCGACAATAAACGGCAGGAAAATCAACGATCTTTGAACGCACATTCGACCATCAACGGCACGATCATCGACCACTTTAGACTGGAAATACGACCATATTTGAACGGAATACGGACCATATTTGAACAGAATATCGGCCATATTTGAACAGAATATCGATCATCTTGGATCGGACAACCGACCATCGACGGCTTATACTTCGAATATCTTAAATTGGAAGACCGACAATTTTTGCATGGAATATCGACGATGGCCACGTTTATATCACTCCCCACCTCTATGAAGGATATATAGTAAAGCAGACAACATTTTTAACCAATTATTATACTTTTTAAACAAAAATAAATCAGACAATAGGACAATTTGGTGAGATATTGCTTTATGCATTAGGGCACAGTCTTCATGGTGCATATAAAGGAATGGCTTAAATGTGTATTTAACTTTCGGTTCACTCTGAACCGTTAGGACCTCCTCAGAAAGGTCGCGAAGCAACAACTATTTTGGCTTCGTCCTTCGGTGCATTCAATAAAACCGATATAACACCTCATGGAAAACTAAAGTTAAGAATTATTTACCATTGTTTCTTGGGAAGTTGAAATCTATGTTTACACGTTATATAAATGTAGTAAAGCTAAATTAGAACGTAAACACCCCATTTAAAATACTAATATCAAAAGTTTTTCTTGGAATATCGAAATGAATGAGAAATTTATAGCTACAAAACCACTAAAAGAATCGTAATGCTGAAGCATATTGACAATATCTTCATTTAATATTTTGCAAAACGTAAATTTTATGGTTTTGAAAGAGTTCTTTTCATACCAGCACAAGGTAAAAACAAGAAGGGAGTATGAAATAAGGAGTAGAATCTAGAGGCTTATTAAGAATTATGATATATTATTGCATAGGCCTTTGCCTTGCACCTCACCAGTTCTTTAAATAAGTTCTAAATGTATGCTTTCGTTGTTGATTTTCAATATTACGAAAAACCAACTTTCAACACACTCTCGCCCTTTAACAAATAGTCAAGATAAAATTGAATTGTTTAAAATTATAACATTTTAGGTGGCACAATAATAGAGTAATTTCGTCTCCCTGCCTTTGGCTTATGGGTAGTTGTGATACTACTCTGTTGAATAGGAAACCGCTTTGTTTTATCATTCGGTAGTTTGATAAACAATAGTAAGCGGGTGGCGACATATATTGAATTTAGATTTGCGGGAAAAAAGTCTCCGAATTGACCGATGACATTTTTGTCAAAAATACAATGAATTTTAGTTCTGAACTAAATATATTTTAACGAATTTACTTACGAAGAAATATTTTGGTTTGTAGACATTTTTGCGGTTTAATATCACATGAATGATAGAGAATGCAAAAACCTACACTCTAAGAAATATTTGTTCCAACCTGAACAAATAATTGCGGAAAGCCTCAACACACTGGGAGCACACTTTTGCGTTCAGTTTTGAATAGTAAATACAGGTACCAAAATTGAACACCAAAACGGTGTGCTAGGTTGAGCATTTTCATGCTCATTGTTGAACACTGTGTGTGGTAGGATTTCTTCTCAGGGATGCAAAATTGAACAGTATAGTCGACAATTTGACACACATAATGTGTCAATTTTGCATGGTATAAATGACAACTTGAAAAGCTTAGAGTGGCCGTTTTGAAGGGCTTTAGTGAAAAATAGTTCAGCGGAACATTTTTCTCTTATAATATTTCCAAACTGTTCAAGAATGAACTATTGCTTTCAAGTTTGAATACCCATTGAATGCTTTTTTCTTAGAGTGTATCACGATCTGTGCAATTTTATAGCAAACTTGGCAGGTCATTTTCTTCCCTGGCCAAAATTTGTCAGTAGTGTGCAAATTTGGCTTGTTAATTTATGATTTGTGCAACTTGGGTCAAAAGCGTGTAAACTTGGTATGGCATTTTGGGATTTGTGCAACCTAGGTCAAAGACGTGCAAACTTTGTATGCCATTTTGGGATATGTGCAAATTTGGTAAGACTCTTTCAAACTTGGCAGACCATTTTGGGATCTGGCCACCTTTGGTCGAAAAAGCCCAAACTTGGATGAGTTCTGGTCGGTTTTTTCTAACAGTGAAGATGTCCGTTTGGGCTACCTCAAAGAGTGGAAAATTCAAGCACAAACAGATGCAAATGCATCGCCAGAGGGCAGAAATAAGATGCAACTAAGCAGAGAAACTTTAGAAGGCATTCATACAATTGGTATTTGAAAATAAATTCAAATTTAACGAAAGTTAAACGCCATTTCAAAACTTAAACAAATTTTAAATTTTTTTAGTTTATTCCATAATAGGAGCCGTTCAATTCCTTTTAAGTATAGGTGCCAAATTTGTATTAACTGAAAAGTTCAATCAAGATCCCCTTGAACATCATTTTGGCAAACACAAGCGAGGTGTTGGATGCCACGAAAACCCTGATCTAATTATTTATGGGTATAATGAATGGATATAAAAAATATTGACGGCCTTAGTAAAAGGGCCAAAAAATGGTATCACTTCAAAATTTAAAGTGTTGAAAAAAATTTGTCCAAAAAACTTAATTAAAACATAAAAATAAATTGTAGTAAATTTTTTTTCTAAAATTATTTCTACAACATGAGGAACTTTATTTTCCAATAAATATTCCATTAACTACTATTGTCAGAGGTCGTTTAAAAAACCAGGTAGTAAGTTTTGAATTACTATCAAAAAAACAGGTACAAATAGATATATTTCAAACCATTAAATATTGCAACATTATCACATTAATACATCACTTTTTGTCATAGAAGATGCTATCTGAGCAACTATTTTTCATGGATTGCCAACCCATGCGTTTACCACAGTCCTTGAGTTTAAAGTCATTGTATTTCCTTTGATTAAATGAACGGAGGTCTATGCCTCTACAATTAGCGAAGGTACACGTGAAGCTCTGTTGCTCTGTGTTACCTACTTCCCATAACGCATCCCATTTCTGAAGTTCACCAACCTCACGAAGCCTTTTTAGATTCAATTGTTTCCTAATTGCATTGTAAATTAAGACCGTTTGCTTGAAAATGTGTTCAGTGTGGTTGTATTTATGTTTGAAAAACTCAAAACCATTCGGTGTTAAAGTTATAAGCCCGCCTCTGCTTATTTTATCAGACCAACTAACGTATGCTTCGGATTTATATTTGATTTTAGACTGATTAGTTCCAATTTTCAAAATACAGTTTTCAAATAATTTCGGTCTTTCGAACTTGTTAATCAGTTTCCTTATTATAAAACCATCAATATGATGCATCACCTTTTGAACTTTGGCAGATTCTTCTAATGGTGTAAGGAATTTTCTAGCTTCTTTGCGTTCAGGAACTGAAATGTCTGCTTTCAAATTCACCCACATTAAGAAAACTTCATCCATAAAGCACCTCATCCAATCATTAGCAATCAATTCTTGTCCAAAATTATCGAAGATGCTTTACCTTTCTGCCAATTTTAAACTGTTCATGACTTCCAGCTTAGTTTCGAAGGATCATCGATGATCTTAAAACTCTGCTATCGATTGCGAGTGTAGCTCGATCTTAAATATTATATTTCCACTTAATTTAGAAAGAATATTAAGTGAAGCCGGGCTCAAGATAATTTTTGGGGGTTTTGGAAATGATTATTTATGACTAGCATCAAAGTTGAATCTATTTGTTCATCAAATTTTACATTAGCCATTAATTTTGAGACTGCCTCTGAGATTTGTATCCCATGCTCCAGGAAAAACTTTGAATTAAAATCTAAATTTATGATAAGGTTTGGAATAATTATTAAAAATAATAACAATATTAAATTATTATAACACTGATTTGCAGATTTAAATTTTTGAGCGTAAAATAGCTTGGGTTTTTCTTTTTTTACGCGAGGTTGTGTTAGTTGTCTCGACAAGTCAACGGACATTCGCTTTGGTAGTCATAATAACCCTTAACCAAGTAATTTAAACCAATAAATATCAAAAATATAATTAAATTTTTATACCAGGAAATTTGGAATGCCGAAGTTGGGAAGTGGCGTCGCGTTCGATACTGTTGGCCCATTTCCACCCAAAAAATGCACGCCTCAAACGTATTGTGATTCTTTGATTTTTTTCAGGGGTTAAATCACTTCTTCCACAAACAACAATCCATCATTTATATTCCTCCAATTTAGATTTAAGTTTAGGTAATGCTATAAGCTTTACTTCTGCGCTTGTATATCTGGTGTTGCTGGTACAGTTGTCATAACAACACTTCTGGTGGTACACCATTATAACTTTAAGAGCTGTTAGCCAGCTGGTCTCGGCACGGCTCCTTGCATAAGCTTGTTAATAATTTTAAATATCCCTCGTTTTCAAAAACGATCACCTGACGTGCGTCTCTACTAACGGCCAGCGCGTCAAAGTTGCTTACAAGTGTATGTGGTATCTGCCTCGTTTCTTTTACCTCCCCCTTTCCAGAACGAGCCTCCCCTCTTATTCATTCTCCTTGGTATAGCCGACGAAGTGTTCCCGATGAGAGCATACTTTCCGTATAGTCCGTACCGAGCTTAGAGGAAATAGCTCCGCGAATCCTGAGATTATACGTAGACGAAACATAAAATGGCGCTCTTTCAAGATTAGGCAAATTTTCTAGGTGTACCACATTATTCCAAGAAAACCGCCGAAATTCTCAAATCTAATCGTCGACACGATAACCGAAGATTAAACAATTAAAACAAGTCTGCTCCAATCCAGCATTCTTCTAAAAATTTATATATCACTGTATCAAACCCCCTTATACTTTCCCTGCTTTTAAACTACCATACGGCTCTGTTCCATCTTCAGCTGAATCCGCGAATATATTTAGCTCTCGATTCCTTAAATATTTACAATAATTTATCTCTGCACACCCTCTTCCAATTTTCCGGAATTCCCTCCGAGCAATTTGTTTTCAGCCCTCCTTCAAGATCTGAGATCCGTCTCCTCTTAAAACGCCTCACTTCTACTTTTTCAACTTACATCAGGGAGGTACTTTATTCTATAGCCCTCTACGCCGATGATGTTAATCTGTTCAAGGTGATCAAAACTTATGAGAGTGTAAAAGCATTGCAGGCTGATCTTAATCGGCTTCGCGAGTGGGCTTCCCTGAATGGTCTGCCTTTCAACGCCATAAAATCATAACATTTAGAACTCTCTCCTTCGTCGAAATCCTCAACTGATCAGCTTTCGCCGTTCTTCTTGGAAGGTTCACGATTTCTGAGCATCGAAATCTTAAGCTTATAATTTCCTTAAATCATTCATCCTCCAAGCATTGCGAAAATATTGCTTCCCGCGCCAGTAGTGTTGTCGGGGCTCTTCGCCGAATTTTAAAGTTTTTAGACAATAAGAGACTAGCACTAAAACCAATATTTTCGACCCATTCTATAATATTCCTCGAGTATATGGCGGCCGTATCAAATCAAAGACTTTTCGCCCCTAGTGTCGTTAGAATCCCGTACAACTTAGATTCTCCCTTCCTTGAGAAAGATTTAGGCCCTACTTTATCCTGCCACTGGGCCATAGTCCATCTTGTATTTCTCTACAATATCTTGTCTGATCCCGTCCAGACCTATTTCAAAGCTAACCTTTCCTTCAGGCGTAGCCATTGGCTCAAATTCTTTGCTAGGCGACCACGACTAAATGTGGTAAAAAACTCATTTTTTATCGGTAGTTTCCCTTTGGAACATCATACCCTCAGACGTAATTCATTCTTCCTCCATGAAAGTTTTTAAATTTAAGCTGAAAAATCACTTGACGACTATGTCAATTTAATAATCCATTATTTTTTCCTACCCAACAGAGCTGTTATGGCTGGATAGCCCTAATTCGTAAGCGAAACCGAAAAAGAAACGAAAAGAGCAAACCAGGAGTATCGACTCTGACAGTTTCCGTTACCGTCCGGTAGAGCGAGTAGGATGTGGGTAGAGGCATGGCAGAAGCGTCGCAGAAGCTAGTGCTAGCGTCCTTAAGTTTTCTTACGGAACATAATTAGATTTGCGGAGGGCCGAGAGACTAGATTCTCCAGTCTTAATACCACCCATTTTTCCGTACGAAAAAAAGGGGCACCAAGGTCGCGTTTTGAAAATCGTTTATAATAGGCCAAAGCATTAAGTCGACCCTCTTGGTTTGCTTTTATTGATAAAATTTCCAAAGGAGAAACAGAGGAAGAGCAATATAATCTTCCTGTAGTAGATGAACAGATTGGATCATTCCTTTCCTCCACCCCTCCAGTTATAAAGATAATATTCCAAAATTTATTGGGCCAGAGATTTGAATCAGTGCGCCAAAGTTTATAGAACATGTTCCAAGTTTGCTCGCACTGAAAAACTAAAGCGCCAATTCACATTAACATATTCCAAGGTGAATCTAGCTGTTTGGAATATCTTGTCAATTATCAAGACTATTCCAAAGACTCGTAATGAAATGGTAGATCCAGACTGTTTCAAATCCGATTCCAAGCTTCCACAAAGTTTAGATATGGCTGTAAACAATAGTTTTATGGAGCTAAATTTGATTTTATCTTTAGTTGTAGAAAAAGCACCGCAATGAACATGGTAAGTTAAACAACAGTTAATTCTTCTTTGGAAAAACCTTGATTTCAAATTATTTTTTATGGTTTCAGTAACACGGATGTTTTAGAAATTACCCATAAAATCTTCCGTATTGTTTTACCTTCATGCAAAGCTGTGCTAATGAGCAAATAGATAAATATTTACGAACTAATTAATTAGCCAATTAACAATTAGACATAGAAACTAATTAAATTCAATTAGAAATTAGGCATCTATTTATCAAACTAATTAGTAAGAATTACTAATTTCTAATTAATTACTTGACTAATTAAGGTAAAAAAGAAACCATAAAAGTATAAAAGTGCCCATGGATTTCCTACTTTGGTAATGCAAAGTTTTATGCTTTTAGGCCCTCGAAAAACGGCTGCGGAAGCCGTGAATTATTCTCGAACAAGATGTGCCCGGTTGGGCACAGGTGATACTTTTGCACGGTAACTGTCGAATTACTATTATTACTATCAAAAAATGGCCAGGGATAGGGATGCACCGATACATCGGCCTATCTTTTTCATATCGGTATCGGCTAGGGATGCACCGATATATCGGCCAATATCGGCTTAATGTAAACCGATATTTCCGGCAGAAACATGACAATATATAAGGTAATCAATCAATACTAATTGAAACCAATAACACAAAATTTATTTATTCCCACAATTTAACATTTCCCTTCAAAAATGCAACGTTTTCCACAATATTTGGTTTTAGTCGGTTTCTTAATTTTGTAAGTATTTTTCCAGTTAAAAAAACTGAAAAAGGCGCCATATTCTCAAGATAAGATAGAAACCTTACTGACTCAGTTGGAGTCCGCACGTTCATTGGTACTGAGCGACTTTGGAAAGACGCCCGAAGAGAGGAGAACGATGTGGCACCAAATAACTAATAGGGTAAGTGAAGTCCACCAGCAAAACAGAACTCCCGAAGAATAAAAAAAAATGCAGCACCATAAAGGGTGAAGTTATAAAGAAGGTGGCAACCATTAAAGGGGAGTCCCGTAAAACTGGTGGGGGACAAATAATATGCAGCCATTGACACCAATGAGTTGAAGGTTGCCTCTTTGATTCCGAAGGGATGTCGATGGAAGGCTTCGATTTCGGTGCATCTCAGTTTAGGGTACCTTTGGATGGTCCATCATCTGTCCCTAAAATGTAAGTCATCATATAACAAACCATAACGGATATGGGGCAAATTTTGTAAGGTTTTTAGTGAGTTATCATGTAATTAGTGTCGCTTAAACGGCAGAATAATGTTATGGCAGAGCTTGGTGTTAATACACAATTACTCTGGGGTCTTATCAAACCTTGAATAAAAAGCGGTGTTGTGTCGCGATTACGTTCGTTCTTCTAAAAACAACAAGATTGTCAAAGTTAACGTCGTGGTAGTAAAATTTTAAATGTATTCATCAGCACGAGCCGAAACGCGAGCCATCCACCACTTACTGTTCATGGTTTGATATCCTTTCAGACTTTCTGCATTATCTCTGCCGTTACCTTTTCATTCTTTACTTAAGTTTTTTCTATATTTCATCCTTTATTGCTATTGTTACTGTATGCACGGCCTTGCTTTGTGTCGGATTAATAACACGTGTAAACTTTCTTATAGCTGAGCCACAGCCTAAGCAAAGCAGGAAAAGAGCATTACCATTTAAGGAAAGGGTTGTACTTTCCGCAAATGAATGTTTGGAGGAAGAGCAGAAAATAGAGGAGGCTTAAGCCTTGTTCGCGTCCGCTTAGCAAGCAATTTGGTGCCACCGTCATTTCTAAAGAGACACTGAAAATTCCGAGTGCCTCTCCGCACTGTCTGCTGTGTCAGCAAGTATGAACTAGGAGGATATAGGGGTGAAGGAGTCTTCGACTGCCCGATTTCCCATTGAAACGCGCTTACAGATAATCGGCCGTGGTTTCCCGCGTTTTCATTCGTTCTGGGAGATTTATAGCCTCGCAACTAGTTCCGCGCACATCGTCATCGGGCGTCTTCTTTTCTTTTGATTTCATTTTTGGTAAAGGCAGCATTTTTTAGTGCTTTAACGGAACATTTATCATTATTTAATTTTTTATTAATTGTAAATTATGGTTCTTTGATAAAACTGTTGTAGAGGGAACGCTTTTTACTCTATCCCTAAACCAAAAACTTAAGTAAAAAAGTGTTTAAGGTGGATTAAAGCCTGTGGGAGAGTAGAGTTAACACCCGATAACATTAAAAAATATCATTCTTTCCCCAAATCTCTTACTTTTTATAACGCCGCTTACATATAGGCGGCGTTGCTTCTAAGGCCTAAGCTTGAATGAAAAACCTGCTCTTTTTTGAATTGGGATTTGCGTGGTCACGTGATGCGCGTCACCAAGGTCACTAGGTGCGCGTGAACGAATCTCACATGGGAGAGGCTGAAACCTGAGCTCTAAGAACGGGCAGTCGAAGACTCCTTCACCCCTATATCCTCCTAGGTATGAAATTCAAACAGAGCTTAGCGGAAGGGAAACTTAAATATTCTGGCTAGAAAAAACCCGTGCAATTTGAACGCTTGCGCTAAATCTATCCGCTACTAGTGAGCATGAAAATGCACCTTAATAGTAGGCTAATTAGCAACGAAATTGCAAAAAAAAAATTTAAAAATGTTGTTGAAAAAGGATGGTGGTAGAAAAATATATATAACCTACAATTCTTCCTGGAAACCAAGCTAAAAAATCAAACCCTTCTCAACTAAACAAACTTTTTACCAGTACCAAAGCTTTAACATCAGCCTCCCACTCATAAAATATGGTAAGAAGGTTTCTTTTAGCTATTGAAATCTCCAATCATTGACACTTGCATAGGGATCCTGGAAGCTGTCCCTGTTATGTTTTCCTTCAGTCAAATTTCTGACATTAACCGGAACGGGACATTTAGGCGCCGCGACATTTAGGCTCCGCGACAATTTGGCACCAAGACATTTAGGCTCCGCGACAATTTGGCACCGAGACATTTAGGCGCCGAAACAATTAGGCGCCGCGACATTGCCGTAAAATTTTCGTGAAAGATTTGAGATATTTTATAAAGGAACAAGACAAGTACTTTTAGGCTTATATTCTTTTTACTCAACTGACATCAGAGTTCAACCATGTTGATGTTTATCTTCATTGACTTCCCAAAATAATATGCCTTTTCCAAATTATTGTTTATCGTCTTTGACTTATCAAAATAATTTGCCTTTTCCAAAATATTGTTGTTTATTTTATTGACTTCCCAACTCAGGTTAGGTTAGGTTATGTTTTTTTATTATTTTAGGATTGTTTTGTAAAAACAAGTAAGGTTTCGTGTCCTTTAATGGGGATTGCGAACATAGTCATGCAGTGACGCACACGGGTTGCCAAATTGAGAGGTCATTACGGATTTTTAGAAGAAATAATGGAAAAATTATTGGCACGTAAATGTCTCGACGCCTAAATGTCGCGGAGCCTAAATGTCACGGCGCCTAAATGTCGCGACGATTAAATGTCACGGCGCCTAATTGTCTTGGCGGCTAAATGGCGGCGCCTAAATAACCAGCGCCTAAGTGGCGGCGCCTAAATGTCACGGACCGGGCATTAACAGCGTAAAAGAAATTATTTACCAGTTCTATGAATTTTACGGTTTCAGAGGCTTCTTCACCAACAAGCCTCTCATGGCCACATTCATTGTCTTGCTTAAAATTTGAGCAGCACAATTAACTTTCATTCTTGAAAATGATGATAGAAACACGTGATCATAATTATCTTTTTGGGGCAAGTTTCAATCCAGAGTATAACTCGGTATCTCTTTTAAATGTATTTTGTACGTGCGACCATAGTAAATGTTTTCCATTTTTTTAAGCAGCCTTGTATTTTTGGAGTTAAAGTTGTCTTGTTTCCAGTCCGTTTCGCAAAGTTTTCAAGAGGTGTAGGACATCGGAGTAGAAATATATGTAGTCACCTTTTGAATAAAGATTTTTGGTCTTGTACCCAATTTCGGAAGGGTTTTCATCACTGGAGCAGCTGGCCATTTTGACTAACTTTTGGTTAATGCCCGCTTTGTCACAGACTACACTTAGAATTTTCAAGCCTCCAAGCTCCAAGTTTTCTATAGCTTCCCATAAGATACTATATATCTCATGAGCTTTCATTGTATCAGAACATAAATATGCTTAAGGATACTTGAAGTTCCCAGTTAAACTTCTAATCACTATTTACATAACGTGCGTGGCTAATTTTGGTGCTTTTCCTTGGAATTAGTAAGACAACAATCTCTCCTGTGCTAACACGATAAATAAGGTCCTGTTTAATACTCATTTCATCGATCATAATCGAGAGTATTTTTGGTGGTCTTTATGTGTTTCATACTTCATTGCGTCTCTCATTTCTTGAATGGTCTCTTTCTTAATTCCACTGTCAGCTCTTAGATCTTTTGAATAGTTGTATAAGGTCCTTCGAGCTGGAATCTTACTACCTCTCGTAACGACTCGTATGCACTGGCTGATTTACTTTTAAGAAAAATGCATCAATGAATAATAAATGGGTGCCACTTTTTGGGTTTGGAGCTTTTGGATCTAGGAAAGAGGAGCTGCTGTTGAAGGAAAAATCTTTGGCACTTTCAAGGAGTTTTAAAAGGATTTTCCGCTATTGTTTCTATTATTTCTTCATTCTCTTCAGCGCTTAATTCAACACCATTTTTTTTTGAATAGAGCCGTTAATTTTCCTCAACAATGATTGATTTTTTAAGATTTAGAACTTTGTTCTTTATATTTAAAGCTGCTTGCTTAGCACTTATTTGCTCCCTATCCAATTACGTAGGGTTGTTTTTTCGCCATAATGACGTTAGGTTTCTTGCGTTTGACACGCCTCAAAAATTGAATTCGTACCAAATTCCACCTTGGACACGTCTTTAGCTTTCTCGTTCAAAACTATACAATTATTTGAACGGAGGCTGTTTGATTGATTGGGCTAGAATGAAAGTATGGTTCAAATTGTGGACCACATATACCCTAGTATACGCGATATCTCAAATCAAACTCGTTTAGTATGTTTTTCAACCCGTTAAAAGTACAAATTCTTGTACCATAATTGGCATAAAAGGAATGTTGGGTTTACAATTCCCTGTCAAAAACAATAATGTTGTTGTTTAAAAAATTTCCAGTCTAACTATGGGAATAATCAGACGACGTTTGTATAAAATTAGTTTGTCAGATTCAAATGAAACTGACCACGAAAATTGTCTCTCGCTTTCTTGGTATTCAGAAAAATTGACCTTGAATCTTTGAAATTTAAAGGCAAATCAGCTATATCTCATTTCCCATCCATAGTTACTTGACCCAAGCAAGAGTTCAAATCGACTACTTCACAATTTGTTATGTCATCAGCAGTGTTCATGAAATCTAGGGGTAATTCATTGCTAACACCACCGTTTTCATTCACAGATTCTTGACCAGGGAAAGAGTTTAAGGCTTCGGAATAACTTAACTCATCAGTACGGTTTTGGCAATCATGCTGTGGAATATTATCCTTAAACATAACATTATTTACTGGTTCTAAATAGCAAAATAAAAAAGTTTTGCGTCTGTCAATGACGTAAAATTTAAATCCATTTTAAAGGATTTATCAGTCGCAATCAACTCTTTTGAAAAACTTTTACTTCGAAATTTGTTGACTTTGTTGACTTCAAGTTCCATAAGAGCTTTTAGGCCAGCTGGTTTCATAAATTTTTTTCATCTACTAAAGGATATGGATTTTCCTTCGTAGGCCCTTGTTTATCAATGAAATGCAAGTTGCAAACATAGTGATGAGGTTTTAACTTCTTAAGTTGTTGTTTATCTATTAATTACTGGAACTCATCTTTTGCATACATCGATGTTAACATATTTCCTTCCTGGTTTAGGCACAGGATAAAAGCGTACATCCTTTCTGTGTCTCGAATTATTCCTAAATTTATAAAAACCATACTTCACCATATTACTCGCTTTAAGCCTAAGCCGCATCCGCGTGTCGAAGCCAATGATACGCGGCCAGTTAAGAAATTTGTTGCATTATTTTTAAATTATTGTTAAATTGGTATTTCCATGGTACTTGTGACTAGCTTCAACCAATTTGAAGACTTCACCGCGGTCGAATTGTAAGAAGTATTTCGTATAGCAACCTCGAACATTGTTAAAAATTACTAATAATTACTAATGATCGCCAGCAGCCTCCACGCCTGCCACCGGATCGCCAGCACCCTCTTCGCCTGCCACCGGATCGCCAGCACCCTCTTCGCCTGCCACCGGATCGCCAGCACCCTCTGCGCCTGACACCGGATCGCTAGCACCCACTGGGATTTGATCACCTGCCGTTAGGGGCTTCTAATATCTGGGATTTGATCACCTCCCGTTGGTGGCTTCTAATGGCTGGGATTTGATCACCTGCCGTTGGTGACTTCTAATAGCTGGGATTTGATACCTGGGATTTGATCACGCGCCGTTGAGGGCTGCTAATATCTTAGATTTGAAACTTGCCGTAGAGGGCTGGAAATATCTGGAATTTGATAACTGCCGTTGGGGCTGGAAATATCTGGAATTTGATACTGCCATTGAGAACTTCATATATCTTGGATATGATCACCCGTTGTTGGGGGCTTTTAATATCTGGGATTTTATCACCTGCCGTTGGTGTCTTCTAAGATCTTGGATTTTATCACCTGCAGTTGGGGGCTGCTAATATCTTAGAATTGAAACCTGACGTTGGGGGCTGCTAATATCTTGGATATGAAACTTGCCGTAGGGGTATAGGAATATCTGGGATTTGAAACTTGCCGTTGGGGGCTGGAAATATCTAGAATTTCATACCTGCCGTTGGGGGCTGGAAATATCTGGTTTTGGATATCTGCCGTTGGGGGCTTCATTTATCTTGGATATGATCACCCGTTGTTGCGGGCTTTTAATATCTGGGATTTTATCACCTGCCGTTTGTGGCTTCTAATATCTAGGATTTTATCACCTGCCGTTGGGGCTTTCTAATATCTGGGATTTTATCACCTGCCGATGGGGCTTTCTAATATCTGTAATTTGATCACCTGCCGTTGGTGGCTTCTAATAGCTGGGATTTGATCACCTGACGTTGGTGGCATCTAATAGCTGGGATTTGAAACTTGCCGTTGGGGGCTACGAATATCTGGGATTTGAAACATGTCGTTGGGGGCTGAGAATATCTGAGACTTGAATCGTGCCGTTGGGGGCTGTGAATATCTGGGATTTGATATCTGCCGTTGGGGGCTGCTAATATCTTAGATTTGAAACCTGCCGTTGGGGGCTGCTAATATCTGGGATTTGATACCTGCCGTTGGGAGCTGGAAATATATGGGATTTGATCACCAGTGTTTGGGGGCTTTTAATATCTGGGATTTGATCACCTGCCGTTGGTTGCTACTAAGATCTGAGATTTAATCACCTGCCGTTGGTGGCTTCTAATATCTAAGATTTGATCACCTGCCGTTGGGGGCTGCTAATATCTAAGAATTGAAACTTGCCGTTGGGGGCTAGGAATATCTGGGATTTGATACCTGCCGTTGGGGGCTTCTAATATCTGGGATTTGATCACGAGGAGTTGGTGGCTTCTAACATCTGGGATTTGATCACCTGCCGTTGGTGGCTTCTAGTATCTGGGATTTGAAACCTGTCGATGGGGGCTGTGAATATCTGAGGCTTGAAACGTACCGTTGGGGGCTGTGAATATCTGGGATTTGATACCTGCCGTTGTTGGAGGGGAATATCCAGGATTTGATCACCTGCCGTTGGGGGCTTCTAAAATCTGGGATTTGATCACCTCCCGTTGGGGGCTTCTAATATCTGGGATTTGATCACCTGCCGTTGGGGGCTTCTAATATCTGGGATTTGATCACCTGCCGTTGGGGGCTTCTAATATCTGGGATTTGATACCTGCCGTTGGGAGCTGGAAATATCTGGGATTTGATACCCGCCGTTGGGGGCTGAATAATTGTTGGGGGCTTCTAATATCTGGGATTTGAAACCTGTCGATGGGGGCTGTGAATATCTGGGATTTGAAACCTGTCGATAGGGGCTGTGAATATCTGAGGCTTGAAACGTACCGTTGGGGGCTGTGAATATCTGGGATTTGATCACGTGCCGTTGGGGGCTGGAAATATCTGGAATTTGATACCTGCCGTTGGGAGCTGGAAATATCTGGGATTTGATACCTGCCGTTGGGGGCTTCTAATATCTTGGATTTGATACCTGCCGTTGTTGGGGCCTTCTAATGTCTGGGATTTGATCACCTGCCATTGGTGGCTTCTAATATCTGGGATTTGATCACTTGCTGTTGGTGGCTTCGAATATCTTGGATTTGATACCTGCCGTTGTTGGGGGCTTCTAATATCTGGGATTTGATCACCTGCCATTGGTGGCTTCTAATATCTGGGATTTGATCACTTGCTGTTGGTGGCTTCGAATATCTTATATATGAAACTTGCCGTTGGGGTATAGGAATATCTGGGATTTGAAACTTTCCGTTGGGGGCTGGAAATATCTGGGATTTGATACCTGCCGTTGGGGGCTTCTAATATCTTGGATTTGATACCTGCCGTTGTTTGGGGCTTCTAATATCTGGGATTTGATCACCTGCCGTTGGTGGCTTCTAATATCTGGGATTTGATCACTTGCTGTTGGTGGCTTCGAATATCTTGGATTTGATACCTGCCGTTGTTGGGGGCTTCTAATATCTGGGATTTGACCACCTGCCATTGGTGGCTTCTAATATCTGGGATTTGATCACTTGCTGTTGGTGGCTTCGAATATCTTATATATGAAACTTGCCGTTGGGGTATAGGAATATCTGGGATTTGAAACTTTCCGTTGGGGGCTGGAAATATCTGGGATTTGATACCTGCCGTTGGGGGCTTCTAATATCTTGGATTTGATACCTGCCGTTGTTTGGGGCTTCTAATATCTGGGATTTGATCACCTGCCGTTGGTGGCTTCTAATATCTGGGATTTGATCACTTGCTGTTGGTGGCTTCGAATATCTTGGATTTGATACCTGCCGTTGTTGGGGGCTTCTAATATCTGGGATTTGATCACCTGCCATTGGTGGCTTCTAATATCTGGGATTTGATCACTTGCTGTTGGTGGCTTCGAATATCTTATATATGAAACTTGCCGTTGGGGTATAGGAATATCTGGGATTTGAAACTTTCCGTTGGGGGCTGGAAATATCTGGGATTTGATACCTGCCGTTGGGGGCTTCTAATATCTTGGATTTGATACCTGCCGTTGTTTGGGGCTTCTAATATCTGGGATTTGATCACCTGCCGTTGGTGGCTTCTAATATCTGGGATTTGATCACTTGCTGTTGGTGGCTTCGAATATCTGGGATTTGATCACTTGCCGTTGGGGGCTGAAAATATCTGGGATTTGATACCTGCCGTTGGGGGCTGCTAATATCTTATATATGAAACTTGCCATAGGGGTATAGGAATATCTGGGATTTGAAACTTGCCGTTGGGGGCTGGAAATATCTGGAATTTGATACCTGCCGTTGGGGGCTTAATAATTCTTGGATATGATCACCCGTTGTTGGGGGTTTCTAATATCTGGGATTTGATCACCTGCCGTTGGTGGCTACTAATATCTGAGATTTGATCACCTGCCGTTGGGGGCTGCTAATATCTAAGAATTGAAACCTTCCGTTAGTGTCTTCTAAAATCTGGGATTTTATCACCTGCCGTTGGGGGTTTCTAATATCTGGGATTTGATCACCTGCTGTTGGTGGCTTCGAATATCTGGGATTTGATCACCTGCCGTTGGGAGCTGCTAATATCTTGGATATGAAACTTGCCGTTGGGGCTAGGAATATCTGGGATTTGAAACTTGCCGTTGGGGGCTGGCAATATCTGGGATTTGATACCTGCCGTTGGTGGCTTCTAATATCTGGGATTTGATCACTTACTGTTGGTGGCTTCTAATATCTGGGATTTGATCACTTGCCGTTGGGGGCTGAAAATATCTGGGATTTGATACCTGCCGTTGGTGGCTCGAAATATCTGGGATTTGATACCTTCCGTTGGGAGTTGGAAATATCTGGGATTTGATACCTGCCGTTGGGGGTACAAGCTTCTTGCTGGTTGGCTCGCGCATTTTTAATAAAGGTATTTATAGTAACGTTAAATTTAAATTAAGGCGATGCAGCGAAAATGCCTTTGGCATTCTTGCGGCCAGATGGCGAGTTTTTACAAAGTCCATTTGCATGAAGCCTGAAAATGCACAAAATGTTTTCAAAGCGACTATTGTTTTACACAACTTCCTACTTAATGAAGAAGCTTCAGAAGAAGGTAACAGGATAATTTATTGCCCGCCTCATTTTGCTGATATTTGCGACGAAAGAGGCACTATTACAAATGGAATATGGCGCGAAGAACTCTAAAATCAACCCTCTACCGCAATGAGAAACTTAACTCCAACAAATGCTAAAAACTTGGGTTTGGAAGCAGCAAATGTTAGGGAGATATTTACAAACTATTTCAACAGTAAGGATGGAGAAGTTCCTTGGCAATACAATATTCCAGGAGTACGACAGGAAGATATCTGTCACACGTAACTTCTGTTATTTGGTAAATTGTGCAACAATGGTTTGTAAAGTGAGTAACTAAAGGAATCTTATCCACTTAATTATAAAAAAATGTCTTGCTTTGAACCAAGGCCGAAAAACAGACGATATGAGTGAAGTTTATTAGTAGACTGAAGTTTAGATATTGCAATTAATTATCAGTATTATTAATTTAATCCTTAATCACAATTTATTTCTATCAACTGATTTTACTGTTAATCGCTTTATTCCCTGTAAATTTATTCAAAAAATTGCATATCTACGCTTTTTCAAGAACAATTGCATTTTCCGAAAATATTTTATCATGAAATTAAATATTTTGAAGGGAATACGTATTGAGGGATCAATAATGAATATTTGAAATATTCTGCTGACTCCCTAAAAAGAGCAAACAATTTGTAGTCATAGATTATTAAGGTTGGCAGGAAAGTCCAGAGAGTCACGTACCGTTTACATTGTGGAAAGATTTGGATCTGACCGCGTGTTTTGAGACGGCTCTGATGACCCATACACTGCAAGCACTGATAATTGCAAAATTTTATATACTAAGAAAATTTTGTAAGGGGCGAGCTTTAGTGTGCCCTCCTTCGCATAACTCGTTTAGACTGGAGTGGTTTGTGTATTAATTCCGAAGGAAAAGAATATAAATATGATTGGTACTGAGACGTTTTCCTTTTTATGGAATCTTTACCCTAACCTTGGTTATGCCTATATAATATTTTTCCAGTCTATGAAAGAAGCGCTACCTACTAAAAGAATGCACAAGGGACAAACGTTGTTCCTATGTCTTAAGTAAACGGCAATATTTAATTAATTAGTCCGTGCAAAATAAATTCTCCTTATCATATTTTATCGAATATCCGTCTTCTCTGCAAATTTTAACCGTTGAAAAATCTACTAGTGGTGCACACTTGAAGATTAATTGTCAAGCCAATAACATTTAAAACTATGTTCGGCAAGGTGCTTACATGTTAGTGAACACCGGCACGAAATCCCTTCAAAATAATTTCATGATAAAATATTTTCGAAAAATGGAATTGTTCTTGAAAAAGCGTAGATATGGAATAGATCGACTAACAGTAAAATCAGTTGATAGAAATAAATTGTGATTAAGGATTAAATCAATAATACTACTAATTAAAGAAAAATTGCAATATCTGAACTTCGGTCAATTGATAAACCTCACTAATATCGTTTGTTTTTCGGCCTTGGTTCAAACCAAGACATTTTTGTATAATATCTGTCACTTCAGTCTTAAGGCGGTATTTAACTCTTAACAGGCTGAAATGTTTGGTGTCGTTTTTGATTCTTGCCGAACTTTATCTATTTTACCCTAAACTTTTGGATTTCACGCTTAATAAAGTACTTTAATTAAAATTTAAATTAATTTAAGCGTGAAATAGAAAACATTTGGCTTTACCAACGGCTTCGGTAGTTTTAATCTTATTTAAAAAGTTTATTTAAAAGTTATTTCAGTTTTTATCGAGAAAAATGTATATTTTTTGGTTCAATTTCACGTTAATTATACTTAATTAAAGGGATAGAATCAATGTTTTCTGACTAGTACAAGATGAGGGCAGTTTTAGGTAAAAAATGTGCCTAAAATTATGTGTGCTAAAAAAATCGAATTAAAACGTTTAAAATTAAGAAAAGTACGCTAGATATTTTGAAATTCAAACTAGCCGCGAAATATCGCCCAACTTGTTTTTCACACAGTGACGTTGCTAATGTTTCTTGATTCATTGGTTGTTTGGAAATAGGAGAATGTAGGGAGCTCTAGACCACTGTATAGTAGCTTTTCACCTTCACTGGGGATTCGGGAAGCGGCGCATAATTGTGAAGACCTTTGTAAACATAATTCTGATTTTTCATGTTTATTATCCTTTGTTCTCTTAACTCTTGGTTACGTTGCAGAGTAAGGATGCTAGAGATTTGTCAAAATTATTACAGGTCATGTCCAAAACACCACATTTTTGCGCTATGTGGCAAAGGCTTAGCTTCCATGTATAATAATGGTATGGCTTTATTTTAGCCTAATGAGAGAGTAAGGGTGGCCTTATAATACCATGGGTTGGGGGGAATTGATGATGTCACGTGGTGTTGGGGGGGGAGGAAATTGATGACGTCACGTGATGGTGTTGGCGGGAAATTTGAATTTATTTTTAGTGTATTGGCATGACGTCATGGCAAATTTTTTATGACGTCACGTGGCTGGTACTTGTAGGGATAGGCTTATGCTAGGCTTATGGTATTGTAGATTCTGAAAGATAGGCTTATGCTTGGTTATTCTAGGCTTATTATAATTATGAATCAGAATTTTAGTCAAAAACGTTTAATGAACACAATCAATTCCAATTAATTCGCGAATGTACGCGTCGTTATTTAAGCAAATGTAGAATAAATTATATAATTGTAGTTTACGCGTCAAGTTTTTGTCACGAACCAAGTTACAAAAATCTTCGAAAATGCTCGAAGGAACTATACACGCTGCTAGGAAATTTTTTACACGGTCGTAATCATTGTGAGACATAGTACCGCGACTTACATAATATTTTTGATATATATCATTCATGCGTTTTACAATAGCTTCATACATGCATTTAATAACTTCGGCTTGATCGTTTAAAAGCTTGAAGTGAAATCTCATATAACTAAATTTCTCGTTCAGTTTCCCTGCTTCGGCCTTTGTTAGAGTGAATACGCTGCCATCGTCGAATACTATATTCCCCTCCATAACGGTTATTTTTATTTTCAAGTTAGGTAACGATAATTACCCCAGTCGCCCGTTTCCATAGCTGAATAGATCTCCGTCCACTCCTCCATAAATTCCTTCAAAACGTCTTCCGAGATGGTGAGAATTGTTCCATCCTTCTTTGTCAAAAGTAGGCTTGGCTCGTAACCATTGACCCCGAAAACGGCATAACATTCTTACTTAGTCTTACACGGGCGTTCACGCGGTAATCTCTGATCTTGGTGGGCATTCTTACGAGAGGTCTTTACGGGTTAAAAGCTGAGGGCTGAATGATCTTTATTGCGTGATTTTCTTGAGTGCGGGGTTGATAATTAGCCTGAGGGTATATTGACTGATGCTTTTCTTTTTTTTATTGCCCTTTATTGGCCAGGTGGTTTAGGACCTTAAAAGGGGGCGAGGGTACACCATTTGTATTGTTATCAATGGAATCTGTATTTAGATTGAGTTATGACTCACACAAACGTGTTAAGACATTCCATCGGCTTTTTATTTATACGTAACCACGCGCAGACGGGTCTATGGCCATAAAAAGGGACAGAACTTGAACAAAAGAATTTTTCCCCATCCGTTTTTATTTTTACTATAAAGACGTGCTTTAATGGGTTTAGGGGGTATGGTCGAATCAGTTGTATTGTTATGAATGGAATCTATTTTCGGATTTATTGCTTTGTTAGTTGGTGACTCTTCCTACCACGAAACATTTAATGGTTTCCAGGTGTTTGCCCCGAAGGCCTTATCCTGACAAGTCTCAACATGTTTAAGATATTTTTTGTTGCGATACCCAAAATTAAAGTAATAAGCTTATGGTAGGTCTATTCTATGGTAGATCGTGAAAGATAGGCTTATGCTAGGTTATTCTATGGTAGTTCCTAGTAGGTTTATACTATATTAGAGCTTGAAACATGGACTTATTCTTGGTAAATGCTGAAAAATATAGTCTTATGCTAGGTTATTCTATGGTAGATCCTGGTAGGTTTATACTATACTAGTTCTTGAACCACAGGCTTATGCTAAGTTATTCTATGATAGATCCTGAAACTCTGGCTTTTGCTAGGTTATTCTAGTTGTATAGGCGGAAGAATCAGAAATTGTATTAGGTTTAGAACATTTAATGAGCAAGAAAGATTTTTCATAGAAATATTACTACAGTTTTTTTCATACGAATACTACTAAAATACCCATGAATATTGAATAAAATACTGGCATTTATATAATACTACCTTAAAAAACACCAATTTTACCATGCACAAGTGGCTTATTAGTAACTAATACCGATTTTCTATACGAATAATATTAAATTACACGTGATTTATATAAAATACATGCAAAAGTTATAGCTGATTACTACTAAAATACATGAATATTGAATAAAATACTGGCATTTATATAATACTACCTAAAAAACACCAATTTTACCCTGCACAAGTGGCTTATTAGAAACTAATACTGAACTTATTACAAACAATACTAAATTACACGTGATTTATATAAACTACATGCAAAAGTTATAGCTGACTACTACTAAAATACACATGAATATTGAATAAAATACTGGCATTTATATAATACTACCTAAAAAACACCAATTTTACCCTGCACAAGTGGCTTATTAGAAACTAATACTGAACTTATTAAAACAATACTAAATTACACGTGATTTATGTAAACTACATGCAAAAGTTATAGCTGACTACTACTAAAATACACATGAATATTGAATAAAATACTGGCATTTATATAATACTACCTTAAAAAAAACCAATTTTACCATGCACAAGTGTCTTATTATATACTAATGCTGAACTTAATACAAACAATACTAAATTGCACGTGATTTATATAAAATACATGCAAAGGTTATAGCTGACTACTACTAAAATACCCATGAATATTGATTAAAATACTGGCATTTATATAATACTACCTAAAAAACACCAATTTTACCATGCACAAGTGGCTTATTAGAAATTAATACTGAACTTCATACGAATAATACTAAAGTACACATGAATATCGACTAAAGTACAAACATTGTTATGATGCAAAGTGAAACATACCCTTTTTTATGAAGCAAAAGTTGAACTATGATGCTTCCACAATTCTATTTCATCTCGAAAGTCACTGCCGTACCTGATTTAAATCTCTGGTGAATCATCAGTCCATTTGTAACACGGGCACAAGTCCTTAATCCGGTATTTAAACTCACCGCACAGAGTACAAAAGATTCGCTCGTCAAGAAGATGTCTTCGCTCTTTATAGGTCGACATACGGATAAGGTCTGTTTGAAGTGCGCACAGTCACGTGATGTGCAGAAATAATTTAATTGGCCGCAGTCAGGCACGTCTTTTAAAGTCCCAGCACAATGAGGGCAGTGTAGATGACCCGTACGGGGCAAGGGGGCATACCCTAGTTTTTTGAGGTTTTCATGAACATTTTCGGGCATACCGAAAGAGATGTGGTCAGATGAATGAAATATACCGGAATATTACTTTTTATGCTAAAAAACTTACCGATCTTAACATTTCCGAGTAAAGTATACACGAATATGGCTAGACTGTCTCATATGTTTTCTATTTAGCACACATTTTAAGGGACATTTTTACCAAAACATGAATTACATATTACGTAAGGTACATCGGAGGAAACACGTGATTTCTTACTAGCCTTGTCACCAACCTTTCTCTCCAGAGTTCGGAAGTGAAATGACTCTCTAAAGTTTACAAAATCCCCTTTTGGCCACCCAGGGTGTGTGTTATATGACATTAAGGGGGAGGAGGGCGGTTGAACATGGTTCATAACAAAAGAATTTATCCCAATCTGTTTTTTACTTATACGTAAACACGATCAGACGTGTCGTAATGGCTTTTGGGGGCGTGGTCGAACCAGTTGTATTGTTATCAATGGAATTTATTTTGTCCTTTCTTTAATTGAACCACCCACCAGGTTTTATGACATTGAAAGGGGGGGAGGGTAAACCTTTATCCCCATCTGTTTTTTATTCATAAGTAAACACGTTCAGACGTGTCTTAATGGCTTTGGGAGGGGAGGGGGTAGAACCATTTGTAGTGCAAGGTTATCAATGGAATTTATTTTTAGAGTGCTTTATTGCTTTATTAATAGGGGCTAGTGATTCATCCTACAAGGGGGTTCAAGCATTTAATTGATTACAGGTGTTTACCCCGAGGGCATAATTGGGACAAGTCTCAACAAGTTTAAGATGTTTCCGTTGCGTCAACAAAAAGGCAATATATCATTAGACCGAAGCATTGACCTAAACGTACTTTATTTATCAAAATTATTGGCAGCGTAATCAAAAATTTGTGGAAAACGTAAAACGGTATTGAAAGAAGCATCATTCACAACGCATTTCGTGTTAGAAGTAAAAAAACAATCGAAACGTTTTTGATCAACTACGATACATTTCTTCGAAACGAAAACGCTAATTCACAATTCCTAAAAACACATAGGAATACATGGGAAAATGAATAAACCACCATTTATTTTATTGATCTTGGGAATGCTGGAATTCCTTAATCTCTGGTTTCAGAGTTTGAACGAGATTGTTTGAACGAGATTGTTTGAAGAATGACGTCATCTTACAAACATGTTGAAACGCGCCCGTAAAGAATAGCTTAATCCTTTTGATAAGAAATACTCTTTGTAATCTCTTTTGTATTTTTAAAAAATAAATGTGTCACCTTTTTTAATACTGTTTTCTTTTATTTCATATATTAAGTAATGGAGGGGGGGTAAAAGAGAGGGGTAGGAACTATTGGTGATAAATAAATCGAATATTTCTATCATCATATTCATTCATCATCATGAACTCGGAGCTGCAGAGATATCATACTTTTTACCCCTGGCCTAAAGATGGAAACCATATAAAGCTTTAAGTAGAGCGGGGTTTTATTGGTTACATACCGATGACCTAGTACAGTGCTTCGAATGCAACGGCATTTTATTAGCCTGGAAACCCACCGATAATCCTTACGAAGAACATTCGAAACATTTCCCTAAGTGCAACTTTATCAGAGGTAGGCACACAAAAACCATACCCTTTAGCATAGATGAAACAGAGACGTACACTAAGTCAATAAATAACAAAATCAGGACCGAGGAAAAAAACACCTGAAAAACCCCAAGAAAACAAGGAAGAAATTTATCATACCTTTAAAGTTAAAACTACAGATCTCGAAAGATTAGTCTTGGAACTTTACGTTAGAAAACAACTAAACGCTTTGTATATCAAAGAAAAACTTAATGACTTACGTAAGATTTAAGAATAATATTAAAATTTATCATCTTCCTTACGAAGATAGAAGAAATAACTATAGGTTAAATCAAATGCAATTTAAAATGAAAATTGAAAAAATATCCTTATTATTAGAACCTATACTTTTGAAGAAAATAAATAACTTTTTACTTTATATCATAGTCTTTATAAACCAATTCAAATTTCCCACCAACAACATCACGTGACGTCATCAACCCCCCCCCCCTCCATCCCCCCTAACCCATTCCTATTTTTAATTTGGTCTATGAGAGTTCCACAAAGTGATTTATGGCCTTTTGGGGGTTTCACAACTAGCCGTTCATTTAAATGTTATTATCCATGTCGGAATTTATTACAGTGTAAATTTTCTAGGATGTTTTCTTAAATTGTCTATAAATTTTGTCTAAAATTGTAAGGATATATTATAGTGTAACTTTCTAGGATAGGGAAATGTTTCAAATGTTCTTCGTAAGGACTATCGGTGGGTTTCCAGGCTAATAAAATGCCGTTGCATTCGAAGCACTGTACTAGATCATCAGTATGTAACGAATAAAACCCCGCTCTACTTAAAGCTTTTTTATGGTTTCCATCTTGTGGCCAGGAGTAAAAAGTATGATATCTCTGCAGCTCCGAGTTCATGATGATGAATGAATATGATGATAGAAATATTCGATTTATTTATCACCAATAGTTCCTACCCCTCTCTTTTACCCCCCCTCCATTACTTAATATATGAAATAAAAGAAAACAGTATTAAAAAAGGTGACACATTTATTTTTTAAAAATACAAAAGAGATTACAAAGAGTATTTCTTATCAAAAGGATTAAGCTATTCTTTACGGGCGCGTTTCAACATGTTTGTAAGATGACGTCATTCTTCAAACAATCTCGTTCAAACTCTGAAACCAGAGATTAAGGAATTCCAGCATTCCCAAAATCAATAAAATAAATAGTACAATAAGTAGTTTTAGGGGGTTGATCTCCAAGATCTGGCGTATTCTTGTCAACCTTTGTGTACTTGCCTCCATAACAACTCAAAACATACATTGGGGATGGGGAGAACGTAGCAACCTCCCGTACCTAATGGTAACGGACCCTTCAGCGTGTCAGAGTGAGTTATTTTTACAATCATTGTTGATCTCCTTCCCCCTCCCACCCCCCTTGGGTGGAGTATATATCGTTAAGAAATGTATCCTAAATTCTTAGTCGGTGCTAAATTAAAAGTTTTTTTTTTGGTGAAACATAGAGTAATGTTGATAAATTTGGCTAAAATTTAACTCAACGTCTTTAACAATTTGAAATGTTTTTCAAATGACGCTTTTCGCTTCGGTAAAATGTATCCTAAACGACTGATTTCGTTTCGGTGGTTTATTCATTTTCCCATGTATTCCTATGGGTTTTTAGGAATTGTAAATTAGCGTTTTCGTTTCGAAGAAATGTATCGTAGTTGATCAAAAACGTTTCGATTGTTTTTACCTCTCCGTGTGACGTAGTCCAGGAGAGGTTCTGTAACGGCCGTGTCTGTGTGTGTGTGTCTGTCTGTGTGTCTGTCCGTTGTTACACCCACGTGACCGCGTTCGCAGTTTGCGTATCGGAGCAAACGTGTTCGCCATTTCCGAACTGCTTTCACAGTCACGGAAATGGCTCCTCTACTTGAGTTCTCACACCACCATCTTCTGGTATTTGTCCATCCCACACGGACACCAGTCTGTTCTTACTGGCTTCTAATCACCACCAGCTTCTGTTCTTTGTCAATCCCACATTGACACCAGTCTGCACTTACACTGGCTTCTAACACCACCATCCACTGGTCTTCCGTCTATTCCACATAGACACCAATCTGTATCATTGGCTTCTAACACCACCATCCACTGGTCTTCCGTCTATTCCACATAGACACCAATCTGTATCATTGGCTTCTACTCCATTATCATCGTTTGGTTTTAGGATATACGCGGCGATCAGCTAGGGTTACGAGAAACGTCTAGCCTCCCTAAGGTGGGATCGCCACCAAAGGTTTTCGCAATTGCGCTTTTTCCTTACTATTATAATGGAAACGAATCGTATATATACCCCAAAATTTGAAGAAAGCAGGCAAGAGGGGTACCCTTCAATTTAAACGTCTATATTAGCAAAGTTTGAGATGATAATAGGTATAACTTTATTTTAAACGATTTAACTATTATTTATGTTAATTATTGAAGATTAAAATAATTAAAAATAATTATATTTATTTAAATATTAAAGATAAACCTCTCGTGCAAAGAGAGAGATTATCATTGCCTCCCATATCTACCAAGGCCCGTGCATTGTGATATATTTCATTCATTGCCTCCTATATCTATCAAGGCCCGTGCATTTCGATATACTTTTAAAAACAACAACCAAAATGGGAAGCTCCTCTCAGAAACATAATAATTTCTTTTCTCTGTATATGAAATGAAAATATGGATAATATTGCGCTCCTTCTTTAATGGTATGAATCCTTGCCTGTCTCTTAATATTTTACGTAGGAGTAATACGTTTTTAGCGAAGTCTAGAGAGGATAAACATAAGCGAGATTGTTTCGGAAAACAATACTGCTTCCACTAATGGGTTTATACTCCTTGTTACTGTTGTATAGAGTAATCATGATAAAAGCTTAAAAAATTACGAGAGGACAGACCTTTTTTATCCTCTTGTTTTATTCTTAATAAGAATATAAAACATTTATTTTGTATCAAAAAATATTTTTGGAGCTAAGATTGCTTTTAAAAAATCCAAACGGTTAGGCATTGGTAAAAAAGACAAATGATATTTTTCAAATCTAACGCCCACCTAGTTGAAAATTGTCCTTTTTTTATCCGCGGGAGCCATTCGTAATGAGAATTTCGATGCTAGTAGGTTGTCAATTAAACTACCGGTATATTATTGTTGTTGGAAATTGGTTATTAAGTCAAATTAAGTGGTTGTAAAGAGCCAGCAGGTTTTTGCCGCTTCTTTTTGTGAGTATTTGATTTTTGTATGTAAAATGGAGGAAGATAATGTTGAGAGTAAAGCCCCGTTTTCATGAGAGAGAGATTCGAAGCGATTTGCGGGAACGAGAGCGAGTTTACAAACAGCGATATCGCTTCAAGATTTTAGCGAGACTTAGTTCAAGTTCTCGCTTGTACTTTTTCGTTTTCATGAAGAGCGATTTTTTATAAGAATGCAATTTCATATTAAGCCGACCCGACATGAATTGGCGGTTCTACATAAATTCAAGGATCTACTTCTGAGAAAGAAGCTTTTGCTTTTGCAAATTTTATTCAGTTTGAACAGAAATTTACAGTTTAAACAAAAAGTAGATGGTGCGCTCACCCTGTGAGGCCAACCAGAAAATCCGAGTGACATTATGAAACGTTGGTTAGTTGTATCTAAATCTTCAACACAGATGAAAATTTGACATTACCGCCATTCCCAGGTTTAAATTTGATTAATTATAAGGTTCAAAGTTTCGATAAAAGGCTTGAAATATTCATTATTAGTAGGCTTTTTTCCTCCGACAGATTTAGGATTGTTATAAAAAATAAAGAAATATCTAAAAGGTTTCTGAAAACTTAAGCCTAATGTTAATATCCGTCTCTATCCTGCACGCGCTCAAAGAGAAAAAAGTTCTTTCCCGCAGTTTTAAAAATTAGGCCTAATGTTGGCAAATAATTTAACAAAAAGCGCGTGACAATTTTTATTCAGTTTTATTGGCTGATTAACTTCAGTCAAGTTGTGACGTAGAGGAATTTTATAAAAATCGCTGAAGCGAGAGCGAAGAAATCAAAACCAGACAGACGTTTGCGATATCGCTAAAATCGATCTCGCAGGCTCTTTCTCGCTATTGTCTCAAAGTTCTCGCAAACATGAAAACAGGCGAGAAATATTCTCGCGCGATTTTTTCAGGTTTTTTCTCGCAAATCGCTGTCTTTTTCTCGCAAATCGCTCTCATGAAAACGGGGCTTAAGGATGAAATGCGGAAGCGCAAAGCGCGGGAAAGGATAAGGGCTAAAAGGTCGAAGTTTTCATTGGATACTTAAGGTTATATAATCTTCTCGACACGGAGAGGTAATATTTTGGTTTTCCCAACTTGTATAATGTTGTCTTGGTTTAAAATTCACTCTTAGGAAAATTTCTAAATGTGAAGACAATTCCGTTACAAGAAAAAACCAATTTTCACCGGAGATTCCTAGGTGCTCTAGAACTCCAAGCCCTCCATTGACTACTTAGTCTAAAAATTTCTGGAGTAAAAGCACTGTGGAATATTTTAGGGAAACACCTAGTCCTCCTGATCAAGACCAAGATGATGACAAAACACGTTTACCCGTGAAGCAGCAAGAAAAATGTCCTGCTAAACAATGCAGGAAAGCTTGGACCGGGGATGAAGAAGATCGTTTGTTTATTGGTGTTGGGAAATATGGTGTTGGTTCGTGGTATAAAATTGCCCATGAATTCGGAATTAAAAGATCGAGCAATCAGCTGTATGGAAAATGGAGGAACTTTTCTAAAGGCAATAATATGTTAAAGGTTAAAATGAGGGTTTTAAGCAAAACACTTTCACACGCAATATTGAGTCCAATTTCAAACGCACAAAGTGCAATATTTAATTGGACAACAGAGTAAATAATTGCCTTTTAAATATAACGAGTTAATATTTAAACTATGTTTGCTTATTAATTGCTTTTAAAATTTTGAAATATTTCACCCCCCCCCCAAATCACACGCGTTTCAAAATTGCTAAGCCTAACTTCAGTTTCAAAATTGTGTTCCAAATTTTTCCTTAAGTCAACAAAATTTTCCAGCAAAGGTAAGACCTTCAAGTTTCTATATGAGCGGCTAAATGTGCGCCTGTTTTTGTTATTATCAAGTTAAATCAACTGAATAAACTTCCCCCTTTTCCAAAATTGTATGTTTTACTCCAAAATATTGCTACATTTTCTAAATAATTGCTAATTAGCTTGTTTATTGCCACCTTTTCCAAAATATTATTCTATCTTAAAAAGAGGCGCACTTTTAGCCACTCGTGACTCACATCACACCACAGTGACCACACGTATTGTGGTTGCGTATTGTGAAGTTGCTACTCTGCTGGGTCTGGTAGGCACTCCCTGCAATTATTTCAAAAATGGGAAAATATGCCAAGAAATTAGGAAATAAACCAAACCCACGAATGGCGCAAATGGTTAATAAGGCATTGGGCCGTGAAGTATGTAGAGTGGACCAGTTGGTAAGAAAAGACATAAAATATGTAGCTACCCCGCCGAAGAAGAAACTTATACCATGTTATACCCGTCTAATTTCACAACCAAAGAAGCAGAAGTAAGTAGAAAATCAATCGTGAAAGTAGAGTTAGAAATCAAATTTGGCTTCCCCCACAATTTTTACCTCTCCGTGTGACGTAGTCCAGGAGAGGTTCTGTAACGGCCGTGTTTGTGTGTGTGTGTGTGTCTGTCTGTGTGTCTGTCTGTGTGTCTGTCCGTTGTTACACCCACGTGACCGCGTTCGCAGTTTGCGTATCGGAGCAAACGTGTTCGCCATTTCCGAACTGCTTTCACAGTCACGGAAATGGCTCCTCTACTTGAGTTCTCACACCACCATCTTCTGGTATTTGTCCATCCCACACGGACACCAGTCTGTTCTTACTGGCTTCTAATCACCACCAGCTTCTGTTCTTTGTCAATCCCACATTGACACCAGTCTGCACTTACACTGGCTTCTAACACCACCATCCACTGGTCTTCCGTCTATTCCACATAGACACCAATCTGTATCATTGGCTTCTAACACCACCATCCACTGGTCTTCCGTCTATTCCACATAGACACCAATCTGTATCATTGGCTTCTACTCCATTATCATCGTTTGGTTTTAGGATATACGCGGCGATCAGCTAGGGTTACGAGAAACGTCTAGCCTCCCTAAGGTGGGATCGCCACCAAAGGTTTTCGCAATTGCGCTTTTTCCTTACTATTATAATGGAAACGAATCGTATATATACCCCAAAATTTGAAGAAAGCAGGCAAGAGGGGTACCCTTCAATTTAAACGTCTATATTAGCAAAGTTTGAGATGATAATAGGTATAACTTTATTTTAAACGATTTAACTATTATTTATGTTAATTATTGAAGATTAAAATAATTAAAAATAATTATATTTATTTAAATATTAAAGATAAACCTCTCGTGCAAAGAGAGAGATTATCATTGCCTCCCATATCTACCAAGGCCCGTGCATTGTGATATATTTCATTCATTGCCTCCTATATCTATCAAGGCCCGTGCATTTCGATATACTTTTAAAAACAACAACCAAAATGGGAACCTCCTCTCAGAAACATAATAATTTCTTTTCTCTGTATATGAAATGAAAATATGGATAATATTGCGCTCCTTCTTTAATGGTATGAATCCTTGCCTGTCTCTTAATATTTTACGTAGGAGTAATACGTTTTTAGCGAAGTCTAGAGAGGATAAACATAAGCGAGATTGTTTCGGAAAACAATACTGCTTCCACTAATGGGTTTATACTCCTTGTTACTGTTGTATAGAGTAATCATGATAAAAGCTTAAAAAATTACGAGAGGACAGACCTTTTTTATCCTCTTGTTTTATTCTTAATAAGAATATAAAACATTTATTTTGTATCAAAAAATATTTTTGGAGCTAAGATTGCTTTTAAAAAATCCAAACGGTTAGGCATTGGTAAAAAAGACAAATGATATTTTTCAAATCTAACGCCCACCTAGTTGAAAATTGTCCTTTTTTTATCCGCGGGAGCCATTCGTAATGAGAATTTCGATGCTAGTAGGTTGTCAATTAAACTACCGGTATATTATTGTTGTTGGAAATTGGTTATTAAGTCAAATTAAGTGGTTGTAAAGAGCCAGCAGGTTTTTGCCGCTTCTTTTTGTGAGTATTTGATTTTTGTATGTAAAATGGAGGAAGATAATGTTGAGAGTAAAGCCCCGTTTTCATGAGAGAGAGATTCGAAGCGATTTGCGGGAACGAGAGCGAGTTTACAAACAGCGATATCGCTTCAAGATTTTAGCGAGACTTAGTTCAAGTTCTCGCTTGTACTTTTTCGTTTTCATGAAGAGCGATTTTTTATAAGAATGCAATTTCATATTAAGCCGACCCGACATGAATTGGCGGTTCTACATAAATTCAAGGATCTACTTCTGAGAAAGAAGCTTTTGCTTTTGCAAATTTTATTCAGTTTGAACAGAAATTTACAGTTTAAACAAAAAGTAGATGGTGCGCTCACCCTGTGAGGCCAACCAGAAAATCCGAGTGACATTATGAAACGTTGGTTAGTTGTATCTAAATCTTCAACACAGATGAAAATTTGACATTACCGCCATTCCCAGGTTTAAATTTGATTAATTATAAGGTTCAAAGTTTCGATAAAAGGCTTGAAATATTCATTATTAGTAGGCTTTTTTCCTCCGACAGATTTAGGATTGTTATAAAAAATAAAGAAATATCTAAAAGGTTTCTGAAAACTTAAGCCTAATGTTAATATCCGTCTCTATCCTGCACGCGCTCAAAGAGAAAAAAGTTCTTTCCCGCAGTTTTAAAAATTAGGCCTAATGTTGGCAAATAATTTAACAAAAAGCGCGTGACAATTTTTATTCAGTTTTATTGGCTGATTAACTTCAGTCAAGTTGTGACGTAGAGGAATTTTATAAAAATCGCTGAAGCGAGAGCGAAGAAATCAAAACCAGACAGACGTTTGCGATATCGCTAAAATCGATCTCGCAGGCTCTTTCTCGCTATTGTCTCAAAGTTCTCGCAAACATGAAAACAGGCGAGAAATATTCTCGCGCGATTTTTTCAGGTTTTTTCTCGCAAATCGCTGTCTTTTTCTCGCAAATCGCTCTCATGAAAACGGGGCTTAAGGATGAAATGCGGAAGCGCAAAGCGCGGGAAAGGATAAGGGCTAAAAGGTCGAAGTTTTCATTGGATACTTAAGGTTATATAATCTTCTCGACACGGAGAGGTAATATTTTGGTTTTCCCAACTTGTATAATGTTGTCTTGGTTTAAAATTCACTCTTAGGAAAATTTCTAAATGTGAAGACAATTCCGTTACAAGAAAAAACCAATTTTCACCGGAGATTCCTAGGTGCTCTAGAACTCCAAGCCCTCCATTGACTACTTAGTCTAAAAATTTCTGGAGTAAAAGCACTGTGGAATATTTTAGGGAAACACCTAGTCCTCCTGATCAAGACCAAGATGATGACAAAACACGTTTACCCGTGAAGCAGCAAGAAAAATGTCCTGCTAAACAATGCAGGAAAGCTTGGACCGGGGATGAAGAAGATCGTTTGTTTATTGGTGTTGGGAAATATGGTGTTGGTTCGTGGTATAAAATTGCCCATGAATTCGGAATTAAAAGATCGAGCAATCAGCTGTATGGAAAATGGAGGAACTTTTCTAAAGGCAATAATATGTTAAAGGTTAAAATGAGGGTTTTAAGCAAAACACTTTCACACGCAATATTGAGTCCAATTTCAAACGCACAAAGTGCAATATTTAATTGGACAACAGAGTAAATAATTGCCTTTTAAATATAACGAGTTAATATTTAAACTATGTTTGCTTATTAATTGCTTTTAAAATTTTGAAATATTTCACCCCCCCCCCCCAAATCACACGCGTTTCAAAATTGCTAAGCCTAACTTCAGTTTCAAAATTGTGTTCCAAATTTTTCCTTAAGTCAACAAAATTTTCCAGCAAAGGTAAGACCTTCAAGTTTCTATATGAGCGGCTAAATGTGCGCCTGTTTTTGTTATTATCAAGTTAAATCAACTGAATAAACTTCCCCCTTTTCCAAAATTGTATGTTTTACTCCAAAATATTGCTACATTTTCTAAATAATTGCTAATTAGCTTGTTTATTGCCACCTTTTCCAAAATATTATTCTATCTTAAAAAGAGGCGCACTTTTAGCCACTCGTGACTCACATCACACCACAGTGACCACACGTATTGTGGTTGCGTATTGTGAAGTTGCTACTCTGCTGGGTCTGGTAGGCACTCCCTGCAATTATTTCAAAAATGGGAAAATATGCCAAGAAATTAGGAAATAAACCAAACCCACGAATGGCGCAAATGGTTAATAAGGCATTGGGCCGTGAAGTATGTAGAGTGGACCAGTTGGTAAGAAAAGACATAAAATATGTAGCTACCCCGCCGAAGAAGAAACTTATACCATGTTATACCCGTCTAATTTCACAACCAAAGAAGCAGAAGTAAGTAGAAAATCAATCGTGAAAGTAGAGTTAGAAATCAAATTTGGCTTCCCCCACAATTTTTACCTCTCCGTGTGACGTAGTCCAGGAGAGGTTCTGTAACGGCCGTGTTTGTGTGTGTGTGTGTGTCTGTCTGTGTGTCTGTCTGTGTGTCTGTCCGTTGTTACACCCACGTGACCGCGTTCGCAGTTTGCGTATCGGAGCAAACGTGTTCGCCATTTCCGAACTGCTTTCACAGTCACGGAAATGGCTCCTCTACTTGAGTTCTCACACCACCATCTTCTGGTATTTGTCCATCCCACACGGACACCAGTCTGTTCTTACTGGCTTCTAATCACCACCAGCTTCTGTTCTTTGTCAATCCCACATTGACACCAGTCTGCACTTACACTGGCTTCTAACACCACCATCCACTGGTCTTCCGTCTATTCCACATAGACACCAATCTGTATCATTGGCTTCTAACACCACCATCCACTGGTCTTCCGTCTATTCCACATAGACACCAATCTGTATCATTGGCTTCTACTCCATTATCATCGTTTGGTTTTAGGATATACGCGGCGATCAGCTAGGGTTACGAGAAACGTCTAGCCTCCCTAAGGTGGGATCGCCACCAAAGGTTTTCGCAATTGCGCTTTTTCCTTACTATTATAATGGAAACGAATCGTATATATACCCCAAAATTTGAAGAAAGCAGGCAAGAGGGGTACCCTTCAATTTAAACGTCTATATTAGCAAAGTTTGAGATGATAATAGGTATAACTTTATTTTAAACGATTTAACTATTATTTATGTTAATTATTGAAGATTAAAATAATTAAAAATAATTATATTTATTTAAATATTAAAGATAAACCTCTCGTGCAAAGAGAGAGATTATCATTGCCTCCCATATCTACCAAGGCCCGTGCATTGTGATATATTTCATTCATTGCCTCCTATATCTATCAAGGCCCGTGCATTTCGATATACTTTTAAAAACAACAACCAAAATGGGAAGCTCCTCTCAGAAACATAATAATTTCTTTTCTCTGTATATGAAATGAAAATATGGATAATATTGCGCTCCTTCTTTAATGGTATGAATCCTTGCCTGTCTCTTAATATTTTACGTAGGAGTAATACGTTTTTAGCGAAGTCTAGAGAGGATAAACATAAGCGAGATTGTTTCGGAAAACAATACTGCTTCCACTAATGGGTTTATACTCCTTGTTACTGTTGTATAGAGTAATCATGATAAAAGCTTAAAAAATTACGAGAGGACAGACCTTTTTTATCCTCTTGTTTTATTCTTAATAAGAATATAAAACATTTATTTTGTATCAAAAAATATTTTTGGAGCTAAGATTGCTTTTAAAAAATCCAAACGGTTAGGCATTGGTAAAAAAGACAAATGATATTTTTCAAATCTAACGCCCACCTAGTTGAAAATTGTCCTTTTTTTATCCGCGGGAGCCATTCGTAATGAGAATTTCGATGCTAGTAGGTTGTCAATTAAACTACCGGTATATTATTGTTGTTGGAAATTGGTTATTAAGTCAAATTAAGTGGTTGTAAAGAGCCAGCAGGTTTTTGCCGCTTCTTTTTGTGAGTATTTGATTTTTGTATGTAAAATGGAGGAAGATAATGTTGAGAGTAAAGCCCCGTTTTCATGAGAGAGAGATTCGAAGCGATTTGCGGGAACGAGAGCGAGTTTACAAACAGCGATATCGCTTCAAGATTTTAGCGAGACTTAGTTCAAGTTCTCGCTTGTACTTTTTCGTTTTCATGAAGAGCGATTTTTTATAAGAATGCAATTTCATATTAAGCCGACCCGACATGAATTGGCGGTTCTACATAAATTCAAGGATCTACTTCTGAGAAAGAAGCTTTTGCTTTTGCAAATTTTATTCAGTTTGAACAGAAATTTACAGTTTAAACAAAAAGTAGATGGTGCGCTCACCCTGTGAGGCCAACCAGAAAATCCGAGTGACATTATGAAACGTTGGTTAGTTGTATCTAAATCTTCAACACAGATGAAAATTTGACATTACCGCCATTCCCAGGTTTAAATTTGATTAATTATAAGGTTCAAAGTTTCGATAAAAGGCTTGAAATATTCATTATTAGTAGGCTTTTTTCCTCCGACAGATTTAGGATTGTTATAAAAAATAAAGAAATATCTAAAAGGTTTCTGAAAACTTAAGCCTAATGTTAATATCCGTCTCTATCCTGCACGCGCTCAAAGAGAAAAAAGTTCTTTCCCGCAGTTTTAAAAATTAGGCCTAATGTTGGCAAATAATTTAACAAAAAGCGCGTGACAATTTTTATTCAGTTTTATTGGCTGATTAACTTCAGTCAAGTTGTGACGTAGAGGAATTTTATAAAAATCGCTGAAGCGAGAGCGAAGAAATCAAAACCAGACAGACGTTTGCGATATCGCTAAAATCGATCTCGCAGGCTCTTTCTCGCTATTGTCTCAAAGTTCTCGCAAACATGAAAACAGGCGAGAAATATTCTCGCGCGATTTTTTCAGGTTTTTTCTCGCAAATCGCTGTCTTTTTCTCGCAAATCGCTCTCATGAAAACGGGGCTTAAGGATGAAATGCGGAAGCGCAAAGCGCGGGAAAGGATAAGGGCTAAAAGGTCGAAGTTTTCATTGGATACTTAAGGTTATATAATCTTCTCGACACGGAGAGGTAATATTTTGGTTTTCCCAACTTGTATAATGTTGTCTTGGTTTAAAATTCACTCTTAGGAAAATTTCTAAATGTGAAGACAATTCCGTTACAAGAAAAAACCAATTTTCACCGGAGATTCCTAGGTGCTCTAGAACTCCAAGCCCTCCATTGACTACTTAGTCTAAAAATTTCTGGAGTAAAAGCACTGTGGAATATTTTAGGGAAACACCTAGTCCTCCTGATCAAGACCAAGATGATGACAAAACACGTTTACCCGTGAAGCAGCAAGAAAAATGTCCTGCTAAACAATGCAGGAAAGCTTGGACCGGGGATGAAGAAGATCGTTTGTTTATTGGTGTTGGGAAATATGGTGTTGGTTCGTGGTATAAAATTGCCCATGAATTCGGAATTAAAAGATCGAGCAATCAGCTGTATGGAAAATGGAGGAACTTTTCTAAAGGCAATAATATGTTAAAGGTTAAAATGAGGGTTTTAAGCAAAACACTTTCACACGCAATATTGAGTCCAATTTCAAACGCACAAAGTGCAATATTTAATTGGACAACAGAGTAAATAATTGCCTTTTAAATATAACGAGTTAATATTTAAACTATGTTTGCTTATTAATTGCTTTTAAAATTTTGAAATATTTCACCCCCCCCCCCAAATCACACGCGTTTCAAAATTGCTAAGCCTAACTTCAGTTTCAAAATTGTGTTCCAAATTTTTCCTTAAGTCAACAAAATTTTCCAGCAAAGGTAAGACCTTCAAGTTTCTATATGAGCGGCTAAATGTGCGCCTGTTTTTGTTATTATCAAGTTAAATCAACTGAATAAACTTCCCCCTTTTCCAAAATTGTATGTTTTACTCCAAAATATTGCTACATTTTCTAAATAATTGCTAATTAGCTTGTTTATTGCCACCTTTTCCAAAATATTATTCTATCTTAAAAAGAGGCGCACTTTTAGCCACTCGTGACTCACATCACACCACAGTGACCACACGTATTGTGGTTGCGTATTGTGAAGTTGCTACTCTGCTGGGTCTGGTAGGCACTCCCTGCAATTATTTCAAAAATGGGAAAATATGCCAAGAAATTAGGAAATAAACCAAACCCACGAATGGCGCAAATGGTTAATAAGGCATTGGGCCGTGAAGTATGTAGAGTGGACCAGTTGGTAAGAAAAGACATAAAATATGTAGCTACCCCGCCGAAGAAGAAACTTATACCATGTTATACCCGTCTAATTTCACAACCAAAGAAGCAGAAGTAAGTAGAAAATCAATCGTGAAAGTAGAGTTAGAAATCAAATTTGGCTTCCCCCACAATTTTTACCTCTCCGTGTGACGTAGTCCAGGAGAGGTTCTGTAACGGCCGTGTTTGTGTGTGTGTGTGTGTCTGTCTGTGTGTCTGTCTGTGTGTCTGTCCGTTGTTACACCCACGTGACCGCGTTCGCAGTTTGCGTATCGGAGCAAACGTGTTCGCCATTTCCGAACTGCTTTCACAGTCACGGAAATGGCTCCTCTACTTGAGTTCTCACACCACCATCTTCTGGTATTTGTCCATCCCACACGGACACCAGTCTGTTCTTACTGGCTTCTAATCACCACCAGCTTCTGTTCTTTGTCAATCCCACATTGACACCAGTCTGCACTTACACTGGCTTCTAACACCACCATCCACTGGTCTTCCGTCTATTCCACATAGACAGCAATCTGTATCATTGGCTTCTACTCCATTATCATCGTTTGGTTTTAGGATATACGCGGCGATCAGCTAGGGTTACGAGAAACGTCTAGCCTCCCTAAGGTGGGATCGCCACCAAAGGTTTTCGCAATTGCGCTTTTTCCTTACTATTATAATGGAAACGAATCGTATATATACCCCAAAATTTGAAGAAAGCAGGCAAGAGGGGTACCCTTCAATTTAAACGTCTATATTAGCAAAGTTTGAGATGATAATAGGTATAACTTTATTTTAAACGATTTAACTATTATTAATGTTAATTATTGAAGATTAAAATAATTAAAAATAATTATATTTTCTCTTCTTCAACTTAGGGGTTTTTAAAAAAAATGTTTCCGAGTTTCTCCGAAAAAATACGTATTCAAATTGAAAAAAAAATAAAGGTATCAAATGAATAAAAATAAAGGTTTCGATTTAAAAAATAATCTCCGTCCGTTTAGAGATTTCTTGGGGGTGAGCCGACAGGGTCTCGTTTAGACATTTCAGGTATCGACTGAGGGTGGGACAGGAGGGACTTCGTATATATAACTTCTAGTTTCTCGCAAGGATTTCTGGGACAATGACGTTTGTTGATTGACTTTGGTTTGGCGAATAGTGGATCATATTTATTACGTAGCCGGGCGGATTCATGTTATCAACGAATAGGCAAAACTTTTAAATCTGGGACCAAATGGGATTGGTCAGTTTAAGGGTTAAAAAAATGTTCTAGAAGTTTCTCGGACCAGGTACCAGGATAGTGACTCAAGGTCTTGTTGCTTGGGGTCTAAATCAGCGTGACATTTTTCTGGGTTCTTGGAAAGTATTTTAGTTGCGAGGTATTTCATTTTACACTATGGATATAGGGGTATAGGATCGTTCTAGAAAGTTTTGTGTCAACATTGAGGGGCTAGTTCCTCTTCTATTGTACGAAAGAATTTCTTTTCAGTTTTTTAAAGAGATAGGTTTAAGTTTAAAGGGCTAATATTATCTTTATAGTGTTAATTTAATGATTAATTGTAAATTTAATTCGATTTTTGGGTTAAGATAGTTATAGATATTAGCAGCCCCCAACGGCAGGTGATTAAATCCCTGATATTAGCAGCCCCCAACGGCACGTGATCAAATCCCAGATATTAGCAGCCCCAACGGCAGGTTTCAAATCTAAGATATTAGCTGCCCCGACAGCAGGCTCCAAATCCCGGATATTAGAAGCCCCCAACGGCAGGTGATTAAATCCCAGATAAAAGCAGCCCCCAACGGCAGGTTATTAAATCCCAGATAAAAGCAGCCCCCAACGGCAGGTGATTAAATCCCAGTTATTAGCAGCCCCCAAACACTAACCAAATTATTAGCAGCCCCCAACAGCAGGATCCAAATCCCAGATATTAGAAGCCCCAACGGCACGTGATCAAATCCCAGATATTAGAAGCCCCCAACGGCAGGTATCAAATCTCAGATATTTCCAGCCCCCAACGACAGGTATCAAATCCCAGATATTCCTATACCCCTACTGCAAGTTTAATATCCAAGATATTAGCAGTTCCCAAAGGGACGTGATCAATTCCCAGATATTAGCAGCCCCCAACGGCAAGTTACATATCCAAGTTATTAGCAGCCCTCAACAGCAGGCTCCAAATCCCAGATATTAGAAGTCCCAACGGCAATAGATCAATTCCCAGATATTAGAAGCCCCCAACGGCAGGTATCAAATCCCAGATTTTCCTATACCCCTACGGCAAGTTTAATATCCAAGATATTAGCAGCTCCCATCGGCAAGTTTCATACCCAGATATTAGCAACCACCAACGGCAGGTTTCAATTCTTAGATATTAGCAGCCACCAACGGTAGGTGATCAAATCTCAGATATTAGAAGCCACCAACGTCAGGTGATCAAATCCCAGCTATAAGAAGCCACCAACGGCAATTGATCAAATCCCGGATATTAGAAGCCCCCAACAACAGGTGATCATTTCCAAGAATTATTAAGCCCCCAACGGCAGGTATCAAATCCCAGATATTTCCAGCTCCCAACGGCAGGTATCAAATTCCAATTATTTCCAGCACCCAACGGCACGTGATCAAATCCCAGATATTAGGAGCACCCAACGGCAGGTTTCAAATCTAAGATATTAGCAGCCCCCAACGGCAGGTGATTAAATCCCAGATATTAGCAGCCCCCAACAACACGTGATCAAATCCCAGATATTAGCAGCCCCCAACGGCAGGTGATCAAATCCCAGATATTTCCAGCCCCCAACGGCAAGTTTCAAATCCCAGATATTCGTAGCACCTAACGGCAAGTTTCATATCCAAGTTATTAGCAGCCCCCGACAGCAGGCTCCAAATCCCAGATATTAGAAGCCCCAACGGCAGGTGATCAAATCCCAGATATTAGAAGCCCCAACGGCAGGTGATCAAATCCCAGATATTAGAAGCCCCCCACAACAGGTGATCAAATCCAAGAATTATTAAGCCCCAAACGGCGGGTATCAAACCCCAGATATTTCCAGCTCCCAACGGCAGGTAACAAATTCCAGATATTTGCAGCCCCCAACGGCAGGTGTCAAATTCTAGATATTTCCAGCCTCCAACGGCAAGTTTCAAATCCCAGATATTTCTATACCCCTACGGCAAGTTTCATATCCAAGACATTAGCAACCCCCAACTGCAGGTGATAAAATCCAAGATTTTAGAAGACACCAACGGTAGGTGATAAAATCCAAAATTTTAGAAGACACCAACGGCAGGTGATAAAATTCTAGATATTAGAAGCCACAAACGGCAGGTGATCAAATCCCAGATGTTAGAAGCCACCAACACCTCGTGATCAAATCCCAGCTATTAGAAGCCACCATCGGCAGGTAATCAAATCCCAGATATTAGAAAGCCCCAACGGCAGGTGATAAAATCCTAGATATTAGAAGCCACAAACGGCAGGTGATAAAATCCAAGATATTAAAACCCCTCAACAACGGGTGATCATATCCAAGATATATGAAGCCCCCAACGGCAGGTATCAAATCCCAGATATTAGAAGCCCCCAACGGCAGGTATCAAATCTCAGATATTTCCAGCTCCCAACGGCAAGTTTCAAATCCCAGATATTAGCAGCCCCCAACGGCACGTGATCAAATCCCAGATATTAGGAGCCCCCAACGGCAGGTTTCAAATCTAAGATATTAGCAGCCCCCAACGGCAGGTTTCAAATCTAAGATATTAGCAGCCCCCAACGGCAGGTGATTAAATCCCAGATATTAGGAGCCCCCAACGGCAGGTTTCAAATCTAAGATATTAGCATCCCGCAACGGCAGGTGATTAAATCCCAGATATTAGGAGCCCCCAACGGCAGGTTTCAAATCTAAGATATTAGCAGCCCCCAACGGCAGGTGATTAAATCCCAGATATTAGCAGCCCCCAACGGCAGATGATCAAATCCCAGATATTTCCAGCCCCCAACGGCAAGTTTCAAATCCCAGATATTCGTAGCCCCAACGGCAAGTTTCATATCCAAGTTATTAGCAGCCCCCAACAGCAGGCTCCAAATCCCAGATATTAGAAGCCCCAACGGCACTAGATCAAATCCCAGATATTAGAACCCCTCAACGGCAGGTATCAAATCTCAGATATTTCCAGCTCCCAAAGACAGGTACCCAATCCCAGATATTTCCAGCTCCCAAGGGCAAGTTTCATACCCAGATATTAGCAGCCCCCAACGGCAGGTTTCAGTTCCTAGATATTAGCAGCCCCCAACGGCAGGTGATGAAATCTTAGATATTAGAAACCACCAACGGCAGGTGATCAAATCTCAGATATTAGTAGCCACCAACGGCTGGTGATCAAATCCCAGATATTAGAAGCCCCCAACAAAAGGTGATCATATCCAAGAATTATTAAGCCCCCAACGGCAGGTATCAAATCCCAGATATTTCCAACTCCCAACGGCAGGTATCAAATTCCAATTATTTCCAGCCCCCAACGGCACGTGATCAAATCCCAGATATTAGGAGCACCCAACGGCAGGTTTCAAATCTAAGATATTAGCAGCCCCCAACGGCAGGTGATTAAATCCCAGATTTAGCAGCCCCAACAACACGTGATCAAATCCCAGATATTAGCAGCCCCCAACGGCAGGTGATCAAATCCCAGATATTTCCAGCCCCCAACGGCAAGTTTCAAATCCCAGATATTCGTAGCCCCCAACGGCAAGTTTCATATCCAAGTTATTATCAGCCCCCGACAGCAGGCTCCAAATCCCAGATATTAGAAGCCCCAACGGCAGGTGATCAAATCCCAGATATTAGAAGCCCCCCACAACAGGTTATCAAATCCAAGAATTATTAAGCCCCAAACGGCAGGTATCAAACCCCAGATATTTCCAGCTCCCAACGGCAGGTAACAAATTCCAGATATTTCCAGCCTCCAACGGCAAGTTTCAAATCCCAGATATTTCTATACCCCTACGGCAAGTTTCATATCCAAGACATTAGCAACCCCCAACTGCAGGTGATAAAATCAAAGATTTTAGAAGACACCAACGGCAGGTGATAAAATTCTAGATATTAGAAGCCACAAACGGCAGGTGATCAAATCCCGGATGTTAGAAGCCACCAACACCTCGTGATCAAATCCCAGCTATTAGAAGCCACCATCGGCAGGTAATCAAATCCCAGATATTAGAAAGCCCCAACGGCAGGTGATAAAATCCTAGATATTAGAAGCCACAAACGGCAGGTGATTAAATCCCAGATATTAGCAGCCCCCAACAACTATCCAAATTATTAGCAGCCCCCAACAGCCGGCTCCAAATCCCAGATATTAGAAGCCCCAACGGCACTAGATCAAATCCCAGATATTAGAAGCCCCAACGGCACTAGATCAAATCCCAGATATTAGAAGCCCCAACGGCACTAGATCAAATCCCAGATATTAGAAGCACCAACGGCACTAGATCAAATCCTAGATATTAGAAGCCCTCAACGGCAGGTATCAAATCCCAGATATTTCCAGCCCCCAACGACAGGTATCAAATCCCAGATATTCCTATACCCCTACGGCAAGTTTAATATCCAAGATATTAGCAGCCACCAACGGCAAGTTTCATATCCAAGTTATTAGCTGCCCCCAACAGTAATCTCCATATCCCAGATAATAGAAGCCCTGAACGGCACGTGATCAAATCCCAGATATTAGAAGCCCCCAACGGCAGGTATCAAATCTCAGATATTTCCAACTCACAACGGCAAGTTTCATACCCAGATATTAGCAGTCCCCAACGGCAGGTGATCAAATCTCAGATATTAGTAGCCACTAACGGCAGGTGATCAAATCCCAGATATTAGAAGCCCCCAACAACAGGTGATCATATCCAAGAATTATTAAGCCCCAAACGGCAGGTATCAAATCCCAGATATTTCCAGCTCCAACGGCAGGTATCAAATCCCAGATATTTCCAGCTCCCAACGGCAGGTAACAAATTCCAGATATTTTCAGACCCCAACGGCAGGTATCAAATTCTAGATATTTCCAGCCTCCAACGGCAAGTTTCAAATCCCAGATATTCCTATACCCCTACGGCAAGTTTCATATCCAAGATATTAGCAGCCCCCAACGTCAAGTTTCAATTCTAAGATATTAGCAGCCCCCAACTGCAGGTGATAAAATCCAAGATTTTAGAAGACACCAACGGCAGGTGATAAAATTCTAGATATTAGAAGCCACAAACGGCAGGTGATCAAATCCCAGATGTTAGAAGCCACCAACACCTCGTGATCAAATCCCAGCTATTAGAAGCCACCATCGGCAGGTAATCAAATCCCAGATATTAAAACCCCTCAACAACGGGTGATCATATCCAAGATATATGAAGCCCCCAACGGCAGGTATCAAATCCCAGATATTTCCAGCTCCCAACGGCAAGTTTCAAATCCCAGATATTAGCAGCCCCCAACGGCACGTGATCAAATCCCAGATATTAGGAGCCCCAACGGCAGGTTTCAAATCTAAGATATTAGCAGCCCCCAACGGCACGTGATCAAATCCCAGATATTAGCAGCCCCCAACGGCACGTGATCAAATCTCAGATATTAGGAGCCCCCAACGGCATGTTTAAAATCTAAGATATTAGCAGTCCCCAACAACACGTGATCAAATCCCAGATATTAGCAGCCCCCAACGGCAGATGATCAAATCCCAGATATTTCCAGCCCCCAACGGCAAGTTTCAAATCCCAGATATTCGTAGCCCCAACGGCAATTTTCATATCCAAGTTATTAGCAGCCCCCAACAGCAGGCTCCAAATCCCAGATATTAGAAGCCCCAACGGCACTAGATCAAATACCAGATATTAGAAGCCCCAACGGCACTTGATCAAATCCCAGATATTAGAAGCCCCCAACGGCAGGTATCAAATCCCAGATATTTCCAGCCCCCAACGACAGGTATCAAATCCCAGATATTCTTCTACCCCTACGGCAAGTTTAATATCCAAGATATTAGCAGCTCCCAACGGCAGGTTTCAATTCTTAGATATTAGCAGCCCCCAACGGCAGGTAATCAAATGCCAGATATTAGAAGCCCCAACAACAGGTGATCATATCCAAGAATTATTAAGCCCCCATCGGCAGGTATCAAATCCCAGATATTTCCAGCTCCCAACGGCAGGTATCAAATTCCAGAAATTTCAGCCCCCAACGGCATGTTTCAAATCCCAGATATTAGCAGCACCCAACGGATCGTGATCAAATCCCAGATATTAGGAGCCCCCAACGGCAGGTTTCAAATCTAAGATATTAGCAGCCCCCAACGGCAGGTGATTAAATCCCAGATATTAGCAGCCCCCAACGGCACGTGATCAAATCCCAGATATTAGCAGCCCCCAACGGCAGGTTTCAAATCTAAGATATTAGCTGCCCCCAAAGGCAGCTGATCAAATCCCAGATTTTCACAGCCACAACGGCACGTCTCAAGTCTCAGATATTAGAAGCTCCCAACAACAGGTGATCATATCCAAGAATTATTAAGCCCCAAACGGCAGGTATCAAATCCCAGATATTTCCAGCTCCCAACGGCAAGTTTCAAATCCCAGATATTCCTATACCCCTACGGCAAGTTTCATATTCAAGATATTAGCAGCCCCCAACGTCAAGTTTCAATTCTTAGATATTAGCAGCCCCCAACTGCAGGTGATAAAATCCAAGATTTTAGAAGACACCAACGGCAGGTGATAAAATTCTAGATATTAGAAGCCACAAACGGCAGGTGATAAAATCCCAGATGTTAAAAGCCCCCAACAACGGGTGATCATATCCAAGATATATGAAGTTCTCAACGGCAGGTATCAAATACCAGATATTTCCAGCCCCCAAACGGCAGTTATCAAATTCCAGATATTTCCAGCCCTCTACGGCAAGTTTCAAATCTAAGATATTAGCAGCCCCCAACGGCACGTGATCAAATCCCAGCTATTAGAAGCCACCAACAACGGGTGATCATATCCAAGATATATGAAGCCCCCAACGGCAGGTATCAAATCCCAGATATTTCCAGCTCCCAACGGCAGGTATCAAATTCCAGATATTTCCAGCCCCCAACGGCAAGTTTCAAATCCCAGATATTAGCAGCCCCCAACGGCACGTGATCAAATCCTAGATATTAGCAGCCCCCAACGGCAGGTGATCAAATCCCAGATATTTCCAGCCCCCAACGGCTACTTTCAAATCCCAGATATTCCTAGCCCCCATCGGCAAGTTTCATATCCAAGTTATTAGAAGCCCCCAACAGCAGGCTCCAAATCCCAGATATTAGAAGTCCCAACGGCACTAGATCAAATCCCAGATATTAGAAGCCCCCAACGGCAGGTTTCAAATCTAAGATATTAGCAGTCCCCAACAACACGTGATCAAATCCCAGATATTAGCAGCCCCCAACGGCAGATGATCAAATCCCAGATATTTCCAGCCCCCAACGGCAAGTTTCAAATCCCAGATATTCGTAGCCCCAACGGCAAGTTTCAAATCCCAGATATTCGTAGCCCCAACGGCAAGTTTCAAATCCCAGATATTCGTAGCCCCAACGGCAATTTTCATATCCAAGTTATTAGCAGCCCCCAACAGCAGGCTCCAAATCCCAGATATTAGAAGCCCCAACGGCACTAGATCAAATACCAGATATTAGAAGCCCGAACGGCACTAGATCAAATACCAGATATTAGAAGCCCCAACGGCGTTAGATCAAATCCCAGATATTTCCAGCCCCCAACGGCAAGTTTCAAATCCCAGATATTCGTAGCCCCAACGGCAATTTTCATATCCAAGTTATTAGCAGCCCCCAACAGCAGGCTCCAAATCCCAGATATTAGAAGCCCCAACGGCACTAGATCAAATACAAGATATTAGAAGCCCCAACGGCACTAGATCAAATCCCAGATATTAGAAGCCCCCAACGACAGGTATCAAATCCCAGATATTCTTCTACCCCTACGCCAAGTTTAATATCCAAGATATTAGCAGCTCCCAACGGCAGGTTTCAATTCTTAGATATTAGCAGCCCCCAACGGCTGGTGATCAAATCCCAGATATTAGAAGCCCCCAACAACAGGTGATCATATCCAAGAATTATTAAGCCCCCATCGGCAGGTATCAAATCCCAGATATTTCCAGCTCCCAACGGCAGGTATCAAATACCAGAAATTTCAGCCCCCAACGGCAGGTATCAAATTCCAGAAATTTCAGCCCCCAACGGCATGTTTCAAATCCCAGATATTAGCAGCACCCAACGGATCGTGATAAAATCCCAGATATTAGGAGCCCCCAACGGCAGGTTTCAAATCTAAGATATTAGCAGCCCCCAACGGCAGGTGATTAAATCCCAGATATTAGCAGCCCCCAACGGCACGTGATCAAATCCCAGATATTAGCAGCCCCCAACGGCAGGTTTCTAATCTAAGATATTAGCTGCCCCCAAAGGCAGCTGATCAAATCCCAGATTTTCACAGCCACAACGGCACGTCTCAAGTCTCAGATATTAGAAGCCCCCAACAACAGGTGATCATATCCAAGAATTATTAAGCCCCAAACGGCAGGTATCAAATCCCAGATATTTCCAGCTCCCAACGGCAAGTTTCAAATCCCAGAAATTCCTATACCCCTACGGCAAGTTTCATATTCAAGATATTAGCAGCCCCCAACGTCAAGTTTCAATTCTAAGATATTAGCAGCCCCCAACTGCAGGTGATAAAATCCAAGATTTTAGAAGACACCAACGGCAGGTGATAAAATTCTAGATATTAGAAGCCACAAACGGCAGGTGATAAAATCCCAGATGTTAAAAGCCCCCAACAACGGGTGATCATATCCAAGATATATGAAGTTCTCAACGGCAGGTATCAAATACCAGATATTTCCAGCCCCAAACGGCAGTTATCAAATTCCAGATATTTCCAGCCCTCTACGGCAAGTTTCAAATCTAAGATATTAGCAGCCCCCAACGGCACGTGATCAAATCCCAGCTATTAGAAGCCACCAACGGCAGGTGATCAAATCCCAGCTATTAGAAGCCACCAACGGGAGGTGATCAAATCTCAGATATTAGAAGCCCCTAACGGCAGGTGATCAAATCCCAGTGGGTGCTGGCGATCCGGTGGCAGGCGAAGTGGGTGCTGGCGATCCGGTGGCAGGCGAAGAGGGTGCTGGCGATCCGGTGGCAGGCGAAGAGGGTGCTGGCGATCCGGTGGCAGGGGTAGAGGGTGCTGGCGATCATTAGTAATTATTAGTAATTTTTAACAATGCTCAAGGTTGCTATACGAAATACTTCTTACAATTCGACCGCGGTGAAGTCTTCAAATTGGTTGAAGCTAGTCACAAGTACCATGGAAATACCAATTTAACAATAATTTGAAAATATTGTAACAAATTTCTTAACTGGCCGCGTATCATTGGCTTCGACACGCGGGTGCGGCTTAGGCTTAAAGCGAGTAATATGGTGAAGTATGGTTTTTATAAATTTAGGAATAATTCGAGATACAGAAAGGATGCACGCTTTTATCCTGTGCCTAAACCAGTAAGGAAATATGTTAACATCGATGTATGCAAAAGATGAGTTCCAGTAATTAAATCCTTTAAAATGGATTTAAATTTTACGTCATTGACAGACGAGAGACTTTTTTATTTTGCTATTTAGAACCAGTAAATAATTTTTATGTTATGTTTAAGGATAATATTCCACAGCATGATTGCCAAAACCGTACTGATGAGTTAAGTTATTCCGAAGCCTTAAACTCTTTCCCCGGTCAAGTATCTGTGAATGAAAACGGTGGTGTTAGCAATGAATTACCCCTTGATTTCATGAGCACTGCTGATGACATAACAAATTGTGAAGTAGTCGATTTGAACTCTTGCTTGGGTCAAGTGACTATGGATGGCAAATGAGATATAGCTGATTTGCCTTTAAATTTCAAAGATTCAAGGTCAAGTTTTCTGAATACCAAGAAAGCGAGAGACAATTTTCGTGGTCAATTTCATTTGAATCTGACAAACTAATTTTATACAAACGTCGTCTGATTATTCCCATAGTTAGACTGGAAATTTTTTAAACAACAAGATTATTGTTTTTGACAGGGAATTGTAAACCCAACATTCCTTTTATGCCAATTATGGTACAAGAATTTGTACTTTTAACGGGTTGAAAAACATACTAAACGAGTTTGATTTGAGATATCGCGTATACTAGGGTATATGTGGTCCACAATTTGAACCATACTTTCATTCTAGCCCAATCAATCAAACAGCCTCCGTTCAAATAATTGTATAGTTTTGAACGAGAAAGCTAAAGACGTGTCCAAGGTGGAATTTGGTACGAATACAATTGTTGAGGCGTGTCAAACGCAAGAAACCTAACGTCATTATGGCGAAAAAACAACCCTACGTAATTGGATACGGAGCAAATAAGGGCTAAGCAAGCAGCTTTAAATATAAAGAACAAAGTTCTAAATCTTAAAAAATCAATCATTGTTGAGGAAAATTAACGGCTCTATTAAAAAAAATGGTGTTGAATTAAGCGCTGAAGAGAATGAAGAAATAATAGAAACAATAGCAGAAAATCCTTTTAAAACTCCTTGAAAGTGCCAAAGATTTTTCCTTCAACAGCAGCTCCTCTTTCCTAGATCCAAAAGCTCCAAACCCAAAAAGTGGCACCCCTTATTATTCATTGGTGCATTTTTCTTAAAAGTAAATCAGCCAGTACATACGAGTCGTTACGAGAGGTAATAGGATTCCAGCTCGAAGGACCTTATAACACTGTTCAAAAGATCTAAGAACTGACAGTGGAATTAAGAAAGAGACCATTCAAGAAATGAGAGACGCAATGAAGTATGAAACACATAAAGACCACCAAAAATACTTCTCGATTATGATCGATGAAATGAGTATTAAACAGGACCTTATTTATCGTGTTAGCACAGGAGAGATTGTTGTCTTACTAATTCCAAGGAAAAGCACCAAAATTAGCCACGCACGTTATGTAAATAGTGATTAGAAGTTTAACTGGGAACTTCAAGTATCCTTAAGCATATTTATGTTCTGATACAATGAAAGCTCATGAGATATATAGTATCTTATGGGAAGCTATAGAAAACTTGGAGCTTCGAGGCTTGAAAATTCTAAGTGTAGTCTGTGACAAAGCGGGCATTAACCAAAAGTTAATCAAAATGGCCAGCTGCTCTAGTGATGAAAACCCTTCTGAAATTGGGTAGAGGACCAAAAATCTTTATTCAAAAGGTGACTACATATATTTCTACTCCGATGTCCTACACCTCTTGAAAACTTTGCGAAACGGACTGGAAACAAGACAACTTTAACTCCAAAAATACAAGGCTGCTTAAAAAAATGGAAAACATTTACTATGGTCGCACGTACAACATACATTTAAAAGAGATACCGAGTTATACTCTGGATTGCAACTTGCGCCAAAAAGTTAAATATGAACACGTGTTTCTATCATCATTTTCAAGAATGAAAGTTAATTGTGCTGCTCAAATTTTAAGCAAGACAATGAATGTGGCCATGAGAGGCTTGTTGGTGAAGAAGCCTCTGAAACCGTAAAATTCATAGAACTGGTAAATAATTTCTTTTACGCTGTTAATGCCCGGTCCGTGACATTTAGGCGCCGCCACTTAGGCGCTGGTTATTTAGGCGCCGCCATTTAGCTGCCAAGACAATTAGGCGCCGCGACATTTAGGCGCCGTGACATTTAGGCGCCGCGACATTTAGGCACCGTTACATTTAGGCTCCGCGACATTTAGGCGTCGAAACATTTACGTGCCAATAATTTTTCCATTATTTCTTCTAAAAATCCGTAATGACCTCTTAATTTGGCAACCCGTGTATTGTCCCTGTGCGTCACTGCATGACTATGTTCGCAATCCCCATTAAAGGACACGAAACCTTACTTGTTTTTACAAAACAATCCTAAAATAATAAAAAAACATAACCTAACCTAACCTAACCTAACCTAACCTGAGTTCGGAAGTCAATGAAAATAAACAACAATATTGTGGAAAAGGCAAATTATTTTGAGAAGTCAAAGAAGATAAACAATAATTTGGAAAAGGCATATTATTTTGGGAAGTCAATGAAAATAAACAACAATATTTTGGAAAAGGCAAATTATTTTGAGAAGTCAAAGAAGATAAACAATAATTTGGAAAAGGCATATTATTTTGGGAAGTCAAAGAAAATAAACAATAATTTGAAAAAGGCATATTATTTCGGGAAGTCAATGAAGATAAACAACAATATGGTTGAACTCTGATTTCAGTCGAGTAAAAAGAATATAAGCCTAAAAGTACTTATCATGTTCCTTTATAAAATATCTCAAATCTTTCACGAAACTTTTACGGCAATGTCGCGGCGCCTAATTGTCTCGGCGCCTAAATGTCTCGGTGCCAAGTTGTCGCGGAGCCTAAATGTCTCGGTGCCAAATTGTCGCGGAGCCTAAATGTCGCGGCGCCTATTTGTCCCGGCGCCTATGTGGCGGTGCCTAAATGACCGGCGCCTAAATGTCAGAAATTTGACTGAAGGAAAACATAACAGGGACAGCTTCCAGGATCCCTATGCAAGTGTCAATTTGTTTAGAACATTATGCACACACTCCAGTTTGTAACAATTTCTCAGGCCATGATGAAATTCTGTAGCTCTTTTAGCGTGTTATCACAAGTGATAACTATCGATTGAGGAGGTCAGCATAAATAGGCAATTAGTCTTGGGTGTCCTCAAACCATGAACAGTAAGTGGTGGATGGCTCGCGTTTCGGCTCGTGCTGATGAATACATTTAAAATTTTACTACCACGACAGCGATCACTTATTGACCATCTTAGCCCTTTTGTTAAGTTACCACTTGTGAAAATGAAAAACTATAAACGTTAACTTTGACAATCTTGTTGTTTTTAGAAGAACGAACGTAATCGCGACACAACACCGCTTTTTATTCAAGGTTTGATAAGACCCAGAGTAATTGTGTATTAACACCAAGCTCTGCCATAACATTATTCTGCCGTTTAAGCGACACTAATTACATGATAGCTCACTGAAAACGTTACAGAATTTGCCCCATATCCGTTATGGTTTGTTATATGATGACTTACATTTTAGGGACAGATGATGAACCATCCAAAGGTACCCTAAACTGAGATGCACCGAAATCGAAGGCATTCAGAATGCCTTCCATCGACATCCCTTCGGAATCAAAGAGGCAACCTTCAACTCAATTGGTGTCAATGGCTGCATATTATTTGTCCCCCACCAGTTTTACGGGACTCCCCTTTAATGGTTGCCACCTTCTTTATAACGGTTCACGGGTAGTTGAGCGGTTTTCAAAAGAGCGTTTTGGAATAAAGCGGTTCTTAAAACCGCGGTTTGCAAAACCGCGTACAAGCAAAACCGCGGTTGCTGTTTTCGCGTTTCTCAATACAGCGCTATTTCCCAAAACAGCGGTTGCTGTTTCCGCCCAAACTGTGATTGATAGGAAGGGAAATATCTATTATATTAAGTATATAGGACAAAGAACAATATTATGCAAAAAGGAGTAATGTTATATCGGAAGTAAATATAAAATATAATTTTTTGGAAAAGGCATATTATTTTGGGAAGTCAAAGAAGATAAAGAACAATATTTTGGAAAAGGCGTACTTTCGTATGCTCAAGATATAAACGCTGTAATCAAAATGCGCTAAAACGAGAAATGGCTATAATGGCAAACGCGTTTATGAAAAAGCCGTTTTGGACAATGCTGTTTTGATAACACGCCCAATCGAATACATACCCTTTATAACTTCACCTTTTAAGGTCCTGCATTTTTTTATTTCCTCGGGAGTTCTGTTTTGCTGGTGGACTTCATTTACCCTATTAGTTATTTGGTGCCACAACGTTCTCCTCTCTTCGGGCGTCTATCCAAAGTCGTTCAGTAGAAACTTACGGAGTCCAACAGAGTCAGTAAGGTTTCTATCTCATCTTGAGAATATGGCGCCTTTTTCAGTTTTTTTAAACTGGAAAAATACTTACAAAATTAAGAAACCGACTAAAACATTTTTGAAGGGAAATGTTAAATTGTGGGAATAAATAAATTTTGTGTTATATGTTTCAATTAGTATTGATTGAGTACCTTATATATTGTCATGTTTCTACCGGAAATATCGGTTTACATTAAGCCGATACTGGCCGATATATCGGTGCATCCCTAGCCGATATTGGCCGATATATCGGTGCATCCCTAGCCGATATTGGCCGATACCGATATGAAAAAGATAGGCCGATATAACGGTGCATCCCTATCCCTGGCCATTTTTTGATAGTAATTATGGTAATTCGACAGTTGCCGTGCAAAAGTTTCACCTGTGCGCAGCCGGGCACATCTTGTTCGAGAATAATTCACGGCTTCCGCAGCCGTTTTTCGAGGGCCTAAAAGCATAAAACTTTGCATTACCAAAGTAGGAAATGCATGGGCACTTTAATACTTTTATGGTATCTTTTTTACCTTAATTAGTCAAGTAATTAATTAGAAATTAGTAATTCTAACTAATTAGTTTGATAAATAGATGCCTAATTTCCAATTGAATTTAATTAGTTTCTATGTCTAATTGTTAATTGGCTAATTAATTAGTTCATAAATAATTATCTAATTGCTAATTAGCACAGCTTTGCATGAAGGTAATTGTCTTTTTAAGAGATAACGCAGTTTTCGTCCATTTAAGATCGCCATTTTGTTTTAGCGCAGAATTTTTCCTGACGCGGTATGGTCTTTTGTGGATAGGCTTAGCACTACCGGTATGTATTTCATTGACGACCAAACTGGTTCGTCCTAACTTATCACTAAACAGTTAGGGGAATCTGAGAAGGAGTTCTCTCAACTCTCTCTTCTGCTTATACGAAAGAGAGGTAGATTCAACTGCTTCGTTGACGTTATTAATCAATTGTGGTGATGGAGGCAATTTATCCTCTGATACTTCTAAGAGTTTTAATGTTAGCTCATCAATATTATAAATTAAGTTTCCAAAATCGATAATGGTTTTCCAGTCTTCTAGAAAATCTTCGCCTAAGATTGCATCGCAGAGAAATGAAGGGACAATATGAAACTCTTGACTAAATCTCCTCGTTATATCTTGCTCAAACTTGATTTCAAAATCTAATACCGTAGAGCCTTTAGTAAAAGAGCACTGTCCCTTTCCCATTACGATACATTCTGATCTTTTTGATTTGGGCTCTAGTCTAATGTCCCCTCTAAACCTTTGTGCCACAATTCCATTGTCTTCTTGAGGGACTATCGAGTTGCGGGAGGGAGACGTCCTCTGGGATTATTACCAGTCGTCGCTAATCTGACTTAATTACCAGTCGTCGGTATTCTGACTTAATTACCAGTCGTCGGTAATCTGACTTAATTTCCAGTCGTCGGTAATCTGACTTAATTACCAGTCGTCGGTAATCTGACTTAATTACCAGCCGTCGGTAATTCGATTTTAATTACCAGTCGTCGGTAATCGGACTTAATTATCAGTCGTTGGTAATCCTGAGTTTTCAATGAATTTTTTATCAAAAATTTATTTTGTTTACATTTGCATGATGTTCTCAAGAGAGAAAGAAGCGAAGCCTTTGAAAATTCCGAGATAAAGCTGGGAATGTGGCGAATTTATACCTTCTCCCTAATAAATTAGATATCATTTCTTGGTTATTGTATAATTTTCATCATTTACGTCACAGGAAACTGACATCAACTAGCGGTTAAAGCGAAATTTTGAAGATTTTTTTCTGAGGGGGCAAAATTTCATTTCGATATATCTAACGTTATAAAAGGTACAAGTTTTGCTTATTAGTGAAACATTATTATTGTATTTACACGTACTAAGTAATGGACATGTTTAAAACTTAACGATTTCAATAAAACTCGCCATTTAATGATAAAGCTACCCAGCCGTTTTGTTTCTTCTCTGTTGAATTTTGTTTTAGAAAGACAAATATTTTCAAGTGAGAAACCCGTTTTCACCATATTAAACCTTGCACGTCCAATATTTTTAATCTAGTTATGTTTTTATTTCAAAAATATTCACCCGACTGTCGAGGCGTCACAAAAACGTTATCATGGATTTCCAATAACTCCATTTAGGCAACGGCAACGAGAGTTCTAAAAGTTATTCACCATTTCGATAGGAGACCTCGCAACAGTTAGTGCAGTCAAAGGTACACTCGCGTGGCATAAATAGTGGTCAGTAACAAGACCCTATTGGACGTATCTTCTGTTATCATTGGTATAGCTCTTTGTCAAATCAATTTTTTGTCGAAAATTTAACTCCTATGATATTACGCACAAACTGACACAGTTTACAAGATACGATTGCGTTGCTTTAAGGAAGACCTCCCTAGAGTTAATTAAAAAACTGAAAGACTGAAAGGCAATGATTTCTAATTTAATTTAAGGGGTCATCCGTAAAACACTGCAATCACAACATGTAAACGGTGACCCTTGGGGGAAATTGTCATAGAAATTACATTTTGGACTCAAAATGGCTCATAACCCCCATTGTACTGCATTCGTCCTACCACCCTTTTTGTAATATTCTGAATTATTTTGTACTACGGCCATCTTTGGAAAATGGCGGCTGGCAATTTTAAAGCCTTCTTTACAGAAAATCGTTTAAACGGCAACATTAACTATACTGGTAGACTATTTGGGGGGGCTTTGTTGTTTTTGCCTTGAATTTACCCTCAGAAATCTTGGCGTCCCAAATGTAATCGAAACGCTCATTTAAAGAAAAAGTAAGTTTAAATAGGACAACACCCCAAGTTTTGTAAGAACGCTGAAAAGTATATTAAATAAAACCTATTACGAGAATAATTGCCTCAAGTTGCGCCAACTTTTTTGAAAAACCGACAAACAGTAAATCATTTAAATGATGCGCAACGCGAGCCTGTTTATTGCAGAATTCAGTCTTTGAAAGGGTAAAAATTCCCACACAGAACCCATTCCCTTCCATGCTTTAACTTTTCCAAGGTTAACTCTTCCAATCGCGGTTTTATTAAATTAGCGGGAATATTGACCACCTTATCTGGGTTTGAAACGTCGGGCAAAAACAATCTAACTCCAATTAAATTATAAAGATATCTTTAAATTGCCCCATGACGTTTATAGCTCCAACAGATCAATAGCGGAGCGTGGTCAACAGGAGGGTACGGTTATCGTGGTGGATCAAGAGGCATTATCCAATAATGGCGAGAAGTACCCAGATTCCAAAATATTATTCAAATTAAGGCGAGTACAAAATGTCCTTCTCTAAGTATTATTGGCAATCTCGTTAGTAATTTTTAATCTAAAATCTATCAGCAATATATTACAGTCCTTGAAGATTTGGGATTGTAGATGCTAGAATTTACCTGGAGCCCAAAAGGGAAGTAAATGATATGGAATTTCTTGGAAATAATCGATATTTTAAATACAGGTATATAATTAACATTTTCAAATTGCAAATGTTATTTATCCTTGATTTTAAAAACCGGGTTTAAAAAATTACAGGTTCGCCAATGAGACTGAAATAAAGTACGCGACAATTGCGGTGAGTTTAAATAATTTCTTTCGCGTTGTTGAGGCGAGATTTAATCAGGGTCTCGGAATTATGAAACAGATTTTTGCACTTTCATTTTTTGTCTGTTCTGGTGCGAAACTCCGAGCTAAAGAACCCATTTCCTAATAATGGCGGATTATTTAAAACGATCTCTGAACATGAAGTAAATTCCATATTTGAAATTCTATTAGACGACTATTGATTTTGTCGAGCGAGAAAGAATCGCCTTAACGCGATAAATTAATCCTCGCTCGTTCGGTAAAATTGGTCCGCGAAAACTGAAAAACCCGACGGGTGAAACCGTCGAGCAGTGATTTCAGACCAAAGATACGAAGAATACTATAATTGTACCAGAAGAAAATGAGCAGAAGTTTACAGAGTCCCGTAGAGCCCTTTGAGTATGCAAGTACTTTAAGAGAGGAAATATTTTCTCCCCTACCCCTCCCTCGGTGTGTCTCCTCTATGGTTAAAATTACGCTACCTAGCGGCAGACACGGAAAACAAAGTTTAAAAGCTCGAGCATTTTTTCGCGGCTGGTTCGGTTAAAGATGGCGTCTATCAGTGGTGTTATTTCGGATTTAAGTAAAGTTAATGATGCAGCCACTCAGTGTAATTTTTATTTAATGAATAGGCCAAAAATAAAACACAAATCAGTAAATTTTAAAAGAAGGAAAACTTCGCGATACTTGTACAAAAACAAAGGTTGATGCTAGTAAACCATTGAAGAAAGATTCTTCTACTCAGTGTTATTTGGAATTAGAAGAAATTAAATCAAATTTAACGAAGTTAAATAAATAATAAGTTAAATAAATTAAGATGATTTTATAAAATTACAGACATTTGTCATTAGGAACACCTTAAGCCTAGGCTTATTCGTTTCATTCATTGTTGGACTAAATTGAGGATAATCTACCAACAGATATAGAAATAAAATAAATATTAATTAAACACTACAAACTTCAAAAATAGTAATTTTTAAAACTAAATCATTATAAAATGTTAAGCATACCTTAAAAATCGAAAATGACTATCATCACACAACGTCGAAGCGCTGCCGCCGTATTCTGCCTTCCGCGCCCACTTGGATTATCGTCGCTCATTGGTCCATAGAGAACTGGATTCTGGCTTTTGATTGGCGGCTTAGGTTTCGAGGCGAAATTGGATTCTTGGCTGAGATTTTATGTTCATGCAAGCAAGGAAAGATAGTGGTTCAGTTCAGTTAGCTATTCAATTGACACTGAACGTACGGTGTAATGTCTGTATTTTGTGTCGGTTATCGTCAAAGGTCAGTTACACCTCTATGTTTAGGTTCTTCACGCCATCTATCTCGTCAACCTTCAAACAGCAGTCTATTTTCCCCAATTCTCACATGTTTAGGGTTAGTGTACTGTATCTCGGTAACGTGACTCTGGAATGGAAGTTTATTCAAGTATTTAATGTGTAACGATAGTGTAGTTTATGGTAGACGAAGTATAATTTTACATTGTAATAATATAACTTCACAATCTTTACTAAAATATAGCATTGTAACAGGGGTTAGTTCAGGTCGTCAAAAACCTTGTAGCAGAGGTGTTTTATCATTGAAAGGGGCGTGTGTAGCTGCACCATGCAAGGCTAAGATATATTGTGCGCAATACACTGGTTAGGCATTGGAGAGCCTATTTGTCTTTATGAAAAAGAGATTCCAATTCACAGAAATTGAAGACATAAGTGTTCTGAAATACCATTCCAGTTTACGGGAAGAATGTATCATGTCACCAAGTAATAAGCTGAGAAAAACGAGCGTAACAACGCAGCTGTAGGTTGAAGAAGCCTAAAACATAGATTTTTGGTTATAATTCCCGGGTTTCATCTTGGCATTTGTAATTTCTGTTAGGCCTGGATGAGTACTAATTGTTGGTATCGAGTACCTCGATCGAATATCAATACAGGTACTTGTACCAATAACAAGTGATACATATCGTGAAGATTACCAATTGCATGAATTGACATTCGACATATAAATGCTCGAACGAAAGGACACCATTAAGACTTCACCCTGTTTCGATAGTGTCACACACTCTATGGTATAACCTTGAATGAAACGTATCTTATCGATTGCGTTCAACTCATTTTGGCTTTTCAACTAACGTTGTAGCTTCTCCAGACACACTTCTATATTAGGCAAACTTACATTCTACTATCACTTGAATCTAAGATTTGCCTAAATGGTAAATTAGGCAAACGAAAAAGTCGAAACAGGAAACTTCTTGTAATATGTCGGCTTCAATCAGTTTTATTCATACTTTCTACCAAAAATCTAATTTAAAATTATAATTATAATAAATTTATACAGAACGATATTTCAGAACATATAGCTTTATTTTGACCAGTTTATGAAGAAACGTTGTCGCTACTCTCATGACAAGAGAGCAAATTTTTGCCGTTGTCATATAATTGCTTATTTATAACATTTTACATCCAAATGTACTTTCAAACATTGTCTCTTATCTTTTACACAAGCAGGCTGATGTTACTTCATTTGAGGTGACATTAAGTAGCAGCAAATCCTGTATATAGATAGTTTACACACGTGGAGCATTAATGAAACTTACACCAGAAGGTCGGGCTGCATGGAGGACAAAAAGAGACGGATTTCTGTCCTCCTGGTGTAAATGGTATGATTCCTCCATGTGTGCAAATCCTGTATATTAAGATCAAAATTTTGTGTAGCCTTGAACATTTATTAAATTTTTGTAATATTTTCGAAATAAAGTGGAAAATACATGGTATTTGATGTTAATTATAACAATTTCAAGTTTGTATTATAGATTGAACCGTGGACGTCATCAATATTGACCCCATTCGTGTGACACTGTCAATTAAACCACTGTTTAATCCCAAATCTTTAGCACAACAAAAACTCATTCACATTTATATTGTTAGACACTTCAGTAACCATATTTACCAGTTGAACGTACTGCAACATTTACTTTTAAACCCATCTATCATAATTATTTTCTTTGATTATATCACACGTACAGTCAATGGTACCCTATAGGGCTGTGACACTTTGAAAGTTTATACTGAATGACGTTTTTGTCTCATTACCCTTGAGTGAACCCACTTCAGCATATCAGTAGGATGTTATTATATATTATAATTAATATTATATATTATATAATTATATAATTATTTTGAGAATTGAATGGCTTTAATTGTGAACAGTTGGCTCATTCGATGCTCATGTTATTTACTAACGACGCAGAACGATAAATGAAGTCACATTAATGATTAAACTTACATAACACCTAAGCCTTGGTTGAAATAATTTTCGATCACGAGCTGAAACGTCTTACACTATAAATGAACGTTTACTTTTATTCAACTATATTGTCACAGATAATTTGCAATTGATAAAATAAAAGCATACCCGTCCAATGCGACGATTTAAGTAAATCGCTCTTCTTCAAATAGGCATCCGTACTTAGCAAAATATTAACCGTACCGGTGTACCCAAGTCGCCTCTAACAATGATGAAGTGTAGTCTGCTACGTTCAGCATCAGAAACTAAGGCAAAAGCACCGGTGAGTTAACCGGTTGATGACGCTGAACGATTCACCCATCGAAAAACCGTATTTCAAATTTGGTGGACATCCGCAATTCAATTTCGTCTTGAAAGTCGAAACCTAAGCCGCCAATAAGAAGCCAGAATCCAGTTCCTTTACGGACCAATGAGCGACGAGAATCCAAGTGGGCGCGGAAGGCTAAGCCTGCAGAATACGGCGGCTGGTCATTTCAATGTAAATAATTAGGATAGATAATAGCCATGTGGCAATTAAAATTTTACTTGCAGCATTTTTTGGAGTTTTAGAATAAGCTGTAAATAAAATAACATTTATTTTTTTATTTCGAGCTCACGAAGCCAGCCAAAAGATAATACTCCATTGTTTTCTATCATCCAAAAATAACCTTTTGTTTTTAAGGTAATTGGAAAACAATTTGTCTGGCTAGTGTTCATTGCAACCAGGGAAGAGCTGAAAAGGAGACGTTCTAAAAGCATTTTTAGACTGGCAACCGCAGTTGACTCCCACAGGTCTACAACAATTGCATGACGACGATTGGTTGTCCGAAAATTTATAGCGTTTTCCTTTGGGTCCTCGCGGAGCGCTCCCAAGGAGCAATAAAAATGGTAGTAGTAGTAGTTTTCAGCTTCGTTAAAGACTGTTTATGAAGAATAGGATCTCCAAGTTTTATTCCTCCGTGGGAGCGCTCCGCGAGGACCCAAAGGAAAACGCTATAAGAGCACGACAATTTTGAGCATTGAAAATTGGGAGTGCTGAAAACCGGGAAATTTTGGGTGAGCAACAATTTGGTGTCAATGAAACAGACAGAGCGTCACTTGGGCGAATAGACAATTTATTTTTCAAAAATTACATATACTTGCGAAAGACAAAACCTAACCTGAATTATCTCACCCAAACATACCCTGATCTAACTAAACATAATACTGAACCTAACTTGACCGACCTCAACCAAACCTAACCGTATGTAAGTTCATTGTTTTAAATTATTAATCTTTAGCAAAATAAAATTGATAATAAGCACATTTTTGTATTTTTTACAAAATAAAATTTTGTAACCCAATTGACGCTTTGTAAGTTTCATGGACACTAAATTTTAAATTCACCCAATTTTTGAACACTAAATTTTCAACCCTCCCAATTGTCGTTCACCCAATTTTTAACGCACCCAATTGTTGGACACCCAATCGTAGTCTTCCAAATGTATTTCACCCAATTTTTGTGCTCCCGATTCCCACAGCTTGAGAGATTCGAGATGGGGAAAACTTGGTTATAGATTTTATCATGTTGTATCCAATTTCTCCCAAAACACGCATTAAGAACTAACTACTCGTGAGACAGACTGACAACGTCAGTGATTTCGCGAACGAATTCGCATGTGTTGTTAACTATGAAAATACCACTATACGTGCTAGATAGTCCGCATAAAATAGTAATTCATTACAATCAGTTACTTAACGCGAAAAGTAGGAATCTATTTAGTTCCCCTTTTCTTTAGTGCCATCTTTCTTTGGCTGACGGTGAAGAATACTACTTCACCCCAAAGAATGTCTCATATTCTTCTCTTCCCTGTTTCGATAAAGACGTGCACTTTAAATTCCAAATTTACCCACGTTCGAAAAAGAAAATGATTATCGACTCCCACATATTTTGTAGAGCTTCTTCAAAAAATTTCGGTTTTGTTGACAATTGTGCTTGGGATTCATTTTGTTATAAAATTTATCGGATATTGTTTTTATGGTACTAATTGATATTAAACACGTAATTAGAAGAGCCATGACCTTTGAGTAATTAAAGAAAGCCAATTTAAGAATAAAGATTGTTAGTATCACCAAGAACGAATTCAGGATACCATAAAAACGTTGAAACAAGGCAATGCTGGCGCCATGAAGTCATAATTTTCATAATATGAGGGAGGGGCCTATTTTGGGAATATGGAAAATGGAGTCTCCTAGGTCTAGGAGTGTTGGTGTCGTTGTCAAGAAAAAAATTGTTAAAATCGTTAACGATGAACTGATATATTTAAAAAGAGTGGTTATAAAGAATCTAGATTTTTTATTAGAGAGCCTGATTTATCTGGGACAAAGTCAGTACAACGGATTTCCCAAACTTCGCCGTGTAACGCCAAGGCTTAAAGCTAAATGTGATACTAGCCACTTTATCTGATATATCCCCCACCGATGGCGCTAAAAACGGATTTTAAGGCGTTACCTAGGACGAAAGCGGTAACGGTTTTCGAAAGAAGTATGACTTCATGGTACCAGGGGACAATATTACCATTCCACGTTCTTATGGTATCCTGAATTCGTTCTTGGTATCACTGAGTATTTTATACCGTGTATTCTATACTTATACAAGTTGGGAAAACCAAAATATTACCTCTCCGAGTCAAGAGGACTACTTACAAACTCATTTACCCAGATATGGAAATGTTTCTTTTTTTTTATGAACAAATACTGAAGTTAAAATTTATGAAATATTAAAGCAGTATACAAAGCATAGCAAATATACTGTAAATCAGACGACATTTTACATCCAATAAGGATATACTTGTACACATTAAGATCATCCGATGGGGGAAAAACGGGAAATGAAGAGATAAAACTTTGGAGGGATATTACCTTTACGTGTTTGTAAAGGCCCAATTTTCTACTCCTCAACTGTATGCCCTCTATGTTCAAAGCCATATTCACAACAGGGTTGCCATGTAAACACTATCCTCTCGTTTCACCTCAACGATTTTCTTAGTGTGTCAACATGACTGTTAACTTTACATAACACCAAAATTAATTTGTGGCTACACACACTGGAAGTAAATGCGCACCATAAAAAGCATGAAAACACGAAGCTATAATCCGATTACGATCAGACCTTTCACTGGACTGGGCTGCCTTCAGCAGAGCTCACCAAAAAAGATTGGATTTTTTGGTAAACGTTTACCGGTGAGCTCTGTCGTCAAAGCTTTTCTCCGGTCATCTTTGTTTTAAAAGTGACGCTAGCGCAAAAAAGCGTGCAAGGTACCAAGGCTTAACAAAAATTGTATGATAACATATTTATAGAATAGATAACAACAACTTTTATAATTAAAATTAGAAACTAACATAACATGTCTCTTAAAATTCTCGCGTCATTAACTGGTTTCACGCCAATTAAATGTGTTTTTCGCCTAGCTGAGAACTACGCGTTCTACGTCACGTTATCCAAAACCCGACTATTTTCTTTGAAGACCGCGCTGGCTCAGTGCTGAGCACCGTGATGTCACAATTCAAAAACAAAATCCCGTTCTGTAGGACACTGCTAACAGCGCTGAGCTCTGATGAACGCGGCCCAGATTTCCACTATGATTACAAAATCTAAGCCAAACTATTTAAAAGTGTATTTAACTTTCGGCTCACTCTGAACCGTTAATGTCTCTGCATTACAGAAACGAAAACCAAACCCAAGCGTTTACTTTTTGGTTCACTAAGCCTATTGACGAATAAAAGTTCATTTGACCAATAAAGTAGCGTTCTTCTTGTAATCACTTTAGAAAGGATTATCCTATAAACTGATGTAGTATAGCTTAAGTAATATATAAACATCCATTTCAAATAATAATATTAAAAAGCATCCTTGGAATATCTAAATGAAACAGAGCTTTAAAGCTACAAAAGTACTAAATGCATCGTAATTACGAAAAAGATTTCCACATATTCACTTTATATTATGGAAAAAGTGAATATTAAGGTTCTGTAGGATTTCTTAACACATCAAAACAAAGCGAACTGCTAACTCGGCGCACTAGTGTGACAACGGACAGACACACACAGACAAAAAAATAGACTGCTTTTTAACTCTTTCCGAATTAATTTTGAATTGAGAAAAGAGATTATCTTAAATATTAAAATAAATATAATTAATATTTAATATTTTCTTCGTTAGTTGTTCGCCTTATTGAGCGTTACATCGTTTTAAAAAAGAATAATTAAACAAACTTGAGAGACTTAACTATTATTGATTTTTGAAATGAAGCATCCTCCTGTTGCTTCGCCTTACACAAATAGGTAGTATATAAAGGATTCGAATCACAGCTGTAGATAAGAACATCGCAATTGCGTGAACCTTGGAGGAAGACCCCCTCCATTGGAAGGCTAGACGTTTCTCGTAACCCTAGCCGATCGCCGCGTATGTCTTAACCTTAAGGATGATGGTGGTGTTAGAAGCCAGGTGTACAGACTGGTGTCCATGTGGGATGGACAAAAACAAAGACCAGAAGATGGTGGTGTTAGAAGCCAGGTGTACAGACTGGTGTCCATGTGGGATGGACAAAAACAAAGACCAGAAGATGGTGGTGTTAGAAGCCAGGTGTACAGACTGGTGTCCATGTGGGATGGACAAAAATAAAGACCAGAAGATGGTGGTGTTAGAAGCCAGGTGTACAGACTGGTGTCCATGTGGGATGGACAAAAACAAAGGCCAAGAAGATGGTGGTGTTAGAAGCCAGGTGTACAGACTGGTGTCCATGTGGGATGGACAAAAACAAAGGCCAAGGAGATGGTGGTGTTAGAAGCCAGGTGTACAGACTGGTATCCATGTGGAATGGACAGAGACGAGAAGGTGGTGGTGTTTAGAAGCCAGTAAGTTCAGACTGGTGTCCATGTGGGGTGGACAAATGAACAGAGTTGTTAGACAGGCAATGGAGTAATAGCCTGTAAGTGGAATACAATTTCCGGGACTGTAAATGCGGTCTGGAATACACGTTTGCTCCGATTTGCAAACTGCGAACGCGGTCACGTGGGTGTAACAACGGACAGACAGACACACAGACACGTCGAAATTAGAACCTCTCCGTGACATACGTCACTCGGAGAGGTAAAAATCCACAGAAACCGATTTTACTTCGTGGGGTGCGGATGAAAGAATTGTTGTCGAAGTTTCGGACAATACTTGTGTTAGGTAAATTGGATTCGTTAAAGCTTTGCGTGATAGAGACGAAAGATCAACTGGTATCAACATTATATCAATATTCTTAAAAATAACGAAAAAATTTATTTGAAGAGTATTAAATAAAAGACTGGAATATTACATTGTGGAATCTTAATACAAATTCGTCTCTCCAGTCCGAAAAGTTACCTCTTAAAAACTCTTTATATAAACTAGGGTTGGTACTGGTAATTGTGAACACTTTTTACAAATCTTTGAATAACTTCCGTGGCGTTAACGTTAGACACCTGAGAATTTCAGGACATGAAATATGATTCTTTAGACACAAATCGTTTTTGTTTTCAGCTCTTTAACTCTTTTAAATTTTGCACAATATCCTATTTCCAAAACCCCTTAGAGGAACCCAAATGTGAACAGTCGCTGGTAAATGTAAACACCCTGACCCTAAATAGTGAACGCGGGACCCAAATGTGAACACCAATGCTAATCAAATGGGAGGAATAAAAAAGGCCCTTGGAAAAAAAGCTACCAATACGTAGGGCCTAAATTCATGCACCTGGATTAAAGCTTACGCAGATTTGATAAGTGATAATAGGATAATATAATTAACAAGTTGGGAAAGCCAAAATATTACCTCTCCGAGTAGAGATGACTATCACTACCCCTTAAACAACCTAAATATATGCAATGCTAATTAAAGGGTTACCTAAGACCATTTCACTCTGGTGTTTATATTTGAAATGTTAATATCAAAAGATGTTCTTGGAATATTGAGATGAAACAAAGTTTTATAGCTACACAACTACTAAAAGAATCGTAATGCTGAAAAATATTTAAAATATTTCCATTTAATATTCTGCAAAAAGAAAATGTTATCGTTTTGTAAGAGATCTTTTCATCCTACTCGCTTTATATTAACTTTGATACGCGTGTAGTGTTTCGATTCAGATGCAATCTTCATTACTCGTTCCATATTAACTTTGATATGAGTATAGTGTTTCGATTCAGGTGCGACAAAAATATATTCAATATAATTGAATAAATCATGCGGCCATTTTTGAGACGCCTGTAATTTTCTGTTGTAATAAAACAATTCTAACACAGCGAATTTTATTTTATGATTTTATTTCGTATTTTTTTTTAAATATAAACACTACAAAGCTCAATATTATTCAAAATACATCATACATCATGGAAACTGAACATTTTTTTCTCAACGGACATTCGTATTTTAAGTGAAAAAATAAAGAAAGAATAATAAAGATCAGTAAACTTACATAAATGTTTTCTTGGAAATATGAATAACGAAACAAAAAGGAAACATGAGTTGCCTTAAGCACAACATTATATACTGAAAAATGATAAGCCTTTAATGATCGTACAACAACAATTTATAGTACATATTTTTCTTTTTAAGTACAGAAAATTGGAAACTTAGTAATTTCTTTCTTGAAATTTGAAATAATCACAAAGAAAGAAAAAATGAAACGTAACTTGCCTTTAGAACAACATTACATATCCTTAAATGTTAAGGCACGTACAACAATTTATAGTAAATATCTTTCTTTGAAAGTACAGAACATTTAGGAAACTTGGTAATTTCTTTCTTGAAACACCAAAAAAATAAGTAAAATTGAAATATCACTTGCCTTCAGAACAACTTTACATAACGTTAAATGTTAAGGACCATACAACTATTTATAGTATATATTTTTCATTGACAGTACAGAAATTTAGGAAACTTAATGTCAGTTTATCAAAAAGAAATCGAGGACTGTTAGAAGATTTCACTTTTTTAAACAATTTTCACTAGGTGGCAGCAAATCGCTCTCTGTTTTCGAACCATCGGCAAGCATTTCTTTCAAAATATCGCATAATATTTGTCTTCCATGAAGCTTCGAAAATTTATTTGGTCCAGATCAATAAAACTTGAATCGATAATCATCTTCGTCAGGAACAATCGAATCACATCTTTTTAGTAACATCAGAGAGAATTCTTCTGACATCTCGAACTCGAAAACTTTCAAAAATGATTTCAGTAAATCCAGACAAATTACATCGTTTTTACACGTATTATATCTATGAATAAAATTTACAATAATAGTAACACCAGTATCGCTCAAAATTAGAGTCTTTTTGTCATTTCTCGAAGTACGCTTAAATTCAGAAAGGATTTCACGAAACATATCAAAGTCCAATTTTGAATGAGACGTACTCAAGGACGGGTTTGAACGCGACAACCGTGATAGCAGAGTTCCTACATAATCGGGTTGTGAGAATAATTTTTCTTTAATCACGCGTGAAGCACGACTCCAGATAATTGTGAATATTAGATTTGATTTCATATCAGAAAGGTTCGACACTATGAGCTTTAATATATTAAAGTAGCCACGAATGTCCGCCATATCCAGTAGTGGTTGAAAAAATTTCGGATGTAATGAAATCGGGTATCTAAGAAAACAAGTCATAATCATTTTAGGGAACTGCGAAGCAACGTTTCGTGATTGTTCTGGGTTCAGTTCAGGCAACAGAAATGACAATAGTCCAATATTTCGGTGAAACGAGGAATTTTGGAATTTATCTATTATCGTGTTAAAAGGTTGGTCTCTCTCCGGCGGCATCAATTTTTCCCAAAAGTAAGTCATTGGTAGTTGGCCTATTCCATCATCTTCGCAGGAGTATTTTCATTCACATATCAACATTAAGCAAATATGTCCATTTTTTCTTTTTGACTAGGTGCATCTTGACTACTTTGACTAGGTGCATCTTGACTAATTTGACGAGATGCATCTTGACTAATTTGACCAGATGCATTTTGACTAATTTGATCAGATGCATCTTGACTATTTTGACCAGATGCATCTTGACTATTTTGACCAGATGCATCTTGACTATTTTGACCAGATGCATCTTGACTATTTTGACCAGATGCATCTTGACTATTTTGACCAGATGCATCTTGACTATTTTGACCAGATGCATCTTGACTAGATTGAACAGGCGCATCTTCATTAATTTGACCAGGCGCATCTTGACTAAATTGAACGGGCATATCCTCATTTGACGTCAAACGTGGAAAAGCGGGAGCATTGGGTGGTCCAGACTTGGAAGACTTTATAAAAAACAAGACGGCCCAAGGGCTCGTAATAGTAGCCATATCGTACGAGTGAATAGCCCCTCTATACCCTACCCTAATGAGTGGATAACCCCTATATACCTTACCCTAATGAGTGAATAGCGCTATCCTTTTCAATGCCTAAATGATTTACCGTGCATAAAATCAGAGTGAATAGCCCCTCGATTCCCTACTCTAAACAGTGATTAAATTATGACCGTATAAATTTACTTATGCTGTAATTCTAATATTCCGGCGAATCGAAGAACAGATAGTTTTTAGTGATAATCCCCTCGATGAGTTTACAACATAGACTTATGCCGATGCACACTTATCGCTTCTTATAAATTTCTAACAAGGACTTATGCCCAGAAACTTTTGAAAGAGAAAGTTTAGTTATAGTGATTACGCATTTTAGTGATTATCCCCTCGAATTACCTTTAGCAATGCTAAAATGATCAAACGCATAACGCTCATTTAACACTATGTTAGCTCTATCTAAACCCACATTTGAATTAACCGCCAAAACGTTCCAGTCAAACATAACGGGGAAAATCGTTATGTATTTAATTAGCACATACATAAAAAGAAAATAAATATAAAAACCCCAAACGTACAAATTCATAAGTATCCGACCCCACAGATAAAAATTCAAAAGTATCCGACCCCACAGATTAAGAGGTACCCCACCCCACATCACCCCGACATTTTAGAGATAAAAATAAATTGTAAAAAACTGGGGGTTTCTATCAAGTCTCTATAGTTCAGTGGTTAGAATGTCTGTCTGCTGCGCCAGCGGTCCGGGTTCGATTCCCTTGTCTGACCTGAAAAAATTTTAATTAAAATTAAATCTCTAACCGAGCCCAGTAACCCCTATGGGTGGGTTGTGGTAATATAAAGTTCCTTTTAAGCTAAAATCTGACGATAACGAAGCGACAACCCCGGCCACTACTACTACTACTACTACTACTACGGACGGCTCGGGTCAAACTAAGAGCCTATCGTATACTACGATATGACTAAAAAATAACTTTAAGTTCTAATGCGCCATTTTGAATCAAGACATACTACTAACAGATTCGATTCCTGCGTACACAATGTTTTTAGACTAGGAGGAATCATACCATTTACACAAGGATGCGTGACTTTTGACTCCACCATCGAGTCGGGTCCCCTTGTGTAAATGGTATGAATGGCACTCCTAGTCTAAAAACATTGTGTATAAGTAGCACTGAAATAATATATTATTTCAAGCCCAGAGTTGGTTCCCTCCCGAACTACACTTGACAGTAGTAGATATAATACCTGCTTTTCAATTCTGTCTAAGGTAGCAAAGTCAAAATCAAGGTCGTCATCGTCAACGAAACTTTCTTCCACATCCACAACGTTCTTTCCCGCAGAAGTGCTGGGCAGAGGCTGAGAAGAACTGTAGACGCGTCCGTACGGAGTTACTCTATGCTTGGATTTGTTTTTAGAACAATTAGCTTCAAAATGCCCTAAATTCCCGCAACCGAAACATGTTGGTCGTTTAGAGAATGTTCTAGTTGGAATCGGTACTTCATCTGGTTCACCGTACTTAGTCTTAAATATATTTTTTAATTGCAATTCATTCAGGGGTGACGCCTTGTTTAATCTAAACATTCTAGTTCTAAAGTCTATGTTTGCACCAAAACCACAGAGAGTTATGGCGCCTAATTCCACAAAGTTTTCTTTAGTAGAAATTAACATTTTATGTCCTTCCAATTGCTTATTTTCTAGTTTGAGATTTACTAACGTCATTCCAATGCAGTCTGTTACATCTTCGACTGCTTTAATGTTTTCTGTTAGTCTTTCAAACGGGAGATTGCCAAGCCTTTCCCAAAGCTTTGCTGACAGTCTTGAAAAATATCTATCACTTCGAATGAGACAATCACACGTTATCTCACCAACCTTTACTTTCTTCAAAAATGGTGGTGTTTCGGGTCTATAATAAATATACCAATAATTTAGTATCAATTACTTTAACCACCTTATTTCCCTATCACCGGAAGTTAGCCTTAATTTAGGGTTCATACAACTATTGATAAACCGCTTTTCCTGAAATAACCAGGTTCTCTCCTATACATATCATTTATATTGCCAGATGCAAGCGTAATAAATATTTTAAAACGTAAACAACAAAAACGAATGTTACTTATGTTACTTCCATACACTTATCAGTGAAATATTTGCTTTTTTTTAGAAAAAAGGTAAATTTAGAGGCAAATTGCAGGTAAATTAAGCTATAAAAGTTTAAATTATGGAAAATATAGGATGCAAAATACAAGAAAATAAGCAGTTATGATACTCATATACTAAAATGAAATAGAAAGTGACTTAATTTTAAAACAGTAAACGAAAGAAGACAAAGTCAGTATTAAAATGGCGAAATTAAAATTTGAAATGGGATGCACAGCTTAAAATGCAAAGTAATTGTAGTTTCAAATATTTGCAAAAAAAAGATTGAATTCCGGTGATAGAGAATGAAGTGGGTTCTTTAATACGATTTCTAACCTCAAAATAAGCGCCATGAAATCTCAAATCGAAAACCATACAAGAAATATTACGTCTGAAAGTAAATTAGATTTATTAAAAATGGATGACATTAGTGGTAATTAATACCCTTTAATCTAAATAATTTTGATCACACCAATCTTGAAGATACCTGATTCTAGCTGCCATATTGGTACTTTTTTAACCACTAACTCTTATGTCTATCAAGGACCGTGCTTGGTCAATGAGATACAAAACGCTATCGCATTGTGCTTGGTTACAAGGTTGTGGGGGACATTTTGTTGTATTAAGATCGCAACCTAAATGGCGCTGTTGTCAACAGATTCTCCCGTAATGTGTATTAAGCCCATTTTTAAAACCCTGAGAAACGGTGCTTTTTTGGCCAGAATATGTTTAAGCGCTTATCGCTTTCCTTGTAGTTCTTATAAACACGGCCATATTGGATCAATTTAATATAAATACTTACATATTTTTAAAAGGTTTCTCGACAACGATTACTTTTAGTTGATGCACAATTGTCACGCAATTAAGAAAAGGACAGTTTTAAATGAGCGTGTAGACTTTATCCAACATCGAAACTGTAATGCGTAGAAGCCAATTGAAACAATTCTTAAAGGTCTTGTAGCAAAAAATACGTGGATTATTTTCAATGTGATGTACAATCGTCCCGCAATTAAGAAGCGCAGTTTTACATTTAACATACATCGAGCGAGAACTCTATTTCCAACGTCCGAAGTCCGAACAGTAAATGGATAAAAGTAACTTAAACCAGTTCATTTAATCGTAATGAAGTTTTCAGCAACGTGTCTTGAAGCCTTTGCGAAAAAGTATTGATATTCCGTGTCGTAGTAGTGCAAGGCCGACAACCCCAAAATCTTGAAGCAAAACATACCGGGATTATTTTCAATGTGATGAACAATCGTCCCGCAATTAAGAAGCACAGATTAAGATTTAACATAAATCGAGCGAGTACTCTACTTCCAACGTCCGAACTCCTAAGTACGAACAGTAAATGGATAAAAGTAACTTAAACCAGTTCATTAATCGTAATGAAATTTTCTCTTTTCAGCCACGTGTCTTGGAGCCTTTGCGAAAAACCACTCTGGCTGTGTGCAAAGCCAACAATAAAATTATTTGGCCGTGCCGTGGTGGTGCAGGTGGTTAGTCTTGCACCACTACGGCACGACCAGGGTGGGAAATAAGAATTTTTTTGAAACTGGACATGGGGCCAGCGACCCCCCTGGCCTGGAATAAATAAACTGGTCCATGACCATTGACCAGGACGCGTCGTCTGCTAAAATAACTGGTCATTTGCCCTGTGCCACCGCCTTATTTCCCACGCTGGGCACGACCCATTAACATGGATGAAGGATGCGCGTGAAAAACATTCGACGCTCAAGAGGATGTGCAACTCCCTATACTAAAAAGTAGACAAGTCGATACTAGCGCCACCTGTTTACCAGCGCTGGAAACCCTCGCGGGAAAAATAAAAATACTGGACATAAGAGAAAAAACCGTCTGTTTTGCTTCTAGCAGACGACGCTAAGGAAAAAAAAATTGACCGTAGCGCGTGTTTTTTTCTTATGTCCAGTATTTTATATTTTTCCCGCGAGGGTTTCCAGCGCTGGTAGCCAGGCGGCGCTAGTATCGACTTGTCTACTTCTTAGTATAGGGAGTTGCACATCCTGTAGAGCGTCGAATGTTTTTCACGCGCATCCTTCATCCATGCCATTAATGTGATTGTTGGCCTTGCACCACTACCGCACGACCCAGAATGGATGGGGTTGTTGGCCTTGCACCACTACGGCACGGCGTATCAATACTTTTTTCGCAAAGGCTTCAAGACACGTTGCTGAAAACTTCATTACGATTAAAGAACTGGTTTAAGTTACTTTTATCCATTTATTGTTCGGACTTCGGACGTTGGAAGTAGAGTACTCGCTCGATTTATGTTAAATGTAAAACTATGCTTCTTAATTGCGCGACGATTGTACATCACATTGAAAATAATCCACGTATTTTTTGCTACAAGATTTTTAAGAGTTGGTTCAATTGGCTTCTAGCCATTACAGTTTCGATGTTGGAAAAAGTATACGCGCTCATTTAAAACTGTGCTTTTCTTAATTGCGCGACAATTGTGCATCAACTTAAAGTAATCGTTGTCGAGAAACCTTTTAAAAATATGTAAGTATTTATATTAAATTGATCCAATATGGCCGTGTTTATAAGAACTACACGGAAGTAACAAACCACTTTGGTTAGCCTAAATGTGTGCCCTAAAATGGGGGAAGTGGGACAAAGTGTAAGAGACCATTTGTATATTCTCTAAGAGAGTCTGAGGCAACTTTTAGTTTTGGATAGTCCCGCCATAATTTACACGGCCATATTGAACATTTCAAGGGAGTGGGGAGCTTAAAACACGATTTTTATATTTCAGAAATGGCTTTTACGCATTTACTGTTTGGAGTGTTGTCTGTAAAGTCTATTAGCTCAATTTACCTCAAATTAATTCCACCTAGAACATTCTCTAAACAACCACAATGTTTCATTTGCGGGAGTTTCGGGCACTTTGTACCTGATTGTTCTAAAAACAAATCCAAACATAGAGTAACTCCCTACAACAGCGTTTACAGTTTTTCTCAGCCTCTCCCCAGCACTTTTGCGGGGAAAAACGTTGTGGACGTGGAAGGACTTTTAGCTTCCGATGACGACTTTGATTTTGACTATGAGATCTTAAACAGAATGGAAGAGCAGGTATTATATTTGCTACAGGTAAGTGTAGTTGGGACTTTTAGTGCTACTTATACACAATGTTTTTAGAGTAGGAGGACTCATACCATTTACACAAGGGGCCCTGACTCGGTGGTGGAGTCAAAAGCTACACCTCCTTGTGTAAAGGGTATGATCCCTGCTAGTCTTAAAACATTGTGTACACAGGAATCGAGTCTGTCAGCAGTGGGTCTTGATTTGGAATGGCCCATTAGAACTTAAAATTATTTTTTTATAAAGTCTTTCAGTTATTTTGCGCATTCCAAGTTTGGACCACCCAATGCTCCCGTTTTGTCATGTTTGACGCCAAATCAGGACATTCCAGTTCAATCTAGTCAAGACGTGGTCCTTCAAAACTACAATTACTTTGCATTTTAAGCTGTGCATCCCATTTCAAATTTTAATTTCGCCATTTTAATACTGACTTTGTCTTCTTTCGTTTACTGTTTTAAAATTAAGTCACTTTCTATTTCATTTTAGTATATGAGTATCATAACTGCTTATTTTCTTGTATTTTGCATCCTATATTTTCCATAATTTAAACTTTTATAGCTTAATTTACCTGCAATTTGCCTCTAAATTTACCTTTTTTCTAAAAAAAAAAGCAAATATTTCACTGATAAGTGTATGGAAGTAACATAAGTAACATTCGTTTTTGTTGTTTACGTTTTAAAATATTTATTACGCTTGCATCTGGCAATATAAATGAAATGTATAGGAGAGAACCTGGTTATTTCAGGAAAAGCGGTTTATCAATAGTTGTATGAACCCTAAATTAAGGCTAACTTCCGGTGATAGGGAAATAAGGTGGTTAAAGTAATTGATACTAAATTATTGGTATATAACAGATGTAACAGACAGCATTGGAATGACATTAGTAAATCTCAAACCAGAAAATAAGCAATTGGAAGGACATAAAATGTTAATTTCTACTAAAGAAAACTTTGTGGAATTAGGCGCCATAACTCTCTGTGGTTTTGGTGCAAACATAGACTTTAGAACTAGAATGTTTAGATTAAACAAGGCGTCACCCCTGAATGAATTGCAATTAAAAAATATATTTAAGACGAAGAACGGTGAACCAGATGAAGTACCAATTCCAACTAGAACATTCTCTAAACGACCAATAGTCAAGACGTGGTTGCTCAAAATAGTCAAGACGTGGTTGCTCGAAATAGTCAAGACGTGGTTGCTCGAAATAGTCAAGACGTGGTTGCTCGAAATAGTCAAGACGTGGTTGCTCGAAATAGTCAAGACGTGGTTGCTCGAAATAGTCAAGACGTGGTTGCTCGAAATAGTCAAGACGTGGTTGCTCGAAATAGTCAAGACGTGGTTGCTCGAAATAGTCAAGATGCACCTGGTCAAATTAGTCAAGATGCACCTAGTCAAATTAGTCAAGATGCACCTAGTCATATTAGTCAAGATGCACCTAGTCAAATAAGCCAAGATTCACATAGTCAAATTAGTCAGGATTCACCTAGCCAAATTAATCAAGATTCACCTAGTCAAATAAGTCAAGATCCGCGCCGTCAAATTTGTCAAGATGGGATTACTCGATCTAGTCAACCCCAACCACAAAAAACTGGGAAAAACTTATACCAGAAAAAAAAAAACCTTAAATAATGATGATGAAGAAAAAATGGACATATTTGCTTAATGTTGATATCTGAATGAAAATAAAGAAAAATACACTGGGAATGCCTAAAGAGTTTTTTTATGCTATTGGTTCAATGTTTAAAATTTGAGAGTAGTTCCAGCATTATTTGTAGTTGGGGGCTCTTATGTGTTTCACATGACATAATGTCACTTAGTCCAGACTTAACGTTTTCTATCAGCATTCAATCATGAGTTAATAATATACTAGCTCCCTATTAACTCACGCATTCACCCAAAGTTTAAATCAAAGTTTGCCTATCTAAGCCTTTGTTGATTTTCTATATTTCGATAAACTGTCCGTCTCTACTATAATTAAGAGACTTACATTACAAACTTAAGAAGTCATTTAACCTAAATGGACTTCACTACTAACTTATTCTCCCGAAATCAGAAGTATATAATAGTTCTCTTCGAGAGAAGTGTACCATATCTGAACATTTAAAGCAAGGGTATGAAACCGAATCACATACAAGATAAATAATTCCCTCACCATTACTCTATTAGCGCTTAACTATTTGACAAGGCGTGCTTGTGGGTTTTTTTCATATATGTCAAGACGAGGTTTGTGCAGGTTGATTGTTAAGGAAAACAATAATTCCAGAATTTGCTATGTATTGGGATAACATCTTAATATCCCCTATATTATAAAATACATACATGTATATTATCATCATTATTTGTCTTAAATTACCTTCGACGGCTGAACGAGGTTCATCTTACATAATATAGGGACGATGTCATATATTTTAACGTTCACTTTATTTACTTTTCATAGACCATAACATTCTGAAAGTACATTAGGCTCAGAAGACGGTATTTATAATATTACATTAGGCTCAGAAGACAGTATTTATAACACTTCAACAATACTTCAATATATACAAAGCAAAAAATAACATAATACATTAAACTGTACAGTAAAAGTTAGATATAACCCAATTAAAACCATAAAACCCACAATACATATGGGAACAAAAGGTTATTGAAAAACCATTAACAGAACAGTATTTATAATACAACGTTTCTATCTGTATACAACATTGAATAGTTATTTAACATTATATATTGGAACCTTCAGTATAATTTAACATTAAGCAAATTCTAGCCATAAAAACCCACAGCGCATGTGGGAAAAAAGGCTCTGGGAAAACCCATTTGGGAAAAAACCATAATCACAGTTGAATTATTAATATTAAAACACTTATTTTTATATTGTGAGTTGATTTTTCACTCTGACGTCTGAGCTATCCACGAATAAATTTAATAATAGCATTATCGAACGACGCAACGGATGTCAAATATTCATGTCATAATACAAGCTAATTCGAGCCATAAAAACCCACAGCGCATGTGGGAAAAAAGGCTCTGGGAAAACCCATTTGGGAAAAAACCATAATCACAGTTGAATTATTAATATTAAAAACTTCTTCAGACTGTTTAAGGATGAATGTTTGGTGGATAGAAAGAAAGCAATAACCTAGTAGATGAGGCGTAGTTCATAAAGTTTCGTTTTTTCGAAACTATTACATAAGTGTATTGGCGCTGTACGTTTCAGATAACAAAGACCAAGACGACTCCAGTTCCACAAAATAGGAAAACTCTGCCTCTTGGCGTTAAGTTTTTCTCCTTTCTGTATTTCCACTGCTAGACCGCTATGCAGCCCGCCCTTGTATTGGTCTACTTGCTGCTCCCATAACATTGAACGTGCTAGAACTATAGTTCTAGTCGATCAGTTGCGGCGAAGTCCAACTTCCGCTTTGAGCGTTGGCCAACGTTTGAGGACGCTGCAGTGTTACCAACGGCAGATAACGCCGCCAGGAACATTTTCGAAATCACCTCGGCCGCGTTTTGCCGAAAAAAGGGGATTTTCGACTAGGACTGTTGAATTGTCGCCGATTATTCAGCCATTTCCGCTTCGCCATACCTAAAACATTTTTAAAGTACGCTATACAAAATTGCTCCATTCTTCACCAAACCTATGAAACTTGGTGCAACACTTACACTTTGTTCAGTGGTTCGCCTTTAGATGAACCCACAGTTGCCGCTCCAGATCTCAGTCATCTGACGCAACCATTTTAACGTTTTCAGAGTTGTATTTCACCTTTATTAAGCCTAAGGATAAGCCTTGAGATATATTTGCCGACGTATTTTCTGAAGAACCACAATAAATCACCTCAACGATTATCCCCATTAACTAATTATCACTATTACATACCTTGTTTACAATTTCGTTGACCTTGTCCTCCATGGCTACCCATGAACTAAACCAATGCTGTACGGTTACTCATGAATCACTACAATCCTCTAGGGCATTCATGAACTACGCATATCCTCTAGGGCATTCATGAACTACGCATATCCTCTAGGGTATTCATGAACTACGCATATCCTCTAGGGCATTCATGAACTACGCATATCCTCTAGGGTATTCATGAACTACGCATATCCTCTAGGGTATTCATTAACTACACAAATCCTCTAGGCTACTCATGAACTACGCCAATCCTCCAGGTTACTCATAAAATATACCATATTTTAAAATGGATTAATACCAAACTTATATGACCGTCAATTACAATAATGATACTTACCATTTTTTTTCAAATCTTGAAGTCAGATGTGGGTTCTTTAGTCAAGGATCCCAAGCCTTGTGTGGGTCTCTTAGTCAAGGATCCCAAGCCTTAAGTGGGTCTCTTAGTACAGGATCCCAAGCCTTATTTTAGGTTTCTTAGTACAGGATCCCAAGCCTTATTTTAGGTTTCTTAGTACAGGATCCCAAGCCTAATTTTAGGTTTCTTAGTACAGGATCCCAAGCCTAATTTTAGGTTTCTTAGTACAGGATCCCAAGCCATATGTGGGTTTCTTAGCCAAGGATCCCAAGCCTATTTCTCGGAGTTTAGACCCTTAAAGCAACATGCGGCTCCATTGCCGCCCCTACCATGATGCCTAACCTTGTACATACATAATAATTTTACCTTGCCGTAGGTAGGTAACAATGAGACTTAATGCATTAGGGAGGATCTGAAAATTATCCTAACAAGCTAAACCCAATGTACAATAGAAAGGTCGTCAATAAAGGGCGCACTGGAGCTCCACCTTGCTTTAAATAAATTTTTCCATTTCAAACTATGTTCTTTTAAAAATGCAAATACCCTTGTGGTAAGAATAATAAGACTCTCTATAACATGCATCGTATCGGTCTCGAAAAAGTTGGTTACCAAATGCCAAATCTAATTGACAATGATAGTCAGTCGAATACTTTTGTTCTAGACCCGGCAAAAGAGATATTCCATGTGAATCAAAGAACATTCTCAGTGCCGTTTGGCTCTTTAAAAAGTTAATATTGAAATCTCCAGCCACAACTGTTGGAATAGACGAATCATATTTCATGTCAAACAAAGGGTTAAAGTCCTCAAACACAGTTCTCAAACTTCCTAAGGGAGATTTGTACAACAATACCACAGATATAAGTTCTCCTTCTATGTAAACATCTAACCAGCAACGTTCCACGTGAGAATTTCTAACAGGAATGTCGCTTCGTAAAACTCTAGTATCTATCTCCTTAACCTCGTTTTCAGGCGTGTCTCTTAAATATATGGACGAACCAAAAGCAACTTTGCGTGCCGTACTTGGCAAGTAAATACCACCTACTTCCTTAAAAGATGGCACTCTAAAATCGTCCGTCTCTTTTTTCCACGTTTCAACAAAACATAACATTTGACTTTTTATTATTACATTGTCTGCTAAAACATCTTCTAAATGAGCATTTAAAGACTGCACGTTATGAACATAAATGTAAAGGGGATCATGCAAGAAAGGTAGTTCGATGCTTTTTGTGTCTCGCAACCTCTTAAGTTCCATTTCTACTAGGTTGTTTTTGGGTGAATTAGGAACCTTAAATTTTCCATCAATATATAAACCGGAAGCGGTTTTCGCTCTACTACAAGCCACATATAAATGCGCTCTTTCAATTTTTTTTGTAGCCTTACAATGAACCACTACCGAGGAGTAAGTATCACCCTGACTTTTATGTATCGTAATGGCCTCAGAAACAACCAAAGGCAATTGTTTCCTAGAAACTGAGGCATTATTTTGTCTCCATTTTCTATTAAACGACTTGATGACCTTTTCAACAGGCGTCCACGAAGCGTTAATATCACTATTCAAATATAAACCATGACATTTTTGCCTCAACATTTTCCCAACTTTGGGATCGTCAAACTCCATCCATACCCTGAACGGGATTTTATCCCCGACCCTATTTGTGCCGTACTCTATCTTTCTTAACCAACCTGTCGCGCCATTAGTTAGTCCGTCAGAGGTGTCAACATTGTTGGTCATCATATATCTCGCGCCACACGCAAGAGTCAATTGTTTGGGCAGACCATACGTATCAGACGTTGCTAACTTTTCAACTTGGGAAAGTATGTTATTTTTAACTTCACTACTAAGATCACCATTGACAACATCTACTGAAACCGAAACAGCCTTTTCCGTATTCATGTTTAAAAGCTTATTTTGATTGAATTGGTTTACTTCCGCGTTAGTGGCGAAAAGATGTATCGCTTCTTTTGGGGGTACACGCTCAGGCGTTACCTCCAGACTACTAAAGAAATCAATATCATTTTGAGTCATACTTCCCACAGCCATTCTATTTAAAGCTTCAGCAAATATTTTATCATCCCTCTGTCTCATAATTTCCTCAAGTTCGGCAAATTCAAATTGCTCCCATATTGGGTTACCAATAGTAGTAGGGACTACCTAGATTCGCAGAGATCCAAGATGGCCGCCACCCCAAGATGGCTGCCCTCTCCCCATCCACCAAACTTCCACCCAAAGATTAAGCTAAACTCCTACCTGACCAGCCCTACCTTCCACCATGCTATGACTCTTTAGAGGGGTTTTACCCATTTTTCCCCCAAAACAAGCTCGGCTTAACCCTCGGAGGCTGTAGTTCTTTAAATAAACCGGTCTAGTTATTTTGTAAGATTCTCGTTTGAATTTCGCGCCATAAACCTTTAAAGTATGTCTGAGAAACAAAGACAAATATATAAATAAAGATTTTTTAATAACAAATACCAAATAATATATACAATAAAATAGAGAATAACAAGAATATAAATAGAGAATAACAAGAATATAAATAGAGAATAACAAGAATATAAATAGAGAATAACAAGAATATTAATATAAACAAAGATTAAATTAAAACCAGAAATATTTACCGCCACTTTTACCGCTAATAAAAACCACTCTTTAAATCGTAATTTTGAAGGTAGTTGTTTTTATCTCTGACGTAAAAAGCATCTTGTTCAAAGGGACATTTTGATTTTCAAAACTTAATATTTTGGTCGAAATCTTAACGGGTCGACCATCTTTGTAATCGCCACGGAGAAGACACAAAAAAAAACACGAACTTCTTGCTGGATGTGTTACATACTGAATTCTAAATTAAAAAACAAAAATATTTACCGCCACTTTTACCGCTAATGAAAGCCACTCTTTAAATCGTAATTTTGAAGGTAATTGTTCTTGTCTCTAGCGTAATGTTGATTTTCAAAACTTGATATTTTAGTTGAAATCTTAATTAGCGCCGCGTTTTATTAACAATTTCGCGACATCAACGCGGCCTTCACTCCAGCGGGGCGTCGGCTATCAGCTTGATTTAGGAAGATCTTGGGCATTTCGGCTCCGAATCGTATCCACGTTGATCGAGCGAACAGCTGTTAAGTTTGAGAAGGACATCGAAGTCAAGGCCTCACTGAAAAGAACGTGCTCCATTTGGTGCAGGGTACGCAGAACCTTATGCGCTGGCAGGGCTTGTCGGGTTGTACGGGCCGATAAAATTCTTCGTTGACCCTTTACCTCCCGAAGGAAGTTACATCCGAGCCACTGCGAGGCCTGGTCTTCTTGTTCTGGTCTGGTTGTTTGGGCCAGAACTTCTCCTTCATTGCAGCGTCAGCCCGACATTGCGAATGAAATCGAACCACAACCAAAAGGCTTTGCTCGTGCATCCTGATGGCTGAGGCGACTTTACACAAATTTTACGCAACTTTCAAGAGACCAATGGAAAACACGTCAAATTAAGTCTTGCCGCGGAAGAAGTAGCAGGACTTAACTTAAATTAGATTTTCCTTCATTGCAATAGTCCGTTGTATGGACGCAAATGACGCTGCAATGAAGGTCGATTCATGAACTTCCTCAACATTATTCCACCTGGTTTCTTAGTCCGTGACCAAATTCTCTGGATTTTTGACATTAATCTCCTGCATTTGGTCACGAACTATGGTCGATGTTGAGTGGTGGGCCAAAAAAATGCGACTTTACACAAATTTACGCAGCTTTTCGGTGCGACCAAATGATTGTACTGAAAAGCTACGTAAATCTAGCCCATGAATCGAAATTGGTCCCTTTTCAGGCGATGCCCGAGAAGAGACAGCTAGAGAAATCGAAATTGGTCCCTTTTCCGTTGGAAAATTGAGTTTGGTCTTTACTCACCCAACAAAAGCGGCACGAGTTAAAGCAAGACATCTTTAGTTGAACTTTTAAGAGCATAGCTGAGCAACTGATAACTTTCTTCATGAAACACGGAGCTTATATACTAAATGACCGAGAGCAGATTTAATATTAAACAATTTCTCTAGATAAAAAATTTATTTTTTTTAAGGACCACACCCTGAAACATACTATTAAAACCGCGTGTCTTATATAATAACCGCTTAAAAACAGGTTGAAACCGGCTCGAACTAGTCAGGGCGTTGTCTTTTTTATCGGAATCGGGTAAGGTCAATTACCTAGCTACGTAGATTTTTCAAGGGTAACGACTTTTAAAAGTTTAAGAATTTGTAAAGTTTTTTTTGATGAAGATAAATGGCGTGTATTTTAAGATCGTCCATAGCTCAGTGGTTAAAGGCAGGGTCTACTAATGTAATACCCAAAAAGGTGGCGAGTTCAAATCCCGGCCAGTCTACCGAGCTATGGCCGATCTTTTTATGTATAAAATAAGGTTTGTTTAAGAAGTTGGGGTTAGTTGATAAACAGGCGTTAGTCATGAATGACGACTTTTTTTTAACTTTAGCGTCTAATACGTGTCTAGATATATACCCAAACAATACCCAATCAAGTTTTAAAAATTATTTGCATCAACCTCTTAACTTGAGTAGCGATTATGAAGTTGGGCTGGCAGAAATCATATTTCCAAATCATTGGGTGAATATAAGCGAAGAGTTTAACAAGTTTGAAATTCAGGTTGTAAGTGACCCAAACCATGGCAACTATGCAGCTGTTAGAGAGCCTGTTGAATATCAAAAAATAGAGATACCTGTCAATCGTTATACCAAGACCAAAGAGTACGAACTGCCCCAAAATTTTGTCGAGCTGTTAAATGATGATGTAAACAGTCATCCGTATTTAAAAGGCAAATTATCTTTTAAATTAGTGAATAAATATAAGGATGGGGCCCTAGGCAAACAGTTAGATACAAACTTTCCCGTTTACCTGCAAGTTTTAGGAGAGGAAAACATACGGTTCAAAATACCAGCTGATTCCCCCTTGGCCACGCTATATGAATTTAAAGAGAATAATTACGAGGATGTTCCATATATATCAAAATATCCTGTATCAAAGCATGCTAAAAATATAAGTTTAAATTACACTAATAATTACGTGGAAATCGAAATTGATAATGTTGGAGATAGTTTTAAAAAAAAATTTGATTACAAGTACATTCCCAAAGCCGCCATTAAACGTAAAACAAGCCACGAAGTTCCGTCGATAAGAAAAAAACCTCAACCGGAATATAAGCCTGTAGCCCCATCTATGCCTATTTTACCGCGAACTACTCCCTTTCTTCCAATTCCTATTACTGCAGCTAAGCCCGTAGTACCTGTACAACCACAGCCACCCAAAATAACCCCTCTTCCAAAACGAAAACCTTCACCACCACCCAAAATAACCCCTCCTCCACCACCCCCGAGACGCTCCTCTCCTCCACCACCCCCGAAACCTCCCTCTCCTCCACCGGCACCAGCACCACCAGCCCCGAAACAAACCCTACCACCGCCCCCGAAAACCTCTTCTCCGCCACCACCCCCAAAACCTCCCTCTCCTCCACCGGCACCAGCACCACCAGCCCCGAAACAAACCCTACCACCGCCCCCGAAAACCTCTTCTCCGCCACCACCCCCGAAACCTCCCTCTCCTCCACCGGCACCAGCACCACCAGCCCCGAAACAAACCCTACCACCGCCCCCGAAAACCTCTTCTCCGCCACCACCCCCAAAACCTCCCTCTCCTCCACCGGCACCAGCACCACCAGCCCCGAAACAAACCCTACCACCGCCCCCGAAAACCTCTTCTCCGCCACCACCCCCGAAACCTCCCTCTCCTCCACCGGCACCAGCACCACCAGCCCCGAAACAAACCCTACCACCGCCCCCGAAAACCTCTTCTCCGCCACCACCCCCGAAACCTCCCTCTCCTCCACCAGCACCAGCACCACCAGCCCCGAAAGCCTCTTCTCCGCCACCACCCCCAAAACCCTCCACTCCACCACCGCCCCCACGGTCAAGACCCCTCGCCCCCTTTGAACCATTAACACCCACACCTTCGCCCACACCCCCCTCATCTCCAGAGCTACCCGTATTACCGACCCCCTCCCCACCAGCGATTGATGAAAAACCCTTGTTTCCGCAGCCGGTTGATCCGCCAAAGAAAAAACCCGAGCCAACTATTTCTGAAAAGCCTAAGCAAATTAACCCCGAAGATTATGATAACTATAAGATATTGTTCTTACCGCAAACTTTTAGAGCCAGTAAAACGCCAGAGAAAAACGCCGAAGGGCTTTATCGAGCTGTAACGCGTACTTTAGAAAAATTAGTATTTAAAAAAATTGAAGTAACATATCACATTATAGATAATCGGGGTGATGCTATCATGTATAATTTTAAAACACCGGAATGGGTGGAAATTAAATTTTCTCCCCAACTAGCTAAATTGCTCGATCTTGACCCAAATAAATACTACACAGGACGCAATCAATCTGGTCCTTTGAGGATGACGGTACAAGAATATACCATAAACGAAAACAATGCGTATCTAGAATATCGAGTTAATAGAACCATAAAGCGCTATACCCCTTGGGAAGAACCCTGGCTTTATTTCTTTTTTAAAGTGTCAGGCGAGTTTAGATCGACAGATGATTATAAGATTTACGAAGATATTGCCGAAAACCTCCAAATAACGGCGCGCAATTTTGACCCTTTAAGATTGCACAATGCTGAATTTAGCGTTATTAAGCAAGGAGCGGAGCATTATTTTAGAGTCCATTGTCCGGCAAAAATTGAAATGCTCTTGCCAAAAGAATTGCGTGATATATTAAATTTAGAAGCTGAATACGTTGGTGGGACGTTTTTATCCACTAAACCTTTAGAGCGTAATTTTACGCATTTCAAAACAACTAATGACACATTTATCAATTATCGCGTTCATGACTCGCTAATGTATGTATTTACTAGGACTAATTTTACAAAAATTAAAATACCCGCGGGCGAATATACCTGCGATTTGACGGCGACCGGGGCCGTAATTCCCTTCTCTTTACATTTAAAAATTATAAATCAGTTATTGGGTGTTCAAGAATATATGCCTCGCCAGTATTTTAAAATGTACATTCTCAAAACGGAAACGGAAAATAGATACTATGTTCGTCTCGAAATAGAGCCAGGTGTTCGCGTGTCGGTAGCTGGACCAATGGCCAAGTTATTTAACATTCCCGAAGAGGGGGAATTTTTTAAACACAGTCACTCGGGAGTAGCTTTGGTAAATCCCCGATTAAGATCAATGACATTGACGGATAATAATAATTTTTGGACTAGCGAATACGATGTGGATAGATTTCCAGAAGATCCCGACTATGCTGACCAACCGTATTTACCCGGGTCTCAAGCCAGACGAGTTGATAATTTCGCGTGCGAGATACCTCCCGGGGTTTATTATCATATTAGCGATGTTTTAAGTGCTATGAGCGAAGCCATGTCGCCGATGCATAGAAAAAGTTTAAAATTTACGCAGAATGTAGACGGAACCGTGACGGTTTCAAAACTGAACGATACGGTCTCAATTTTGTTTCCCAAAACAACACCCGGGAGGGGGCTGGGGAGACTGCTAGGCTTTAGTGCCAATCAATTAGATCGGTATCTTAATAACGAGACTTCGGATTACCCCGCGGATATCATGAGAGGCGTCGATGCCATGTTTGTCTATACCAATATTATTCGGCAACAGGTAGTAGGTGGTGGTCAAGCCCCTCTGCTACGTTTCATAAAAATGCCGGCTTTTTCGCTGCTAGACGAGGAGAACCAGGAAATATTTAATAATATCGACTTTTATCCAATTTCAACCAGCGATATACAAGAAATTGAAATTGAATTGAAATCCGATTACGGGGAAAATATTCCGTTTAATTTGGGCAAAGTATATATTAAACTGTTTTTTAGGCGTCGACGTCAATAGCCCAGAAGCAATGGTACCTAATAGATACACTCTGTATTTCCAAAGAGGATCCTCCCTTCCGGCTTTACACGCAAACGTTTTCCAATCCGGAGGTCGCTTCAGTGTGGGCGGTATCTTTAATTCTTTATTGCGCAAAATTACGCCCTTTATTAGGCCGGCCATTAGTACTTTAGCGTCCGAAGCTGTTGGGTTAACGAGTAGAGTAATTAGCGATGCCCAAAACCCCGGAATATCACCTCGAGAATCGATTAAAAGAAATGTCAAACAATCTATAAATTCCCTACTACATAAAGGCGTGGACCGGTTCGTCAACACTCAAAGCGGGACGGGCCGAAAACGAAAGAGGACTGCTAAAACAAGCCGGAGCAAACGTGTTAAGCAACGCACTAAACGCGATTTTCTAGACTAATCATGTCGACCTACGAAAGTGTTCTTTCCGACTTTGAAGTATTTGAAAAGCCAGTGGTGAATAATAATATTGTGGGGACTAAAACGACTGCTCATTATCCCATTGCTCCCCTAACTAATGCTAAATATGTAGAATTTATCATTCCTCCCTCTAACAATTATCATGATTTGACTAAAACTCTTTTGAGATTAAAATTTCGCGTTTTGCACGAGGACGGCACGGTCGTTCCAGATGCGGAAAAGAAAGTCTCGGTGACAAATTTAATAATTGCCTCGCTATTTTGTCAAGTAGAATTATTTCTTAATGGCGTCGCTGTCCAGCAACCAAATAATATGTACCCATACATGGCCTATTTTAAAATACTTTTAAATTATGGACAAACGGCGGCCAATTCCTGGTTAACTTCTATGTTATATTATTTGGATACCATTATTGATCCGGCGACGGCTTTAGCGGACGCCGATATCAACAAAGAAGATAATGGTATTGGTCGTCGCGCTAAACGCGTGGCCCAATCAAAGACGTGCGATGTAATTGGCGAATTATTTTTGGATATGTTCAAAACGCCCAAATTCTTACTAGATAATATCGAGGTGCGAATTAGACTTCATCGAAGCTCCGCGGATTTCGCTATTATTCACAATGAGCAGGGCAAAAAGTATAAGATTGATTTAACGGAATGCACCTTGTTTACGCGCGAAATTGAGGTTAATCCCGAACTGCAACTAGCTCACGCCCAGATGTTAAACTCGGGAATAAACGCTCGCTACGAAGTAAACTCTATTGTTATGAAAAATTTCTTAATAACCACCGGAACGCAAGATTTTATTAGGGACAGCTTGTTTACGGGGCAATTACCCTCGCGAACTGTCGTGGCTTTCGTTACTAATAAAAAATTTGTAGGGGAAGCAACTTCCAACCCCCTGGATCTCCAACACTTCAAACTCGATTTCATGCAATTCTCTTTAAATTCGCAAAATTATCCCGATATCCCCTTTACGCCCAATTTTGACGACGACCAGTACGTTAGATGTTACAATTCTTTATTCGAGGGTCTCGAGATATTAGGTCTTGACCGAGGAAATATTATTTCTTACGATTTATATAAGAAGGGCTTTTTTGTCGTTGTTTTTGATTTGAGTAGAGAGCATCTCGCTTCGTTAGGTCTAAATTCCATGCCCCAGACTGGTAACTTGCGATTATCGTTAAGATTTAGCTCTCCGCTAACCGAAAACGTCACGTGCATTGTCATGGCCGAATTTCCAAACAACCAATTAATAATATCTAAAAACAGAGAAATTATTTATAATCACCCCAACGTATAAAAGACTAAAACTTTATAAATACAATATCAGTCGCGAGCCAAGATGCACCAAGTACACACCGTCACGCCAAAGCTCGATATTTGCGTCATTGAATCTATTGAACCTAAAATATTAATTCAAAGATCGGATACGCGTACAAAAACTATATTAAAACCTAACGCCTGGTACGCTTTGTTTCGGTTTCAAAATGAACTCACGTCCTTTTTTGACGGAAAAATACCTCGCTATCATATTTGGTTGCCCGTCAAAGAGCGCATCAAGCTGGAATGCTTCGTCAACTCGAAAGATGAACGTCTAATCGATCTTCGATACTATGAACGAGGCAGCGGCAGTCGTTATTTCCTCAACTTTAGCACCAGCGAAGGATTTAGCCTGAACAAAACAGGATGGCAGACGTTGATCGACTTAAAGCCGTTGATTGACGAGGATCTCAAGGCTAAAGGGATAGCTGTCTGTCGCATGCGCGAATTAATTTTAAACGAGCTCACTACCACCTTGTTTGACGTCACTTCCACTTGCGCCAACGTCGAGTGCCGAAAACAAATATGCCACTCTCAAAGCTGCTCGGAATTTGACACAAATTTCAGCGATCGAGTCGAGCGTAATTTGCACGAAGCGCTGCCTCAACTGGATCGTGAGAAAATTTTGCATCAATTTGAGACCGAACACGGATGGATCGAGGACCAAGAGGATATTTACGCTTATTTTGTCAACAGTTTTGCCGATTTAAAGAATGCCTTGATTTATGGCTATTAAGATAAATGTATTGATATATCGTATTTGTTTAACTGATATTGTTTTTATAAAATACCTTTGCGTGTATTAAATAAAGTTGTTTATTGGGAAACCATTTAGTCGTTATTTATACTTGTCAAGACATGGATGCTAAAATTAGAAAAATTTATTACGACGTGGCAAATCCGGCCGCTTATGGGTCGCTAGCCAGATTACAAAAGGCCTTACCGGACGTGTCAAAAGCAAAATTAATCGCCTTTCTCGAGAAACAGCCCGCCTATACGAAACATCGATTTCGACGTTTCCGATTCAAAACTAACCAAGTGTACGCCTCAACTATCGATGACGTTTTTCAAGCTGATTTGTTGGATCTACCGAAATTAAAACGTTTTAATAAAAATGTTCGCTATGTTTTGTGCGTCATTGACGTCTTAAGCCGCTACGGATGGACAGTACCTCTTAGAAACAAAACATCTGGCGAGGTTATCGAAGCTTTTAAAAAAATATTTCGAGAGAGGATCCCTTTAAAAATATACACGGACTACGGTGGGGAATTTAGTTCGCGCAACTTTGCCTCCTTCTTGAAACAAAACAATGTGCAAATACATTTTGCCAGGAGTCAGCATAAGGCTAGTTTAGCGGAACGCTTTATTAGAACAATTAAGGAACAAATTGCCCGGGTTATTACGGCCACGGGGAATAAAAATTACGTTAAATATTTACCTTTAATTACTAAAGCTTATAATGAACGGGTTCATTCAACTACTGGAATTGCACCGGTTCATGTTAATATAGATAACGAATCAATCATTTGGAATAAACTGTACGGGAAATCAAACGGCATTAATCGATACGCACCGAGGCTTAAAGTTGGCGACTACGTGCGTCTTTCTATAGCTAGTAGAGTATTTAGAAAAACCAGCTCGGGAGGCACCTTTACTGACGAAATATTTCGCGTTGTTGACGTCATACCCAGGTCACCGCCCGTCTATCGCGTAGCGGATTTAAAGGGGGAGCAAATTCTGGGTGTTTTTTACGGCGCCGAACTACAAAAAGTCTCGTTACCCGAGACTAAATTATGAACACTTCGCAAATAAACGCTCTTTTAACTTGGTGTCCCCGCAGTCGTTTCGCTTTTTAAAACCTTTTGCCGAGGCTCGGCTCGTTTAGGCGTAGTAAAAGAACTGCCCGAAGCGCTTGTTGTCGGTGATGACGTGGCATAGCTCGGCCATGACAATTGTTTTTTTCGCGGGGGCATTTTAGGGGTGACCGGTAATGGCGGCGTGGGGACATTAGACATTGCCTGTGTTACGACCTCAAATTTAGGTAAAGGAATTTGTTTCTCAATACTTAAATATTTCTTAAAAGCGTCTAAATATTTATATAATTTATCGTAGGCATTCAATGGCGATTTTAAAATATCCTCAATCTCTCGGTCCAAAGCCGAGTGCTCTTGGGCAGCTGTTGAAGTTACTGCGCTAGCGGGCACAAGAACCATTTGTTTCATAGTTTAGCAGCTATGGCTTGGACAATCGAAGGCAAGATTGCGGCAAGCAACGTCGTAAGAAAACCACCTGATTGCTGCAACAACAGCTTTTTTTTGCTTTTCTGCGACAAGGTACTTGATCCGAGTTGTCTAATAATTTTCTTGTACTTTGCTAGCTTTTTCTTGCGGTCTTTACTCAAATAAATGCCCCCGCCCTTTAAATTCTTACAAATTGTCTGAATGCTCTTTAATTGAGGCGCACTACTATTGTTTAAGAGGGTTCGCCGTTGTTTACAGCTAGTTTGACGCAAGCTCTGTAAATAAGGGACAAATTTGGCAAACTTGGTCGAGGGACGCGCTACGACGAGCCGGGAGCGTTTTGCTGATCGACGTTTAACGCGTGGGGCCATTATTCAAATGACAATTAAATTTAATCGACATAGACATACATAGGTGATTCGTGAGGTAGAACTCGCGACCTTAATCGTAAATTTTCCGGAGTTTCTTGTTTTAAATCAATTAACAAATAGCTATAGGGTTCTCTAGTGGCTAGTCTGTACGCCTCCGTAATACGCTTCGGGTTATCTGGACTTATTTGTTGCGCCAAATATCTAATAGAGGCGACATCTCGAGGATTTTTCATTATTATAAAATAGGAAGAGTTTTGAGAAATTATCCGCGATTGGCTACCCTTGGGAAACAGTTGTTGAGTAATAATAATAACCGTATACCCTAAATGATGCGACGTCACGCACACTAAATCGGCAATATGAGCTTGTTTAAATAATTGGCTAGCTAAGTCGTCTAGTATCAAGTAGGAGTCGCGATGAGTCTCCCAAAAATCCGGATCCGCCGTTGGCAAGCCTTGAATAAATTGAATTCCTGGAATCAATTGTTTCAATTTTTCGTAGTTTGGCTGCCAGGCGGCGTAGCAATAAATAACCTTTTTATGCGGTGGGTCAAACATAAGCTGATGATTTTGCAATAAGTTACTTAAAAGAAAACTCTTCCCCGCTTGCGTTGGCCCCACGATTAGAAACTGGGCGGGTGTTTGGAACTTTAAAGAATGCGAGACTGACTCGGTTGGATTCATCTTGATTAATAAACATTTTTATTTTAATTGACAGTTTATATATATATAATCAAAAATACAATTAACCCAAAACCCAAAGACCCTTAATAAACACAAATTAAAAAATATTTAAACAATATAAACGAAACCCTTTTACCCAAAAAAAAAAAATCCCCTATGAAGTAATTGTTTTTTTAAAAAGTTTCTCTTCTAATTCCAGACAACGCTGGCGGAAGCGTTGAACGTTGAGGAGGTTAAAGTTGACGCGAGACTCGGAGGGTAGTTGGTACACACGCACTACAGAAGAAAACACGACGGATTTA